>NW_020799100.1:6516269-6859844 GCF_003259725.1 Athene cunicularia
TTTTAAAAAAAAAAAAAAAAAAAAGAAAACTACGAAAAGCAACACTAAGAAATTGATCTAACTAGTAGGAAAAAAAAAACATGGAGACTGAAATATTCCCTGCCTCCATCTGAGGTTGCTCATGAACAAGATGGTCCAAAGCTATTTGTTTGCTTAGTTCTCATGAATCACTGCTGGCTGGCCCATGTGTAGCTATGACTTCAGTCTCCAGTGCCCTTTCATTAATAACTCATTTCTCTAGCACTGTCATCTCAACATCACATGTATCTTTAGTTTCCTAAATTTCTGAAATAATCTGTATAATGAAGGCATTTTTTTGCTTTTGTAACTGGGCCATGTAATAACATGTGATTCTTCATACATCCATATTCTCATAAGAAATAATGTTCAAAAATGTACCTTAGACTGCACCCAGGAACTGGGAAAATGCCAAATCTACTTTCAGAGACAAACTTGTAACACATTTCACTCTTTGACCTTTTGGCATAATATGAGAACAACAGTAATCAAGGCAGTATTAAAAAACACAGCTGTAGGTAATACAAAGTGCATTTCCCGCATATAATACAAATGTAACTTTAAGAAACTAAAGGCACAAGCTAACTAAATATGTATTACATACTAGAAATGCACAGTTCAAGGTAATTCTAATAGCTTCAAATATTTGTTTATAATGGATATTTAAAGCAGTTTGAAAATGATACCTCATTAGTGAATTGCAAAAAAGTATAATTGCTTAAAATATAAGTAAAATAGACTCTAATATTGACATCTTGGATCAGTGATAAAATACATCATCACGTTTATGAATGCACTCTCTATATACAATTCATAAATTATTCGTCCATTGATTAAAAGTATATTAGAGGCTCAAGGATTTGAAGGTCCATTTTTAGGCTGGTGTGGAGGTATTCAAATTCTCCGTGATTGTATGGAAAATTACAGAAATCTGAGCTGTCAAACCTGGATGTTTTCAGCTCCCAATTCTGTACGTTAGTTAATGATGAGCCCGATCAAAATGTATATGCGCAGATTTTGGTCCACAATTCCCGCTGGCTGGGGAGTAGAGGGTGTTTTTAGGGGCCAGGCTCTCGCTCAGCCTGACCCTGCACCCCCAAAGCTGCGCTGGCTCCCGGGGGAGCGGAAGGAGTCTGGAGAGACACTAGTGGTGTGAGGCCGAGACCCGAGTACAAACCCCTGTTGGGGCTCAGGGGGTTCAGGTCTCAGGTGCCAGTTCAGGCTCATCTCTAACTTTGGTACAGTCTGCTCCACTTGCCCAAAATCAAGGGAAAAAAGAAAACTGGAAAGAAAGGAAGACAGACAAAGAAAGCACTTTGTTGGCTTCAGTAAATATGAGCAGAAATTGTTTCAATATATTTACTATATCTGTTTTGAAAGAAATGTGCAATAACATCACTGTTACGGATACACAGGCTCTATAACAAGAATGCTAGCTCCCTCTGAAAGTCAGTAAAGGAAAATCTGCTTACCCGTCCCCCCCTCCCCGTGTGCCCTCCCCACCTCCTGATAATCAGGTCTTTTAAAAATGACAAGCTGAAAGAAGGATCACCTACTCTGCTATGAAATAACTGTGCCAGCAGCGCATGATACCTTGGGAAATAAAAATTTCTGTCCATGCAATATAATGCTTTTCTATGTGCTCTAGATATTGAGCTGAAAAGTGAAGAGTCATCCCAAAAATGTTCTACGTTTATCAACATATTTACTATCCACACTTAGGTTCATGAACTCCCAACCCACCAATCTTCTTCAGACTCGAAAAAAAGAGTACTACAACAAGATTATTAATTTAAGATGAAAATGCCTAAACCCAACAACACTGCAATTTCCAAACGATCTGTGAAAAGACGAGTCCTGGCCCAATGACTACAGACAGGACTGATCCTGCATGGCTTGTCACTGCACCGGGTGGGCCCTCCCAGCTGGGTAACGAGGGTCGTCCCAAAAGCACCGAGATAAAGCCCAGTCTGGAGCACACTAATGTCGGTGGAGAGACTCCTGTTGACTACAGCGCTCACAAAGCCCTTCTCTGGCCACCCCCGAGGCCTGGCTGAAGCCCGGCAGTGCAGTGCCACCCTGCACCCCTTTGCCAGGAAGAGCAGCAGCTCTACGTGTGCTGCTGGGCTCCAGCATAACCCCGCGCCAGGGGAAACCTCGGGAGAGAGGCGCCCACATGCGAAAGTAGACACAATGCGGTGTTCATCACTGAGTGGCTGAGAGGTGGCTACAGCCGAGCAAAGCTGAAGGCCGTACGGGACAGCCCCTTACGACTGTATCCAATATGAGCTGCGTTTCCCAGGTTAGAAAATCCCTTAGATCATAGCTGTGAGGAATGACATGTGCGGGGTTGGTGAGCAACTATGAAGTTTCCATACACAGTCTGGTTTCTGTATGCAATCCCTTGAACTTGTGGGAGATCTCACCGGGAATAAAAACTACCCAGTAAATACGGGTTGCAGAATCAGGCTCTGTAACCTTTTAAATAATTGGTGAATTATTAAATCAACAACAACAACAAAAAAGTCGTGTTTCTTTAGAAGAAGGCAGAGCACGCTGCGCTCTCCCCCACCCCGCAGGGATGTGCGGTGTCACCCCGGGCACCTTGCGTGCAGGTCACCCTGCTCAGCTGTCAGGACTCTGCCTCTGAAATTTTTGAATACTGCCACACAAGAACTAAAAATCGTCACTGTCATCTCTCAAAGAGTTAAACGAACAATATTAAAATACCATCTTCTGTCACATTTAAAGGCAGTTGGATATGTTTTTTCCTCTATATTTATATATACAGAGTTCTGATCTAGAAAAACCAATACAATAAACCATTTTACGTTTAAAAACAGGCAGTCTTTGGTGACGCAAAGGCAGAGATTTTCTTTGTTACCTTCTGCCTATTTCACTCTGTCTCATAAAGTGAATATTATTGGCACTGTCAGAAAGTTCGAGATACTGCTCCACAGATAAAACAAAATATCCATCGTAGCCTTGTACCCGCCCAGTGCTTAAAAGCTGCTGTTTCTCTCCATCTGTCCATGCCCTAATACCTTCTTCCCCTTCCTGCAGCCGTCTCTGCTCCTTAGTCCAGGCCTGAGCCACGGCTCTCTGCCTGGCTATCTCTAAGACATGGTTCTTTTCTTCTTCCACCGTTGTTCCGTACCGAACGTTAAAGCACAGTGCGCCGTGCTGGAGCTGGATGTCAGCAAAGCGTCTAGTCCTCCCGTTGATCACAGAAGTCATCTGCGACACTGTGACGTTGACGCCATTCTCCAAGATGCGTCGTCCTCCGGTGTTGCCGATGAGGGCCAAATCTTCTTCCAAGGACCCCAGCTTGATGAAGTAATGCGTGTCTCGGCCCTCTATGGTGAAATGCAGGTTCTCCAGATAGTGAGCGTTGTTGAGGATGGCAGCAATGCGCCGGCTGTCCTCGTTAGCCACACCTATAATGTCAGCTGTCACTATACCATCCTTTATAGCGAATTTGATGCCTTTTCCAAATACTGAAGGAATAGCTGCAAATCTTGGTTGCTTCACTCCCTCATAGCACTTGCCATCACTATATCTGGGTGTCATAGGAAGTTGATCCAAGGATATAAAGTTTTGGAGTTGCTTTTGTAGCTCACACTGAATACCAAGGATAGTCTGGAAAAGAAAATAAAGTTTGCAGATGAGGCACCTTGCAGTTCATTATAGTGTCTCACAGACCCTACTAATCCCTTAATTGTTTAGAATGGATCTTCAATTTGTTTGGAAAACATCACACACATCTACAGAGCCTGGGTATATGCACAGGCTTTCTAATTGCCTAAGGTATTGCTTTCTGTCTCTTGGACTCTTTTGTTTCTAGAAAACAAGTGGAAAATGTTTTTATCACAAATACTATTTTTGTATCTATTCTTCCTTTTTTTTTCTTCCTCACCCCTTGAATTGTGACTCTAATGGCTGGTATTTCAACTCTTAGGCATGGGGAAACCTGAACTCAAAGCTGTGCTCTTTCGCATGATTCTATGCTTAGCCTCTGTGCATTTAATTATGGCTTCTGTAAAATAGCAGTAACAGTTTTTATAACCCATTCTTCAAAGGAAAGCAGGCTGTGAAGGTCTCACGACACTAGAACAATAGGATCCAGTCAAATTAATCAGATCTGTAGATCTTGCTCCCCACTGAGGCTAACAAAACTCTTGCTCCAACCATCTATTTGTCTTTTAACACTATGCCTATAACTACACTTTTTCTGTGCCTTTGTAATAGCTTCTTTAATAAGTCAGTGACAATTTTACATGGACATGCTCTGACATCTGGAATGAGCTCTGACCCTCCAGCCCTCTGCACTTTGTGGTCATTTGTACATGGGAAAAGAAGTGTGTTAAATGCTATGAACATGATCTCACAACACTTTCTGCTTCCTTTTCCTGACTACATTAGAGGAAAGGCATCTTTTCTCTCTTGTCTTTACAAAATCATATTTTTTTGTTAACAGATGCTCAGATGGTCAAATGCAAAACATGAACGCCTGCTCAGAATATCAGTACTTCATCCTGTTGCAGTTATATTGATTGTTAGACCCTGATAGCTGCTGCATGGTTCTTCTTTACTGAAAATAAGCCGGGAGCAAGTTTTACCACCCCCTTACAAATCTATAGCAGTATTTCTGTTTTCCTGCAATAATTATGCAGAGATACAGACTTGCAAAGCTGTTTATACACTCAGTGACTTTGCATCTCTTGTGGCATCTTTGCTAACAAAGGTGAAAATCTGTTGTTTTAATTCTTTAATACCACAAAATTTTTTATAGCTTTTTCAATTTTCACACACTTTACTCTTTTGCCTATCCTGCCTCTCAGATTTGGATAGTTTCTCTGTAAAGTTCCTTCACTGTATTGCTAAACTCTTCTCCTTAAAACTCTCCTCCACTCTGGTGCCAGTACATAATGGACAACATTAAAGTCTCTAGCATGTTAGACTATTTGCCTTGCTTAGGATGTTGAAAGATAGTCACTTTGTTTCCTTGGTTTTCAACATTTTCTAATAAAATTCTGTTATTTAGTATTAGAAGCAGTTGAACAGAATTTTTGCTCACCTTTCCAGGATCCCACTCTTGGGTTTTTGTCTGAAGCTGGAGAAGTTCGTATGTTGTCTCCAAAGCTTCTATCTCTGGTTTTGGGAATCCAGGTAGTACGTTGTGCAACTGGAAACCAAAGAGTTCTAGCCAACTTCCAATGTCTACAAAACAAGAAAAGGATGCTGGCAATAAGGCACATAACTCCTAGAAAAAGTGAGGATAGTCTGCAGAAATCCCAGCTATGCAGAAATAATGATTTCACATCAATTTATGTTTTCAGTACTGCTTACAGCATTTATTGCAGCAAACAAATTATTTGATTACAAAGCATAGCCATACTCAAATCAATAGTGTACCTTCTATTTATTTATAATGGAAAAAATTAAAATACAGCTGCCTCCAATCTTCTGCTAATTTTAGCACTTAGAAAAGCAGCAGAAACAACTATTAATTATTTTTTTTTTTTTTTGTTACCATAAAGGCTATAGAAAACAGATCAAGCTCAGTAAGACGTTATCTACTAAAGAAATGACTTCAATGTAAGATTAGGGCCAAATATGAACTTTGGATATACTCAAAGGATATCTGAAGTCTTGAATCCATGCTGGAATTTGATAAAAAGTTGTATTTTCATGACAAACATGTTACTTTTACCTGTTGTATACTTAGCAACATCTTGGATTCTGCCAACTGGGTAATTATTTTCAAATGAGTAGAGATTAAATGGTTGCGGCACAGCATTCAGGTGTTTCCATATATGATGATTTGGTGTTGTCCACCGACCAGCAATGACATCATAGTCCCGCTGACCCAGATGAACTAATTTAGTAAGGGAATCATAGAGCCCTCCATGAAAGCCAATGATAACCTGGAAATCTGGATTAGTGTCCTGGTAGATCTCTCCATATGGGGTATACAAAATTTCTTTTATGACTTGGCCCCGACTGCTAAATACAGCTAGAGGTGTTCCAGTGTTATCACAAGCAACATAATACTCTTCTCCACTGCTTAATTCCATTGCAATGAGATGACCTTGAAGATCATAATACAGAGATGTTATTTCTGAGCTAGTATGATTGTACAAGTGAGTAACTCTTATTGGGTTGGAGAGATCAGCATAGAAGAACTGTAAGTGTTGTCCCAGGCTTGATTTGCTTGCAACTCGTCTTCCAAGGCCATCATAACAGTATTGCACAGTCCAGCCAGACACTTTGTTGTACGCTTTGTTCAAAAGACCGTTAGAGTTGTACTCAAAGATCTCATTGCCTCTTTGCCTGAGAAAACCATCTTCATCCATTTTATACTGAATTTCTCCAAGTCTGGTAATGCGATCTCTCAAATCATATCTCAGAGGAGTGAGGCGCGCACTGTTTCCATGGCTCAGCAAGTTGATGTTGCCATTAAGGTCATAGCTGTAGCGCCACTGTGTTTTATCATTCACAGACACAGTCTGAAGTTGACCATCAGCATCATATTCATAAAAATATCTTGTTATATTGGCATCTACACCTACGCGTATATCACAGATCACCATACGGCCCATATTATCATACTGGATGGTCATCCAGTAAGCGATAGACTTGAGAATTTCATATTGTACTTCAATCACCTGACCATTGGCACTAAAGATTTTGGTATGTTTCATCACAGTGGTGGTTATAACTTGGTTTAAATCATAATTAATTACACTGAATTTTCCAAATTGCTCAGTCCTGCCAGAAACATCGACGTAACGGTACAGATCTATGGGAAGAGGCGTCTCATTTATCATGGCCTGCATGCTTGTGACACGGAAGTTGTTATAGCTGTAGTCAAATCTGGCGTTTACAAGCCCTTCTTCACTAAACCTGAAGATCTGGCGACCAATAAGTGGACCTGTTCAAAACAAATAGGGGAAAAAAAGAAAAGAAAAAAAAATTAATTATGTCCACAGTTTATTTACCCTACAGATTTAGCACAGACAGGAGATGAACTCTAATATAGCCTTAAGCCTTATTGCTACTTGACTGTTTCAGAAAATACCATTAGCTAAGAATATGTTAGATTATTCTCTCACAAACCTTTATTAATGCTTGCCCTACAAAAATATATATATTTTATTAACATTTGGTTAAATGAATGCTATTTTATTCATAATTATGATTTCTATTTACTTACAAGATAATCCTAAACCAAATTTATTTCACATGGTGATTTCCTTCCTCATATAAACAGTCCTTTTGAATTTATGTTATATTATGGTATAAACAGGGAAACTTGAAAATACAAACAATAAAACAACTTGATTTAGTATTTAGCAAATATCTACACAGTGGAATAAAAACAATCAAACATTATAAGAGCTATTCCATAGCAAGCAATAAAAAGAAAACTGTATTTCAAATGGGACAGCTATATATGCCTATGGACACAGACATAGAGATATACACACATATTTTTCTATTGAAACATAAAATATAAGAATTTGTAGACATAAAAATAATAGAATTTCATGCCAGGTAAGTGCCAAAAACTTCAGCAAAGCAGTCACAGTTACACAAACCTGTTTGCCTGTATCTGATGGTACAGATGAACCCATCATGCATTAAATGTATTGTTTTAATAACCCCAGAAGATTCCTCATAGGTGAATGTGACCTGAGTAGTATCATAAAGAATCTCAGAAAGTCGGGACTGTTTGGTGTATTTGTAAAGGACTCTGCGCCCCGTCCCAGGATACAAGGTTTGCAGAAGCCGTCCGTCTCTGGTGACGTCCTGTATGAAGGCCGCGTTGCTGTCCGGAGGGGTGTAGATGTTGCGGTAGTACCCGATGGACAGCATGGTTTGCAGGGCATGGCGCACCATGCTCGGCATGGTGACCGAGAGCAGGTAGTCAGACTGGTCGTACTCAAAGATGTAGCGGCGCTGGCTGTGCAACAGGAGCATCACGGACTGCAAGCAACAGGAATGGCAGTATAAGTGGCAGATCAAGCAAATCACTATTTATCTAGTGAGTGACTGAAGGTTAAGAAAATGCTGAAACAACTGTCCACTCTTGTAGTTTGCTCTTACTGTTTGTACGATTTCAAGCAAAGCTTTCAGCTCCAGGCCAGCAGGCCAGCAAGGTGGTACCAAAACAGAAGGAGAATATTAATAAGTCTAGAAGTAAGGACCCCCAAACTGGAAGGCAGATGTGTCTCTCAGTAGCATTTCAGCCTCATGCTGACTTGCTATGTTGCTTTGAACTATTTAGGTCATCCTCTCAGGAAGCAAAACCAGAGGGAACCTCTTCCTCACACACAGGCAGAGCATCTGCACCACCAGATGTTTCTAGGGGAGGCGGAAAGGGGAAACTTTCAGTGCTGTCTAGAAGGTGTTTAGCTTTTACTGGCACTCTGCATATCTCTAGCACAGACCTACCCCTTTTTCTGTGTCTTCTATTAAATGCACATTGTCCCAGAGGTCACAGTATCTCCATGCTTACAGATGGATGAAAATAGTCTGCAGGTTCTTTGGAGTGACTACTTCTACCTCTGATTTTTAATGTTTACAGAGAATATATTTTCTATACAGATACTTGATATTTGCCCTGTGTAGGTTAGTTGTGGCTGGTCAATGCAGTCTGGTTGGTTTGTTTGGCAGACGAATGTGCAAACATGGCAGATGTGCAAATGTAAAGTTTGGGTTCTGTAAACCTTTTCACAAGTCATGTGCAAAGTCACAGTGTCATGGAGTACAAGCCCGCTGGTGAACAGTCACTGTTGAAACAAGCATCATGAAAACACAAGAGTGAAAACGTATGGGGGAACTTTGCAGCCTTCCCCCAGCTCCAGTACGTGGCTTGGCTGACTGGAGCACTGCACAGTTCTTAGCTCACAGCCCAAACCTACCAGGCACGTAAGCAAATTTGTCAAGCTTCTGCATGATGGAGACATCATGCAAAACAAAGTCTTACAAGGAACAGTGTGACTGCTTTTTTACACACCATTAGTGAAAGAGATGAGAAAAAAAGGATTTTTTTTCCCCTCTAAGCTCAAAAATCTTCTCTGGGAGAGAGCTCAGCCCTGCAATGTGTTAAGTAACATTGGCCATCAGCCACTTTTCTCTGACAAATAACCCAAGTGCTTATTCAAAGGAGCAAAGATAGGCGAAGCCATCCTCTCTGTACCCCCGGCCCCCTGCCCTCCCAAGATGTATTTCTTCCTGCCCTTGGTGAAAGACATCTGTCACCTGTGCGCCAGCCAGCGAGCACCAACATATGCCACTCATAAGCTACCTGCTGCCAACTAGTGAGAACAGACCTTTACACCGAGCTTTTTCTGATCGCTTTATTGCTGGTCTGCCAAGCATTTCTAACATGCACAGTGTTTATTTTGTTTTCACCTTCAGTCAAGAGTCCCCAGTCTGCAGTAAACCACTGGCTGAACTCTCTCCTAGCACTGATGTGACGCCTCTCTCTATATACTGCTCCCGGGCCTGTTTTTAAGCTGTCTGCCATTGACAGAATATGAATAACAAGATCAGAAACATCTCTAATATAACTTTAGTGCCCCTGTGTGCCATTTTTACAGCACTTTGTGGCTTTTCCACTTTTGTCCAGGATAGTAAAAGGACAGTCAGTACTAGGGTTGGAGACTTAGTATCCTCTCTAGCCTATTAGAGTACACCATAAAAAGAAAGAAAAAAAACATTCCCAATTCATCCTAATAATATTACAATAGATTTTAACTTTTTGCACAAATTGGGTTCTAATTGGTTTAAAGGATTTCAGAGGGTAGCTCATAAAACATCCAAAAAGCTGTCATTTTATAAAAGCAACCAGAGCCTGCTCAACCACGTAATGATTAATGTTGCATGGTAAATCGAGACAAACAGCCAGTGGCAATTGGAGCTCTGTTGGGAATACACAGAAATGCTGAGCATCACCACTAGATGTCATTTCTGTCCAACATACATACGCAGCCACTCATCAGTTTTGTCTGATCATAAACGGCAGGATTTTGGGAGCAAGCTTGTAATATTCAGGAGATCTTATAACACCATTAACTAACTGAGGAAGGTGACCAAAACAAGAGGAACTGAATTTCATCAGTAAAAGTTATTTACAGTGCTACTATCATAGTGCTTTCTAAAACCTAAATTATTATAGTTAATTTTGGAAGGGGCAGAGATTTTTGAAGATGCACAATTAACTCATCAAGTGCTAAAAAATCAAGAACTAAATAACTATGAATTGGAAGCAAATTACATAATTGATTTTTTGATAAAAGGAATCACTGAGTCTTACGAGGTTTCAGACAACCTTTAGCAATCATTACACAATTAACACAATGAATTATTGACTTTAATGGAGCCACAAAACGATATTTCAATGTCTAATTTTGACAGTGAATTAATCTTTCTTTGGCACAAGGAACAAACAGTTCTTTGGAACTACACTGGAAGTACATTAAATAGCTGGGAGATTATGCCCATAGTATATATGACTTTCAATAATTTTAATGACAAGTTACAGCATAACCCAAGCCTGCTGCTACCTGAAGTAATAAGCTTTAGCCATTTGCTTTTACAAGATCAGGATTTGACCACTTGTGCAGAATTTCAGAATAACAGTTCTATTACTTTATTTATAAGCTCATCAACTAAGAAGAGACAAAGTGGTTTGGAAAGATAAGAAACATACATCTTTCCAAAATTACAGTCCATTAGGCCCAAAGAAAAAATAAAGAATTCCTCCAAAGGCATATTGCCCAAATATTTGAAAGCTGTACTAAATGCCTGTTTACTTGAAATTTGCATAAGAGCATGCAGACAAAAGAAGCCCTGACAAATTTATCTGAACCAAACTTCTGAAGCTTCTAGGGTTTGCCAATCTTGTTAACATGTGCAGGAGCCACACTGCATGCAGACAAGGAGGGAATCACATTTTTATGCATTCTCTAGTCTCAGTCATTTTTTTTCTCTGGGTTAGGGCTAAGTCTTTTTAAGGATCAAGCTTAAATACATTCAAAATAAGTACAGCAAAGTTTATCTTAAAAGTACACATTTGGAACTTTTAATACATAAATAACTTCAAAGTCATTGGATTTCCTGCGTGTAATACCCCCTATCAGTTTTACCTCACCTGTCCCTTCCTAGCCTTTCCCTGTGGTTAGCAGGTTCAGAGAAAACGTTCTGCAAACTCAACATATCTTGGATAGTCCAAGATGTTGCTATCGAACCAAAAAAAAAAGGCTGAAGGGATGCTGTTTGAATACATTTTCACACAAAATTCTAAAAGCTTTAAAAATACAGATTGCCTTTTTGGTTTTCAGACAAGACCAAATGCTATGCTTCTACAGATGAAGGATATGCTGCTCTTTCTTAGTCTGTACAACACTTATTCCCCCATTTTGTGACCATTACCTATGGACATGAATTAAAATTACAATCCTCAGGCAATTTAGACACTAAGTCACTATAAAAGCAGAGCAATAACTCATTTCATATTAATGTTTCCCCCTCAAATGGCCCTCATAAATACTGAAGTAATCTTTCTCCTCAAAGGATCAATCCCTTTTTTACAGCACAGCATTGAATAGGTGCAAGTTTGCACTCACTGGCCAATAATTTTAGCTTAAAAGAACTGTGTTTGTGGGAGCAAAAAGATCCCTTTCAGTGGCTGTTATATTTTTGACTGTGTTATACAGAGTAGCAACATGTTTGTCAGCAGTGAGACTGTCCTTTGTTCACCTGAACTTGGACTGAGACCAAGAAGTCATTTCTATTTAGCAATTAAACAAATCTGAGGTGTTAATAACTTCCTTCAGAACTAAACCATGGCAGGTTTAAACTGGTGACATGTAGGTCCAAGCAAGTCCAGAGATATTTTTATCTAGTTATGTAATTGTATGCATCCTCTGTTTAAAAAGTCTTAAATACCCTGGCAAGAAATAGCATTATAACATCGTTCACAATACAATATCTATATCAAAACAAATATTTTTGCCTTGATACAACAATCTACTTTTTAAATGATTTACCTTTTCTAAATACGTGTAACTCCATATTTTACCATCTGCCCATGTTCTGGAAATTATGTTCCCACTTGGATCATACTCCATTTTCTCAGTCCAGGTTCCTCTTTGGATATAGGTGACTAATCCAGAATGTGAATAAGTGATATTGACCTCATTGTACTTGCTGATGGGTGACCACAAAACTGGGCGTCCTGTCTGGTCATACATAATCCGAAGAGTGAATTTTCGATGATCATCATAAATCTTTCCTGTTCTGGTTACATGATCGAAGTCAATGGAGAGGAGGTTTCTGTTGTGGGCCTAAACACAACGATACAGTAAGGTAAGAAAACAATGCATCTTAATTACACACAACACCAACATTTCTGTGTCAGCTCTGATCAAAATGTGCAGTGGTTTAACATTATGATGGAGAATTTAGGTCTTATTAAGGATAAGAAAATAGAAAAATATTCAGATGAGAAACAGGAGGACCAAGAAACAAAAAGCTGCTTGCACTCAGCGTTACTCTACTTTGCATTATAGGATGCTTCCTATTTTCAAGTGTTAAACCCTCACCTCTGCTCTTACCGTTTCCTAAATTTCTCTTATTTCTTCTCAGCTTTCAACTGTCTGTGGATGGACTTTTCAACTCCAGCTGAAGATGTGTAGTTAAGCCCACAAATTAACAAAGATATCCTATCTCACATCCTCTCTCTTAATCTCCATTAATGTTGACAGGTCAGCTACTGCTCTGGGACAGCCCACCTCAGGTCACGTCCTGATGCCGCAAAGGGAAGAGCTGTGCTTGCAGCTCCCAAAGACCCAGCTCACCAGCGTCCTCATACTTCTTCACAAAACCACCCCGCTCCCGGAGTTTGTGAAAGCCAGCAGCAGCTGTGCCTGGTGCCAGCCATATTCCTTGTTGCAGCTCTCTTGTCATGCTTGGGACCTGCAACATTTGTTAAATTCACTGTGTCCGACAGAGTGACTGTGCTATGATCCATTAACATTTTATGGTCCAACAGGAAAATGCAGAGGGGCAGCACAAGTCTAGGTTTGAAAACACATTCAAAGCTGAGCCAGACTCAAGAAGACAAAATATATTTATCCAGTGCTTTTATCATCTACCTCCTTACATCATTCAGTCACTGGGCAATCACTACTAAATTCCATTTAAATCAGAGATATAATTTAGGGAAACATAAGACATTGTTCATTGACTTGTGTTCTTCAGATCAATGTTCAGTGCGCTTGTATTAATCTACTGCATTTTACCTAATCACTTGTCTTACTCTATTCCAATTAATAAAGTCCTTAGAGCCGAGACGATGTCAGTGCAGGTGTTAGCACAGCACAGTGCTTTGCTCCTCCCTGAGACCTGGAGGCATAGTTGTAAAATAAATGGTTAAGAATACCTGTTTAATAATTCAAGCTGGGATCACATGGTGGCAGTGATTAGAAAGAATATTTTTTTTCTTACCCCTTTCTGTTTTTAGATACAAAATAATTTGAAAATCTAGAAGAAGCAGGTGTTCTTTCTTGAACTACCATTCCTGGGGTTTTATATACACACATGTCTAACTTTAATAGTGTTCATTTACAATAGCTGTAAAATACCTATATACCCCTGTAGACTGCTGTAACTATTACAATTTATGCTCTAATGGTAGTTAAGGAGCCCAAGTAAAATGTGATGCCTAGTTCAACTATATTTGCTTGTATACAGTCTGATGGATTATGCATATTATAATATATTTCTTTAGAAACTTCTTGCATTTTCTGCAAACAAACCCTCTTGGTGGCAAAATAAGTGAAAAACAAGCAGGGGATATACCCTGGCTCATATTCATTTACTGTCTATGTACATATTTAATGTTCTTATTGCTATTATTAATATCATCGTAGAATGCAGTTAGGAGAAAGGAAAAGTCTTGAATATAAATTGCTTGCAATCAAAGTTTCAGGGATGATACAACAAATAAGAAAAAAACCCAAACAGAGGCAGAATTAGCAGTGAAATGAATAGCAGCACTATATGAAAGCTCACAGAGTTAAAATAAGGTTTGTATGGATGCCATTACTTCCCTTATATTCCATATTATTTGCCTCATTTGTTTACTTTCTTATATTAGATTTAAGTTAAATTTAACACCCTTCTCAAGGCAAGGCAGGACGATATATGGGTGGCAGGCCTCATTTCAACATTGCCACTGAAAAGCTGGTTTCAAATCCCACTGTCTTCTTAAAGATGACTCCTCCAATGTACATAGAACATAGTAAGGAGCCTCTGTGGGAGGCTGGAGCTCGTGTTCTGTTACAAGCCAGGGAAAACCGGCTTCTGAAAGCAATGTCAGGTCAGAATTTCAGCTGATGAAAATAGGGAGAAAATTCAGCTGACTTCAATAATAATAATGTTAGTAGTGCATAAAAAGATATATTTATTATACATTTTTAAACATTCATTGACTCTACTTCCATTAGTTTTATAGTTAGAAATTTTCCAGTGTAAATAATCACACAAATATGCACTTCTCCTGACTTTCATTCTCAAACCTAAACTGTCTACAATTTGTAAATCAGATGAGATGACTGTATTATTTTTTCGTCTGTGTTTTGATTTGTCAATGTAAACTGACACACACTGGGAGAGGATTTGGTCTTTAGAACTTGCTTTAAGAATGGTAAATAAAAGGAGATAATTTGCTAAATGCAATAATAAACATAGCTGTCCAAGCCTGCATCTGCAGGACTTTTGAACTGAGGCCAGTGAATTACTTCCTTTTTTGTTATTAAAAAAAAAAAAAAAAAAAAAAAAAGCAAGCAAAAATAAGTAAGACTGGCCAAGCATTCAGTTTTCAATTTTGTAGATATTCAGCTATAAAACCTGGACTGCATCCAATGCAAGTTCTTCTAAGTTATGCAAAAGACAGGAGGGAACAGAGTTGCATTCTAATCAGTATATTACTATGCATCATGCTACTTGGTTTTAACAACAGCCTTTGCTTCATTTTTAGAAGTCAATTACAATAGCAGTTTAATTGATAAAAAAGAAGTCTTGCTAGATTAAGATTGATGTTAAAATGCCTGATTGTACATAGATTTATTATTAATATAAAAGCCATACATGCCTACAGACTGTTTTATATACTTTCAGGAAGCACCAGGGCAGGCGGTTCTGCACTTATAGGAAACCCGTGATTAATTCCTGTTTCCCGCATTGATTTAGATACTGAGACAAAGTCAGATTTCTTTTCTAGCATTCCATTCAACTTACCCACTTTTACTCTATTTCTAGAGCAGGGAATTCGCACCATGCAAAAATCCCACTTTCAAAACCACAATGTTTACAGCATTATTCAGAACGTGCTAACAGTGGCCTCTTTCCAAAACTGGAAATAACAGTAATAGAGTGACATGTTTTCATGATGGCTGCTAATTGCTATTAAGAATTAAAAATGTTAAGACCAGGTAGAGAAGGAAAAGCTTTCTTCTTCGCAACTAGGTCATCCTTTACCTCATGCCCAGTTACCTGCCTTCTAATTTATACCTCTTAGCACTCAAAGCTGTTTGTTTCAATGACTGTATCAGAACTGATCTCTAAGTAACATCTTTAAACCTCATTTCTATGCTTTTTTTCCCTCAGAAAACTTTTCCATTGTGCTGTTTTTTTCTTTAACAGAGGGCTCCTGCAAGTCGGTTCATTTCCACTGAGAACTCATCCAATCTCCAGAGCTTTTTTTTTTTACATATATTTTCAAAGTTCAGCATAGTTCTTTCTGCCCTACATTGCAAGCTTTCTACACACTTCCTATTATGCCAGTCATGGCATATTAAGTGTTTAAAAACTTTCTTTTTAAAATATAACTCACTAGAAGTTTTCAGAATGTCTCACCAGAACTTTATCCAGCATAAGGGCTTCTAATGATGCTACATTTTTTTTCCCCAACACTACTCAAGGATCTGTATACAGTAAGCCCTAAATCCCTTTCATTATTTGGTGTACTGCTTCAAACACGCTTTATGATGGTATTTTTGGTCCTGCTGTCCTGCATGTTTCCTTTAATCACCAAGGAAAGATAGCTGTCTCTGGATAAATTCTGCTGTTCCTTTGCCTTCCTCTCCAGCTGCACTGTTCAGCTTATTCCACCTCCACTGACTCCACACTTCATCAGCACCCCATGCAAACTTCTCACTGCTAAAGCTGAACTTAGGACCCATATATTTCACCTATCCTCCACAGTCCTTATTATTGGCAGTAACAGCCTCAATAGTCCATTTTGTCCCTTTCTCTTGTGTCTGTTTACATGGTGTATCCTACGTGCACAATATTTCTTCTCCTTTCCGCTGTCAAATCCTCATTTAATGTGCTATTCCACCATGTTCCCTCCAGCCTTGCCACGACAGCCCTCAGACAGATGGTCCTAGAGCTCAGTACAGTCAAGGGAGGGGAAAACACTATAATACAGGCAGCTGACTTGTCCTTCTGAGCAGGCAGGGACAATCCATAAGCCCCCTTGATCTTGGGTAGGTATAAAAAGTCACAATTTACAGAAATAACAATACAATGGTCAACTGCTGTGATTCTAGTGGATACTTTTGAAAGGACAGACAATATAAGACAGCAACACATCAAAATCATTCTTACGCTTCACCTTCACCTTCCATCCTCTCACTGGATGACAGTGAAGGAGGAGAAAAATAAGTACGTGAGTGATTCTATGCACCAGTAGACTGATCCAGAGGCAGGCCAATCAGCTGAGCTCTGGATATCTTCAGTGTTGTGGTATTTCAATGAACATTTTATGCCTCTAGCCAGAATCCATTTAATTGTGACCAATTTGTGAATTTCCTCCTTTTTTTGGCAGGCAATATTAAGGATCATGTGGAAGCAAGTAAAAATGAGTTGAAAGAACATGCAATCAATTTTAACAATAGAAAATATAAATTGCATAATAGGAAAACTGTGCAGGATGAAGTACTTATATTTAATATAACTGTCGTGAACAACTTGACCCTGGCAATGTAAGCAGAATAGATGACTGACTACACCCTTTCTGTTTAAGATTTTATTACTTCAGAGAAAAAAGGTCCATACAGTTATTTAAGCAGAAAATCACACAAAAATCAATTGATTAGGTATGATAACATGATCGATGGAAGCCATAGTTTGGACCCTGCCACCTTAACATGTTTGCCACTGTAGTAAGTACAGTTGCCTCCTTAGACAGGGCTATGAGGACTCACACCATGCTAGAGAGGAGGCAGTCAGAAGATGGGCAAGAAAAACTAAAAGAAGGTTTTTCATGCTTGTAAGATCCTAAAAAAGTAACTGTGGTTGTCCAGTCTGAAAACTGTCCTTTCAAACAGGTGTTTCACATGCAGTGGCCAGTCTGGCCAGACCATCCAAGTCTTGTGTTTTTGAATGATCAGAGCAGTTGAAAACCAAACAGATTATACTCTTTTAAAAAATATATAGTATTTCATAACCAAAAGACAATCCAGAGATTTTAATAACCATGTCTGTATTTTCAGAGATAACAGACGTACCTTCAGGGATAATACCTATCCAGAAAGGTTGTAGTTAACAATGCAGTATTTTTAAGGCCAAAATTCCCAGTTGTACTACTGGTACAGGCATTTTAAGGGGTATTCATGTGAAAACCAGAACTGATTTTGTAAAAAACCTGTTCTGCAAGGTAGCAGTCTCTTTGAGCCTTAGTGTTGCCTAATTAAATGCTGAATGTTGACCATCTGTCATTGTAATCTGTGAGTTCTCCTCACAGATAAAAATAAAGCATGGATGCAATGTTAAGTAATTCTTTATTAGAGCCACAGTGTAAACCAGCCAGAGGGAGTGAGGGGGTTTGAGAGCATGTGGTAGAGGGCAGAATACACAGTCTGTCTGGATACAAAGGGAGGCTCTACATCATCCTGGCTTGCAGGAGATGTGCTGGCCAGGACACCCAAGGTGTGCCCTGCAAGACCCTCTGCCCAGCTGGAGGCTGGCACCTGCTATTTTCCCCAGAAGAAAGAGGGTTTATAGATCTAAGAGAGGCAGAATGGGGCTCCAACTCTGCTGCTGTGGCAGAGTAACTACGCATCGTCCTTTGCTCACAGCTTCTTCCAAAGCCACAATTAAATTCTTATTTGAAAACGAAGAGGGAGAAAAAAAGTAATTATGACTTGAGGTCAAGTCTCACAACCAAAATCAAACAGAGATCAAACAACTCTGCGACTATTGGAGGAGTTTGGTTTTGAAATTCATGGCTGGGGCCCACCATTGATACAAAATTTCCATCACTCTTACAAAGTAGAACATTTCAACATGATTTTAGTTCAATGGCTTTCAAAGGCAGCACTGCACTTTACACAAGAGGAAGCCTTACCCTTAGCCTTCTCTCAAACGTGGAGATATTGCCTTTGGTCTGCTCCCTCCTTTGTCTCCATTCAATGAGATTTGAGTTATGCTCTCCAGGAAGGGAGATATTGCACTTCCCTAAAGTGGGGCTGACAACCCCTGCTAGAATATGAGGCTCTGTGTTAAGCGTGATTTCCATTCCACTGGCAAAGGTGACTCTCAGAGACCCATCTGGGCTGACCCGGTAGATATTCTGGGTGTTATCTGTTGAAAAACAACCAAAAACAGGGAACAGAGATCAGATCTCCAGATTCATAAAGTAAATGTTAGGTGTAATAGGGCTTTGTTTGTCCCTATGTGACAGACAGCTGAATATACACCGACTGTAGTTTGATTTTTGCAACCCGAACCTCCAGGCCTTCCCATGTTTAAAGAGCTTTTTATTACATTTGGCCTGATGATTTCATTGTGAAGGTTTCCTGCAGCAGGAATAAAGAGTTTTTGCTTTCAGCTTAGAAGTATGAAATTAATAGGCTGGGTTTTGACCATCAAAATTCTGATGATTTTAGTATGTTGGGATCTGTTAACAGGACAGTATACTGCTTGAACAACTGCAATGAATATCTGAGGTCAGGCATGAAAACTGTTTTCAAAATGTTTAGGATGATGGCCAGTCTCCCATTCTGTCCCTTTTCCCTGCATCGCTGTACTAAAACCTCCTCCTCTCCCCCATTAGCAGCAGGACGCTGGTGTGGAGGCACAGTGACACCCACGAGCCTGAAGCCTGGCACAAGAGACCCACTGGGAAGTGGTCATTGCCAGAAAAATGACTGGGTCAGCAATGGTGGCACACGGAGCAGCTCCAGAGGCTCAGGACTGTGCCTCAGAGGGCTGTGGAGGGCAGCTGGGATGACCTAGCACAGCCTCCTCCCCCCGCCCCAAACTGCCAGAAGCATGCAGAGGGTCCAGGTCTCCACTGAAAGGACACAAAGACCACCACACGCTCCCCTTCCCTCGCCTGGGCACTGTAATTCCTCCACTGCAGGCAGAGCCATGCCACATCGCCTTGCATTTGCTCAGGCAGGAGGTTACTGGGGCTCAGCTGCCAGGGGGCAACTCGAACATGAGCCTGAATGTTTAGTGCTAAGAGACAAAGCAAAAGTCTCGCCCTTAAAATGCAAATGAAGTCATGCCAGCTAGGGACTATGAAACACATTGGGTTTTTTAAGCTGGTCTGCACAGGAGTAACTGGTCCAGCTCTTTAGATATGAATATGTGGAAAATAGTTGGGTATGTCAGAAAGTGAAGATAATAGGCGTTACATTAAAAGACACTTGGTGACTCATATCTAAGGATACCATGTCTGATTGGTTGTTCACAGGGTACTTCGTGATAGTTTCAGAGATATTGAAATATGCAAATTATATGAATTCATAAACATGATAGGTATAATAATAACTACAGCTGTTCACTTCTGGTACTGCCTATAGGGCAGTGAGCTAGTCCTTTCCTGAGACAGAATTTGGGAACATACGAACTTTTAGGAGTTTCAGATTTAAGGGCAGACATACAGTAAGGCAGTCAAGTGGATTATGGAGAAAGCAGATGGGGTCACTTGGACAAAGCCTATCAGGCAATACAGCAGTATAATATATTATTTCCACTTATTCAGTGCTGTCTCTGCAATACAATAGTCAAAGAGAAATGAGTGAGTATCTTGTGAGGTGAGTTCTTCCATTTTTTTTTCTTATAGATCAGAAGTTGAGAGGAAGAAAAATTCTGTGATTTGCTCAAAGTTACAAAGCTTTTCTATAGCAGACCTGGAAAGAAATCAAGAGAGCTGTTTCCCACCATTTGCTCTCTCAAAGCCTGAACAATGCACTGGCAACAAAAAAATCAACAAGGAGAAAAAAACTCAGATCAATTAAACTATATAAAACCAGAACTATGGTGATGAATCTGCAAAATCTAGAGGAGGACACTAGGACACCTTCATTAGGCAGAGAGTAAATTCTTCTCAAGACATATGATATAGCCTGAAATGCTGTGGTATCTACAGGGGTTGAGTCAAAATCTCATCGCCAAGGCAATCATCAGGAGAGGTGGGTCACCCCTTCCTCCTTCCTACAAGTGCTGTCACCAGGACACAGCACTACCAGAAAGAATTCACAGCACTGGCCAAACAAGGCACTTCAGTGCTAGAACGTTAGTGGAACATGTCATTCTGGGCAGTATTTCTCAGAATAACAAAGCTCAGTGTATTATAGGTCAGCCTAAGTCCTTCAGATACTGAAGTAGAAAGGAGCATGTAAAGCCTAGAGACATTGGAGATTGCAATAATGAGAATCTATCCATGGGACTCTTTTAGGAGGAAAAGAATTCACTTGTGGTTTGTTTCTAATTGGTACCCCAGGAGAATTATAAGTAGTGTCTCACTAGTTGTACTGAAGTAAGGAAGAAACAATTCTAATGTCTTTTTCTGGCAAACAGTTAAGAATGCAATAATGTCTACGGTTTAAAACTTAACGGTTAGGGAAGAAGTAACAGAAATGCTTTAATTACCTTGTTTTAAAGTATATATTGTAGAGGTAGCTGAGAAGTTTGTGGCTGTGATCACATTCTCTCTGTTTGAAGTATCAAGTTCCACTCGTGTTAGTTTTTCGACATCGCTGTGGAAACTGCTGACTTCCCCGGTTGGGAAGGTCGCATTGGTCAGATGGCCATCGGAGTCATACCTGCAAGACACGATGTTAAAGAGCCATGAAAATACATCACTACTGTCTTGTAGATACTCCTAAAAGAAAAAAGAGGGAAAAAAAAGTTAGAAGCATTGTCACTGTGCAATGAGTAAAAAAGGTAAGAATTGGTCCTTAATTAACTCAAAATGCATTCATCCCCTAATCCAAATTCCTGCTTAGACTCTTTTTCAGTGGTACTGGGTAAAATTCAATTGGGAATAGTATGAGATGCAAACCTACAGCTTCTGCCAGAGGTTTCAGTGCTGCTCACAGACAGTCGGGGTTTCACCCGCCGGGATGTGATACAGGAGGGAGGCCACTGGAGGTCACTCGGTAGTCAGGCAACCAACACCCCCCAAAAAGGCGTTTTCTTACCCGTAAGTTTAAATGAAACCAGTTCTTAGATTCTGCAACACTTAAGAACTGCCCGTTGTTGCTGATGTGTTAAGTACATAATATGAATGGTGAATTTAAAAAAGGGACTGAAAGTGTAACAATAGCAATAAAATTAGATTGAAATCTCCAGCGATTAAGTTGCCTACATGGTTTTTACTCTTGTGTTACATTTCCCATGGGACTACTCAAATCAGCAGGAACTTCTCATCACAAGTAACAGCACCAGAATCTAGAGCACCACAGTTTAGTTCACCTAAATTGCATCAGTGCTAAAGGAATTCTTTTAGTTTAAGGTACTTTATGTGAATTGGGTCATGTTATGAAAAAGTCAATAATTAATTCAAAAGCTCTGGAGCAGTGTTTCTAACAGGTCTTTTCAGTTCTACAGATATATTTGTTCTTTCTGATGGTTCACATAGAAAACAATGCAGAACATTGCTTGGTGCTTGACATTGTTTGGTATTAATGCCTCCCCAAAACCTTATTGATGCTAACACATTTTTATTCATCCAAGACACCTCACTGATAACACAGATGTATTTGCATGAGTAAAACCAACTCATATTCATAAAATAGAAACCTATTTGTGCAGGTAGGAAAGCATAATTAAGTTTTCATGTTTTATTAACTGTCTCCTCTCATTGACAAAACATATTCTCAGCTGGTGTTTCAACTGGCAAAGCTCCACTGCCTCCAATGGAGCTCTTCCAATTCACATCAGCAGACGATCTGGCTATGTTCTTCGCTTTAATGTGTTGGCATCATTTTCTTAGGGTCTTTATTTCCCCCTAATTAGTCAGACAAAATCTATATGTCACAAGAGCTGTTGGCAAAAAAAAAAAATCAGGATTTTTTTTCTCTTCCCCCAAAACTAAAAAGAAAAATAGAGCAACTGTTCTTTTCAAATGAAACACGGGAGAATGAACTAGTGACCATCTTGTGTTTTTTTGATAAATTAATCAAATGTTAAATATAATGAGTTATCTTTCTCTTTCACCTCCTACTGCCCTTACATACATCATGCAACTTATTTACATTCTACCCTTATGCCAGTTCTATGCAAATTGATTGGGCACCACACCCAGTGATTAAAATTGACTCAGGTCACTACTTTCCATCATTAGAAAACTCCATGAACACTGGACAGTTACATTTCATTTACTGCTTGATCAAACAGATATGACAGCTTGCCAGGTTATTTGGATTTGCTACTGCATTACAGAAAAATCCCCAGATTATGCATTTTTATGGCATAAATGCATGCAGTTTATTGGAATGTACTTGTGCACAAGACTCGGGATCCATCTTCACTAAGGATCCAGTTTTGCTGCTGACAGTGCTTCTGATGAGATACAAAACTCCCCGTGTAGCTGAAAATGGGATAAACTGTTACTGGATTATAACAAGACCGGAGATATGCCAATGGACTCTTACTCATGTAGATGGTCCCACTGACTTCAAGGAGAACACGGAGATTAGTGCCTCAGTAACAATTCCACAGCATAACCATCTAAAGGGTTTTTTTTAATTCCAGATTGCTTCAAGAAACCCAACCCTTTGAGGACAGGTTCTGCCACCTTTCACATGATGAATAGTAGCACACTGGGACTCAGTTCCTGCAGAGCAATGTCCTACCCATACTAATAGGGGCAGAATCATGACATATTTCTTAATGTTAATTTGGGACCCTGTTATGCCACTGTTAATCATGTCAGTGACCATTTAATCATGCAAATAATTGCATTGATTTCAGTACTCACATGAGGAAGTGCTCACCAATATTTGAAATGCACACTTGGGGATATAGCTTCACAATCCATTTGCATTTCTATGTGTAGCACAGTTAAGAGTTATATCGTTTCAAATGGAAAGCGGTCTAATTAATTTTTTCAGAGAGAGTCGTTTCTTGCAGGTGTTTTCTTGTCCTTGATTTAATAGAGGCCCAGTGCTCCCCCTCCCTTTTTACAGCTTTAATGATACAATATTAAAAAAATTGAGATGACTGAAAATTGTACATTAGATATAATTTTATGCAAGAGCTCTTTCAGTACTTCCATTCCATCAGATTAGAGTAGATGGATGACAAGTACTTTTGTAGACCTCTTAATAATTTCCCTCTGCGAGTGAATCTGACACATAGGTAGATGTTCTGAACAGTTCATTATCTTTGCTCATATTCCCATGTATGTGTGATATGTGTTGTTAAACAAACTCATCCCTATTTCAGCCTGACAGTGCCATGGGTTGAACTTTTGGATGTGAATGCAAATCTGGCTTAAACAGAGACAATGATTCCAAGCAATTTGAAAGTTGCTTATATGGTAATTCTCTTAGCTCCAATACTATGTTCATAACCCCTTCAAAAAAAATCTAATTTTCAAACTGAAATCAGATGTCAGTTTAGAATGTGACCTGTCTGGAAAATAATGTCTGGTTAAAGGATAACAAAGGACCATCCCGCCCCACGACCTATTATGGCAGAATGTGAACAGCATCTCCTGAAGGCACATCTACTCAGCACAGTGCTGATTATACTCAACTACCCCCCTGACTGCAGCAGATTGGGTGACATTCTGTGTATCAGTCATTCAGGAATCTGCAATATATTATGAAGATGACTTAGAATATTGGACTGAACATAAATATTAATGATACAATTTCACCATTTAATTTTGCTGTTGTTTTTGTAATGCTAACAATTGTAATTCTGTTAGTTTCTACTGCCTGATCTATACAGGCAGAAGTACGTGGTCATGCAAAATCTGGACAACTTGAAGCATCAGTAAGGACAGTGTTATCTAGCCTGAAGTTAAAGCTGTGAGAGTATGAAAAACTGTTTAATTTAACAAAATTCCTTTGTGTAAATCATACACATCATATCAATCCTTCCAAGGCAGAGGTATTTCATTATGAAGAAATCTATATTACATACAATGGGAGGCACCCGCAAGCAGGTGAGTCCTTTAAAAGATCTTACTATGCTTGAGTCATACCTTAAAAAACAACTCTCCAGAAGACAACAGGAACAAGCAATAATTGTGTGAAGTGGTTTACACTTAGTGTCAGTGGGACAGAGTAAGAATACAGAGATTTAGAAGCACATGACTCAAAATAATCTGTTCTAACAATCAAGGCCCTGAAACAATGGATAGTGTTCAGTATTTTAAGAAGTAATAGGTATGACTTGGAGCCACTGTGAAAGCTTTTTGGAAGTGTCATTGGTCCATGGTCTGGATTGATGCCATCCTCAAGTAGGGATGTAAATGGATCCATCTCAGTGTTGAAATTATTACAAAGAAGCATATATTTTAAGTCAGGTCTGCTTATAAATGTAACACTCAGATTAGTGTTTAAACAGCACCAGGACAACAGTGAAGTTTGTCTTGTTGCAAGATAATTTAAATCTGTATCAACAGATGCTTGATAATGAGAACTGAACCAGAAAGACCCTGTACCATTTTGTATTCCTGCATATTGTCAAGAATGGCCCTCTCTAATGGTTTATACTTATATCTACCCTATCACTTTAGTCTTTGGCAGAATAATGCAGGACAGGATGGAAAGATATCCCATTGAATAAAATAGCCCATGCACTAGGCAGCATTTTTTTCTGCTTTTATCCCACTTCCATGTTAAGAAAATATAATTCTATAAACCTGTAATGCCTGCGACTCAGCTACCTCTCCAGGTGACTTATGCAGGAACTTAATTCTGCTCAATGCGTTTTTTGTTCGTATCTCACCTGGATGGCTTTTCATTTTATGTTTTGACCATGAATTCCTATGCTCCACTGAAAGCAGGTATTATTATCCTCCCTGAAGACTCTAAACTAGTACTGCAATGTTAACATATGATTTCCATCCATCACCTGTCACATCCTTAAACAGGGATTATGACAATTAATTATAAATAATAAGAAATCCTGATACATCACACCTCTCTATAAATTAAAAATTAACTTTCTCTTGAGTTGTTCTCTCTCTGGGACCAGATTGGGATGTTCTGATTGTATCGTTAACTGTCTTGTCTTGCTCTTTAGAAGTCCCATCAAAGGTGTCCTGAAGGTATTGCTTTCGAGGTTATTTCTACTCCCCCATAGCCTTTTGCTATTACATATCCTTTTGTTATTATATATCCTCTTTCCCTGCTGACAGAGACAAGTTCACTCTTGTCTTTGAATATTCCTTCTACTGAGATTCTCAATTTCCTTTGCAACACTCCCTTCTCTGATGAAAATGCTAATTTTCCCCTTCGTGTCTTCCTCAGGAATTTTGCACATTCCTGATTCATATCACAACTTGCCTCTACTTCTTTAGTTACAAAAAATTCCACAATCATATTTTCATTTAGAGAAACAGATTCACAATAATAAAGTGAAAGTGAAGTATAATTGCGGGCAGTTTCTGCTGCACTTAAAGGGCACTACATACAGAGCTTTTACATATCACAGGCTTTGGCATGTAGGAAATGGTAGTGTTTCATTGTAAAAGCTTGTGCAACAGCACTACTTGTCCTTTCTCATGCAGTGTTAGTAGCAGGGTGTCTTTTAAATTACTAGAAGTGACTAAAAATTTTTCAATGTTCATTTAAAATAGGTTTCCTTATAGGGGTCATTTAATGTCATGGACTTACTCATACACAGTTGTCCATCCATTTTCATCGCTTTTGGTTGCTAAAAGCCCTGTGTTTCCAGGATATGTCATCAGAGCCAGGTTGTAGCCTTGGGCATAAACTCTTTTCAGAACGCCATTGCTGCTTATTGTCAGCCAGTACACCTGGCCCCCCGGCACCACGACCCACAGGGGCAGCCCACTCGTGTCTCTGCGGATGTGAACCGAATTCCCATTGCTGCTGGTAATGGTGCCGATATCCCCTTCCCCGCTGTAGGTGAAATTGTAAATGTAGTCCCTCGTTATGAGGTTGAGCGTGTGCAGGTGGGTGCCATTGATGGTGAACTGATACAGTTCTTGGTCCGCTGGCGACGCAATCTCATACATATTGGTGTCACTGAGGTGAGCCTTGTTTCGGCTGACTGCACGGATACGAACATTGCCAAGGTCTGCTACATACAGCGTGTCATCAGGAGAGACTGCTAGAGAAGAAGGTGCTTTCAGCTTTGCATCTTTGGCATATCCACCATCACCTGGAGAAGAAGCGGTAATTTTACTAATCTGTAATGTCCATATTTAAGTTGATCCCCTACCCCTGACATGCTGCTTCTCCTCAGTATCCTTTACAGGTCAATAAAACAGGATCTTCTTCCAACTAATTAAATCCCTATTATCTAAGGTTGGTGCAATTCTAAATTAGTCTCAATGAAGACAAACAAGAATATAAATTATCTAATTTACAATAGTTTTGCCCTGCTGCTCAGGAAAGCTTTAATGGCAAAATTGTAAAAGAAAAAAAACAGACACCTGAAGTTTCATTCCCTACTTTTTGTCTGTTGGCATGCAGTTAAAATAGAATTGTGTTATAAATAAAACAAAGAGACAATAAAACATGGTAATTCAGCTAAAATGACACTAAGGAAAAAATAGTTTATACTTACTAAAAACTCAATATTACAGGAAAACAAAACAAGAACAATAGCCAAAAAGCACCTCAAGAAACCACCCCTCCCAATATTACTTGATAATTTACTTGCTTTGTGTATTTTAAGGTTTGAGGAGGATACGTGCATTATCATGGGCTGCATATGCATATCAAAATGACTTTACACGAGCAGCGTTTTCTGTAACTACCAAGAAAGCATATTAAACCTCACTCTTAGAGAAAAGCACATTACTGTTTGTATTGCTACCCTTCTCCTGACTGAGAAATGAAATTTGCTGGAGAGTTTGAGCATACCCTGTGCTTCCTTAGAGATGGACAAATCAGCTGATCTTTCTGGCAAGCTGACCCTGTCTTTCACCAACCCTGCCCTGGCACAATCATTAGATTTGACAGAGTTTTTCATTTTTCAGCACCGAGGGTAGTTTCCCTCGACAGGAACCCTGAACAGGATTCTTTTCAGCACTGGTCTACCATAGCCGTAACTGAAGCTGGCAGCACTTGGCAATGCACATGAGGCTTTGATTATCATTACATTGCTGGGTCAGCAACACACCTTCTCTGGAAGACTATTTACATTTTTTTTTTTCCTCTCCGTTCTTGACATACTTAATGTTTTCTTGTCAGTAATTAACCTTTTACTTGAAATGAGAGGCTTAAGAATTATGATGACATTATGAAGCTGAACACAGTGGTTCTTAGAGATGACAAGATGACAATATACTGCACACCTCTGTATAAGGGAATGCTGTCCTTTGTCCCATTATGAAATATGTTTTTATGAAAAAAAGCACCACAATTTGTCTTAGTGCATTCAGGGGAGAGAAGCTGTGTTGTCTGAGAATGTCCAGTGGTGCAGTGAGGGCCTGGCACTGGCTGTTCCAGTTTAAAACACAAAAAGAAATTCGAAACATTAGGTGTTTACATCATTCTGCTGGTTGCGCAGCATGACACAAGCAATGAGAAGGCATAAGCTAGTGTTTTTCACTTGATGTGAAACACTTTGGTAATCTTCTTGGTGAGAAGAGCTGCCTGATGGGATTGAGTGAACCCTCAGCAAGTTCACCAATGACACCAAGCTGTGTGGTGCGGTCGACATGCTGGAGAGAAGGGACAGGCTGGAGAGGTGGGACTGTGCAAACCTCATGAAGTTCAACAAGGCCAAGGCAAGGTCCTGCCCATGGGCCGGGGCAATCCCAAGCACAAATCCAGGCTGGGTGAGGAGTGGATTGAGAGCAGCCCCAAGGAGAAGGACTTGGGGGTGTTGGTGGATGGAAAACTGACTGTGAGCCAGCAACGTGCGCTCACAGCCCAGAAAGCCAACTGTGTCCTGGGCTGCATCCAGAGCAGTGTGGGCAGCAGGGCGAGGGAGGGGATTCTCCCCCTCTGCTCTGCTCTCGTGAGACCCCCCCTGCAGTGCTGTGTCCAGCTCTGGGGGCACCAACATCAGAAGGACAGGGACCTGCTCAAATGGGTCCAGAGGAGGCCACAAAGATGATCAGGGGCTGGAGCACCTCCCCTGTGAGGACAGGCTGAGAGAGTTGGGGGTGTTCAGCTGGAGAAGAGAAGCTCCGGGGAGACCTTAGAGTGGCCTCCCAGTGCTTAAAGGGGCTACAGGAAAGGTGGGGAGGGACTCTGCATCAGGGGGTGCAGGGACAGGATGAAGGGTAATGGTTTTAAACTGAAAAAGGGCAGATTTAGATTAGATATATGGAAGAAATTCTTCCCTGTGAGGGTGGTGAGGCCCTGGCACAGGTTGCCCAGAGAAGCTGTGGCTGCCCCCTCCCTGGCAGGGTTCAAGGCCAGGTTGGACGGGGCTTGGAGCAACCTGGGCTAGTGGAAGGGGGGTGGAACTAGATGATCTTTAAGGTCTCTTCCAACCCAAACCATTCTATCAATCTATGATTCTACAATCCAGTAGCATTTAGGTGCAGTTTGCATTGGGGCTAGCACCAATCTTCAACATGGGCAAAAATAGCTGACATAGAAAGGCAGATTTGGAAATAATTTTGAATGGTCAGTATCAAAAGAGGAAAAGCTAAGGCCACGCTGAGGCTCCTCTAGGGTCAGCTGGAAGACTCACATCTCTGAATCCAGTGAATTAAATCCACAAATTGCTGCTCATAAAGTTTTTGGCTTTCCAAGGAAATGGAATCATTGCTCATCTCTCCTTCCCCTTGTCAACTTTGCTAATTTGCAGCTGTGCTGGGGAATCTCATCAGATAAGAGATGGGAAATAACTAGCATCTCCTTACCTGAAAAACAGTCACAATTAGGATCAATCTTGCAGTCACAATCTGATGGGGCTCCAGCGATTATAGAGATCTCACCGTTGGTGGTGACCTGTTGTATGCGGTTGATCTTTCTTTCATCTGTCTCTGCAATGTAGAGTATGCCACTGTGAGACACAGCGATTGCCCTGGCTGACTCCAGGGTTGAATGGATGGCCACCTTGCTGATGATGAAGTGGTCGATGCCTGGCACCTGGCAGTGAATGGGGCGCCCTGCAATAATTCGTACACGCCTGTTCTCAGAGATCTGCAGGACAATGTTGTTGTCCAGGACATACAGTGAATTGTCTAGGGGGTTCACTGTGAGATCTGTTGGCCACTCTAACCGCACCTGGAAAAAAAAAAAAAAAAGGGGAGAACAGGGAAAAAAAAAAGAAAAAGGAATGATTAAGGTAGTAAGGTTGTTTCATTCAACCATCTCTTATCAACATGTTATCAAGGCACTCAGTGGATTCACCCAGCACTGCTTCTCTAGTATGTACCTTTAATTGGGTTTGGCACAAGAAGTTTCAACAAGCATACTCTTTCTGAGGTCCAGCTCCAGTGTGGAACAAACCTTGATTTGAGAAGTAATTTAGCACCCTGTGAGAGGTATTTGAACAAGTCCATTAAGGTGGGAACTTTAATATGCTTATGCAGTCATGCAAATAAAAATACACACTTCATGTCATGCAACATCAGCCAGAAAATTTTCCTGGTCTGAATGTTATTGTTTCAAGGTTGCAGTCAACACTGGCAGAGTGGAAAACAGTTAGAGGCTGTCAATGTCCTAACATTTTAATTGACTGTTAGTACAAAAGGAAAATGACATACTAGAAGAGTACGACACATTTCCACAATTTATTTACTAAGCAAGAAATGTTAATAAGACACATGCCATAAGAAATATAAGCTTGTTAATTCTTTGTAACAATAATACACCAATATATCACACTTCACATGAAACAGTATCCAAGATGTAATTACGTACAATGATTTTGCTTTGTGAAATTCAGTATTTCAGTCATGGATTAAGGTTAGCTTTTTGCCTTATTCCGTGTAGGTGAGAGTGTCAACCAAGCAAAGTTTCCAAACCATGCTGGTGGAAATACTAGAATGACCTCGCCCATCTGATACTTGTCACATCAGGATGCGGAGGAATTAAACATGCTCCCAGTTAAAGGTGGGGCTGCCTGTCAGCCTGAAAGATAAGGAGTATGTAGGGTGCTGATTGTAGCCTGTACTGCCCAGAGCTTCAAACTCCTCCTGTTGAGAAAGCTCAGTAGGCACTGCAGGATCGCTGAACTGGGAAACAACAATGGAGTACAGAGTAGACTGGTCCCTCTCCCCACCTAATGGCCAGTGGAGAATTTGGACTGCAGCTTGCCTATGGAAAGGTCAGAGAACAACTAAGCCACTGAGTTTGCAAGACAGCCTATTTTTGTCTGTCTCAGGATGCTTTGCTTGTTATCCTTTGTGAAGAGATGGCTGCTTTTATCTGAGTGGAATTTTTCTGGATTAAATATTTCAGTCATCAGGAAAGAATAAATACCAGGCTAAAATGTAACAGTTTTATATGGTTTTATGTCACGGAAGCTTCTATTATTTAATTTACTGATTTTGTTGCCGGTTTTGCTCATTTTTCCACTGTGCTAATTAAAAGATCTATGAATGTAGAGACTGCAGATGCTAATACAATGCTCAGCACTGAGGAATAACATATGGTGGAGTGTGTGGCCATCACAAGCCACCTGCTTGCCTGGGGTCAGCTCAGGAACCAGGCTGGAGGCCAAGTCTCTCCCTTTCTCAGGCATCAGTATTTCCTGAATAATCTCATTTCCAGAAGTACATTGCTGGTTTGATAAATGATGTTTTAATAAAGTGAGGGCATTGTGGCTACCGTGTCTCCTCCTGCGTGGTTACATGGTGCACCACACAATTATGAAGGCTCATGGAAAATCGAACTCCTTTTTGTGCCCAGTCCATTTTACTAGACAGCATAGTAACTGGCATTAAGACTAATGCTATTGGGTTCAAGATCTCTTCTGAACCAGGTGGTACAGTCCTTCCAAATGGTGATAAATGTAGTGAAACAGTTGGAAACAGATTTCTCCCATAAAGGTTCCGATTTCTGTGTGTGTGACTGCCTGGATTCCACCCACTGGGCTAGGGCTGGTTTACACACTGCTGTTAGCTCACGCTTCGACTGAGAGGGACACCAGATAAAACAAAAATCTCTACAAGGCTATCTTGAGGAAACTTGAAAAAAAAATACTTGCACTGTACTTTTCACGCAGAACAGTTGATTGCTCTATCAAAGTAAATTGATTATTTTTAATGGGAAACAGACACCTTCAGCTTTAACAGCCTCCTTCGCAGAGTGCTCTGCTGTAAAAATAATCTTAGATTAATCATAACTAGATTATTAGTGATAAGAACTTTGGGCTGAAACTATCTATTTTTGCCATACTGACTCTGTGTGGCACCTGCCATGTCTTATTTGATGGTTTTCCTTTGTGGACCAGTCACACTGCCTCTGCCCAGTGAATAATTTGAATTCTTCCCACTGTGAAAGTATGTGTGGTGCCTTGCAGATAAACAGGGACTGGATTGGGCCAAAATAACTTTTTCTCTGGTTGATCTGAGGTTGATTTGGTTTACTGAGATAGAATAAACTTTTATTCAGCTGTCCATTTCACTTGCAGAAATGTATCTAAAGCTTAGTCTTCACAGCTGTTAACTGCAAGAACATTTGTTTTCATAGTGGTCACATCCGAAAATCTAGCTGCATTACGGTAAAAATAAATAAAATTTTAGTTGGGAACTTCTAAACAATTTTCATTATTATACCAGAACTGTTGCCTAGGTGTCTGCTCTGCAAAGCTAACAGAAGGTATTGGCTACAGCTTCTCCTTCTGGGCTTTAAAGCAGTCATGGATGTATTAATGGTTTAATCCCAGTTGAAGTATTACAGCTAGCATGTACCTGTCTGGAGACTGCAGCACAAAACCCAGCTGCTGCTCACTGCAAGCTCATGCTAGTGGAACTGGAGGGGAAAAAAAATGGTGAATAGGCCAGTTAAAATCAAACATACACACAAATACAAACCCCTGAGCATTCCGAATCTGAAGAATAATTTCACAGATCTAGAAAAAGCCTGCACTGTTCTTGTCAGGATGAGGTTTCACGGCATCTTAAACTGATGTAAGCTGGGGTTTGCAGTCCCACCCCATCCCTTCTCCCAGTGTAGCCCCCAGCAGCAAGGCCAGTGTTTATGTGCTCCTATAGAGAGCAGGTTCAGGACAGTTTGTTGGCTAAAAACTAATCACCTAAATCAGCTTAAGCTGAAGTGTAACTGCACCCTCAGGTTCACTGTTATCTTGAAAAGTCACTGGCTGTTTCTTTTCTTTTAAAGCAAGCTGCCCTCTGGCAGGTTTCTGTGACCAAACCATCAGTTGTGCTTCATTCAAAGCCAATAAACATATTACAAAGAAGCACTTCAATCCTCATCTGATATAACTGTGCCTATTAAAAAGCTTTTCCTGGCAAAACCTCAGCTAGGATTAGAATATTAAATCAGTTAATATACTTCTTAATTTGAAGCAGCACTTTAAAAGACCCTGTAAAAAGTTCTCTCCCAATATACGTACATTTTTCTTATAACTCAAAATTGGGCCAACTTCAAGTGTTTTTTCTTATATTTAATGGGCTCTTTTTCTGAGCAGTGTATAGAAATGGCATTGACGATTATCCCATTATAAACAAACAGACAAGGTTTGTTCAGTAGCATTCAGTACTCCGCACTCCTCACAGACTGAAATTTTCAGGTGACAGTTCTGGTTTGGTTCACGGGAGACTGACTATGCAATGGAAATCGGTGCCGAAACAAGTGAACCCTTGAGCAATGAGACCTTTTGCACATAAGCATTAACATGTCAACTTTTCTGGGAATTCAACATTTAACTGTCAACATAAAGGCTCCAGCTATATCCAATAATCAATCTCTGGTTTGAGAAGTGCAAAATTAACACCTACTGGTCTAGCTTTCTAATACATTTTTTTCATGTCAAGTGTTCCGGAAAACATAAAGTGCACTAAGGTGGCTTCAGTTTAAATGAATTTTCACTGGGAGATCTACATTTAGGTAGTTAAATAGCTCTCAGACCTGAATGGTACTTTTGGTCTTTGTTTCGTTCTTGCAAATATACATGTGCTTGTATAACTACCTACCTACCTACCTACCTACCTACTTACCTACCTATCTGGTTTTGTAATATTTAAATATTCTTCCCACAGCAAATCTTTACAACTAAATAAATAGTGTGAGTTTTTTGTAAAGTAGCACTGATAGGAGAGCCTGCACTCATATACTTCTTAAACATACATGCCCGCCCATGTACACACATTTAAGTGTTTGTGAAGAATACTGTTTCACTTTTGGTTCTGACCATATGGCTAAAACTTTCTGCATATTTTGTACGACATTTTACGGCTGTGGCATTTTTGGTACTATTTTAAACAAATCGAATCAAACAAATTCTACTGTTCATATCAAAGGAAGAAAAGTAAAGAGGGAAAAATTTATCCTTGTCTGCAGATACCAGTTCCAAGAGCTTAACTGTTTGGTTGCGGGGGTAAATTTCCATGGAATAAGTTTCATTTCTCATGGATTAAAAGAAGCTGCATAAATCCCTAAAAAGACTTCACCATGGCTTTGATTTCTTGCCATGCATTACTTGTATGTTTTGATTCAATTTCATGTAGTAGCATGAAATTCATGCCAAAATTTTTCTGATAGTCCTGACTGATGGATTACTTCCTATCTATACTGCTCAGCTTCGAGCACTTCTGTTTATGCTACCTTTGCCTTTATTCAGCTCTATGATATGCATTTGCAGACCTGACCATAGCCTCTTCCATATTTTTTTTAGCTGCTAACTTTGTTTTTTTTCATCTCCTCTTATTTATACTCACTTCATGTGTTTTTTCCAGGACAAACCCTTTTACTCACCACAACGTCCTTCTAAAAAGCATTTTTCTCTCTTCCTATTCAAACCCTTCTTTCTCCTTCCTTCTGGGAAAGAAATGGCTCCAAGAAAGGACTCACACAGGTGGTCCATTAGGAGAGAGCATATAGTTTACGAGGCTGAAGGAGACTGGTTCTGCTTCCTTGAACTTTTTACGGGATGTCTCACTATATATATTTCTCTCTATTTTCTCACAGTTGACAACTACGGATATTTTTTCATCATCTTCTGTCAGTTTGCTCTCACTTCTGGGCTCTTTCTTTTGTTGACACTGACACTGTCAGCTCCTCTGAGCAGCTTAGCTTCTTTCTTAATGGCACAGAGAGACACAATTCAGCTGCTGCGGTCTGACACCAAGGAACCCTTCCCCACAGTGGGATTACAGCCTCCTCCCATGATGGAGAAGCCTTTGTTTCTCATGCTCCTGATGCTGCATATTATAAAATTCAGAATTAAACTGTTCAGCTGTAGCAGTCCCTACTCTCCCTACTCTAAACTTCACAAATGCTGCTCTCTCTGCATTCATCGTTCCCCAGTGAAAAACCCAAATAAATGAGTTTTGCAGCCTAACGACCACTGTTTTCTACCATGGGCTCAGAAAGCAGCTGTGGCACATTTACAGATGCAGCTCAGAGGTTTGAGGCCACCATTTCTCCAGGATCATGGCTCGGGTCCTCTCCCTGTCAACCTGCCTTTGCCATCAATTATTTCCAGTGGATAAGGGACCCAGAGCAGGGACACGAAGGCAAGGCACCATTCCAGCAGTTTTCACTGCTTGTCTTTGCTTCACTTGCCACAAACATTCACTGTGCTCTCACCTTCCAGCTCTCCTCTAGTTTCATAATTTCTTTTTTATGATTTTTTTCTGCTTCACAACTTCAAAGACTGTATCTTGGGTCTACTAAATCGATAGGAAAAGTTGATTTCTATGGGGACAGGTTTCACACCATCTTTATTTAATAATAGAGGGAATATTATCCAGAATCACATAAGCCCACTGACTATGAAAATCAATGGGACTTAGAATCCTAAGCCATTTAAGTCTGTTTAAACATAGTACCCATGGTTTAAACAGGCTATGAAAGAAATACTTTGTTAAATGTCCAGAAGGAATTTACAAAGTATTTTGAGCAGAGTGGTACCTCTGAGAGGAGGAGTCTTAGACAATTCAATTAAAATATCTCAAAATAGACTATGAATTTGAACCTAACCCAGACGTGTCACCAGTGCTGGAGTGGGAATAGATGTCCTCCAAACATACTATTGCAGTTAATTTGCATGGCCAAAAGGAGGGAGCAGGACCAGGTGGAAATCTAGCTAACAACAGGACTGCTTCCATTTTGTCTCACTTTCTAACTTGTATTTCCAGGTCCTGTGCTTATCAGACGAGACAGCACAAAAGTAAGGTTGCATAAATCTTACTAAATGTCTCACTAGTTTTGGCCTCATCTTTCCATTTTGAGCTCAGAAGTTCTGGATACACAAAGCCAGTGTGCTGCCAATGCAGAAAAGGTGGGAGGAAGAGAGCTTTAATCGAGACAGCAATTAAAAGCTGTTTGAGAACAGTGAGAAGCTGGAGCTAGTACATTACAGTGTCTTTTGCTTCCAATAACTACATAAAAGCATCTGGCCTGAAAACCGAGAGGAAGAGAGGATACATAGAAATTAAATTTTCAAAACTGAAAAATTCAGTAATAATAGCTTTTTTTTAATCAGTTGTAAGAGTGAACTAATCCTTTACTACACTGTAGCAGAGAAAGCAAAACAATTATAGAAAATTTTGATTTTTACCTTTAAATTATACATTTTTTTTTCACATTGACATAAAAAATTCTAGGCAGAAAAAGCAACTGAAGTAATTTGAGTCTTTTTACAGGAATTAGCACCAAGATTGTTATCACGACATGATTTTCTGCAACTAATTTTTCACAGATATTTACACAATAGATATTTCAACTGACTAAAATTAATGTAATCTAACTGTTATGCTACATTGACAGGAAACACATACTGCTGTTAAGACTTCAAATAGCTAGTAAAAAACGTTAGGCACCTTGTGTTTTGTAGAACAAGCAAGACAACTGCATTCCATGCAACAATCCTATGTGAGTATTTACATGGATTACATACTTGCCAGAAAATGCACTGGAGAGTGTCTGATTCTAGCTTGAGACTGTAAGCAGGCATGCTGCTTTAAATTTCTGTCAGCTAAGGGCATTGGTTACTGCTGCGGTGCATATTTGGATATGCATTATCAGACTGTGCCAGAAAAGATTACAAGGATGAAGTTCAGGACTAATGTTTTTTTAAGCAAAATTCAAGAAACACCATTCAACTAAATCCTTCCATGTCGTGTGTGCCCGTCTGTGTTGTCCCCCCACCCTCCAGAAAGCTCTAGATCTAGAAAGGCCCCAGATCTACAACGGCTCAAGATGTCTTCAGAAAAGCTCTTGACATCTCTACCAAAGTTCTAAATTTCTGGATCTCAGGCTCTTTGTAATTTCTAGATCTAGAAAGCAGCAGGAATCTCTAGACAGTTCTAGATCTAGAAGTGTCCTTTTAAAATGTCTTCTTTATTCCTTCAAACCAAATCCAGAAAGACTGAAGCAAATAGTGTTAAGTTATAAATCCTTCTGGCTGGATGACAGCATACAAAAATAATTTCACAATGAAGTTAGTTCCTTACGAATAGGCTACTTACACCAAGTTTCAACCATCTGGCCTCTCCTGATTACCCAGAATTTTGGCATGCCTTTCACCAGCCACCCAACACACTTACAGTGCATTGTAGTAACAGCAAAAACCACGTTGGTTTTGTTGTGACTATTGATATGGACACAAAAATGTTACTCTGAACTGGCAAGAAAAATAGATGAAAAAAGAAATCCATATGGATGGAGGACCTAAAGGGTTTTACATCATACCATGACTTTCCCCAGTTCTCACCAGAGACAGCAACACGCTGTTCAGTTTCCCTTTTTGCTTTGAGCAGTTGATTGAATGGCTATTGAGTGATGTTCAGACATTTATGATTTTTCTGCAATGTGACCTACATTGCTAAACTTCATAAATTTATTCTCCAAGGCAGTGTATCATTTTGCATGCCATACCCATCCCAAAGGAACCTATCAGCAGGAGATGAGGCCCAGTTTGTAAAAGCTGAATGTCCTTCAGACATTTTTAGCTAATTTGTTTGTAAATGTGAGTGTTATTGTTGGAGTAACATACTGCATAAAATGGTGCTCTCTATCATTCTGTTTGCATCTCTCTGTGGCCTAAACTTCATAATGCACAGCTATAAATGTAACCTCTGTATGGCACGCTACAAATGGGTACAACCAATTTCTGTCTTGACATTTGCATTTTTTTTTCCTCCACTGACACAGTGTCTTTTCATTTTTTTTTCCCTTGGCACAAACAAGGGTAGAAAAGACGCTGAAGCAAACAAGGTATCATGCAGAGGAGAAATCAGGCATTCCTAGCTGTCACTGCCCAGGCTGCAGCTCCTGCCACGTTACTTTCTGTGGATGTCACAGCTTACTTTCATTTGACTTCAGCAACTTATAAGCATAACTCAGGGCAACCTTAGTCCTAATAATAATAATAATACTGGAGATAGCTCTAATACCTCCAAAGCAACACATCTTGGTACTAAAACCTTTTCAGTCTTTGTTTATAACCAGCTTTGAGACCCAAGAAGTACCCAGACAGTAAGGGAACAACACCCTCTGGAATTCCCTCGTGCTGACATGTTCCAAAGTCCTGCCCTTTGTAAGCTGTTATTATTAGAGTGTTGCTTTGACAGGATTTGCAGACTTTCAGGTTCACCTTAGCACCTGGAGCAATTTGCAAGCCAGACGTATCACTGTTCTGGCTTTTTCTGACCCCCCTTCCGCTGGCTATCGCAGTGCAGTGCTTTGAGTCATGCAACCGTACCCACACTTTCTTTTACAGCTTTCAAATGCAGCAATTTGCAGCTATGTAAAATTTCATATGACCTGATGGTAGAATTAAATGCCTGTATCACTTTCTTCACTTACACGGGTTTTATGCCTTTATTTCTGTAGGCTTTCCACTGATCTGTGCTGTCATGAAGACAGCCAGGAGTCCAAGGACCAGTCCTCTCTCCTCTAAGATGTAGGACAATCTTCCTCCGACCTAGTCAATGCAACAATTTTTATCCCAGCGGTGTGCAACATCTCTGCAGGATGGACACCACCAGCTCTGGTGACTGCTGGCCTCAAACTTGCTCAGTACTGAAACTTCAGATTTATGCCAGCCCATTTGGTCTCCCTCCCCTTAATGATGTGCAACGTTTCAAATGTCCAAACCAAAACACACTGGGCAATGCAAAAGGCTTGGAATAGAGGCAGTAAAGACAGCTCCATGTAAAGTTCACTTTATAACACACAAAACCTGCTATATCTGTGTCAGATCCTTTACCCTACAGATGTGTGAAGGGTTGGTTGGTGAGAGGAGAGCAACATACACACAGTACCAGCCCTGACAATCTTTAAAAAAATGGCTAATGCAGGAGTTGCCTCCATCACAACAGGTATTTCTTAAATCACAGGCAGGCCTTATTAGTGGATGTGGATGAACAACTGGATTGAAAGAAAAGAAGGGGCATTGTTCGGCTGCCTCTCCATGCTCCCATCAACATCTACATTCTTTTGTCAGCTGACCTTCTTGGGACTTAGACTCCAGGACATCAGGGAACAGCTTTCACTATCCAATTACTTATGGTAGCTCTGCAGTATATGTAGAAATCACATATATATATGTATATAGACATAGCTATATATGCATATATAGGTACATATCATGTATATATATATTGTTCATGCTTACATTTTGTCCATTATGTCTCCTCAACAGATGAAAAAAGTCAGAGGTAGCAACCCATATATCTCAACCTATTGCAGACTCCCACCAGTATGGCAAAGCTGCACTAAACATTTTCAGCAGCATAATTCAGCTCAGCAGATACAAGGCGTCTGCCACAAATAACTCAACAACTAGAGTCCACTGTACTGAAACCATATTTAAATGAGAGAGATAATCAAAGGCTACATGAGCATAAGGAATAAAAACTGAAGCAATCGGGTATGTTGGTTGCTTGGGAAAGACTGACAGGAGTCTCAAAATGAGCCAGGTTTCTCAGCTGGGAGCCCATTCCCCAGAGAGCTAGAAGAGGGTCAGGTGTTTGAGGAGCTGGGCAGTGTGCAAGGATGGTGTGTGAGCTGGAGGAAGCCTGGGGGTGGTAAGGCAGCCCGGATGAGTTGGAGTAGCTGGGTGGATGTGTATGGGAGCTTTGTGCACATTCAGGCAGCATTTGGTGAGTGTGGAGGTTTCTGTTTGTTGGGCAGGTGTATCTGAGAGCACCTAGGCTCAGGGCTGAGCTGCGACCTTCTTGCCAGCCATCCAATTCTTACAGAAGTTTCTTCCTTCTTGCAATTTCTCATTAGAAACAAATGATTAAAAAACCAATTTAAATCTGGCTCTGTATAGCAAAAAGTAAGAGAAAAGTCATGAGTGCGGGCCTGTCAGGTCTTTTTCACTTCACCATCAAGTCTAACACTCTCTGCCTCAACAATCAAAGAAAAGGATGCAATTGCTGGAAGAGTTGATTAAAATGTACCTATTCTTTTACTCAGTAGTAATGCATTATTTATGGCAGATAATTGAAATAAATTGCTGTTTTGCAGGTAACCAATACAAAAAGAACATTTGGGCTTTAAGGAAGAAATTTCACTGTGACTTCATCACATGCTATCTCACTTCTATGACTAGCATTTTAAATTCAGTGATAGAATAATTTGATTAGAATATAAATTAGCTGTGGTGAAACCATCCTGCTTTCTGTTTGATATTCTAAAAATCACATTGTACACCTAGAAGTTTCATTCATGAGCTCTCACAGACTTTTCCACCTGAGGTCCTAATCCTATGAGCCTCTTTTCTCTCAGTTCCTGTTAAAGAGAGGCTACATAACCTCTCCTCTACCCCTGAGAAAAGATTATTTTATCTTCTACCTGAAGATCCCTTTTTTATCAGCTTGGTTTTGCTCCGAAGTATGGATACTAGTGACTGCTTGTTCCGGCATATGCTATTACAGCTGGAATTATTTTGTATAAGCTTATGGTTTCCAAAGACTAACACTTAAATAATTGGGGGGGGCTCATTTTTCAAAAAGGTTTGAAAATGTCTTGGTAAAATCTCTGTCCACTACCTCTAATTTTCAGAAGCACATACATTCTTTTAGGGATGCTACACACTTGCCACTCACTACCCTTTCAATTAAGCTTGGAAAAGGACCCAGTGAGAAGCCTCAGTTCCACTGAAGTTAGTGGAAAAACAGTTGCTGATTTTGCTGGGGCCATGACTTCTACTCTAGATTACTTCTCTGGTACTCTAGCAAAGCCAGAGAAGAACATGAAATTAAGCAGCAGAGTAAAAAGAACCAGAGAATAAAATTACTTTATACTGGGAAAAAATAACAGCTTTTATGGGCTCCTTCATGCAGCAAAAATTAGAAAACAAAAAATCTTTTGTGAAAAGAAAAAACCCTCTGAAAGTCTTCTGTAAGGCAAGACCACAAATAAAAATTAAAGGGCCTATAAATTGTAATTTCTGCTTTGTGTGCTTTTTTGTTTAGCAATTTCACAAATACACATAAAACATGTTCTGTGAAGCACCGAAAAACACAGTCCAGTGATTTGGCATATCTATGATGCATTAATTACACATAACTAGAACAACGTATCAAAAGCCTCATACACAAAGAGGACAAAGTAAATCAAGAGCAGGGGCAGTTTGGCAATACTTCGCTACAGTGAAAATAAAGTTGTTCCTTTTTGATGGCATGTAGCTCTCTAACACAATTAGAATATTATGCATCTAGTGTTAAAAAAAGCCAATGAGAAAGTGGTTTTGCCTTCTGCTTTTACAAGAATGCAGTATATACTATCAAGTAAGTAGAGAAACACCTAAAGGGACAGTGTGTCTTCCTCTGACCTGCAATAGTAATTAATTAATTGGCTCCATGTAATCCTGCAGTTGCTTTGTGATATCCTACTCTCAACCTGGCTTAAAAGTTCTTCAGCCTAGAATCAATTTAGTTTTTATCCCAGCAGCTCGCTTCCCCTGTTTCTCACCAGTTCATCAGATCATAGTTTTTTGTCTTTCACATTTTCCTTTCCTTTCTCCAAATGTAGACAGTGAAAGTTCCGTTCAGGCTGCGCTTGCTCCTATGAGCAGACCCTCACTGCTGCTTTCAAGTGAGGTCACCATGTCCGGGGAGCTTTTTGTTCTGCTCAAAAGGCTTCCCCAATGCCACTGAAGCATATTGTGCCTGTGCGGATGCTGGTGGGGAGCGCCTGCAGCACTTCTGACTGCGGAGCAATGTCAGCGTTTGCATTTTTGAGATATATTCTACACTTTCAAGCAGCATTCTGTCTCTCACTTCACTATTTCAAGTAGGTCATCAACAGTGTTCCTTACTGCTCTTTCCCCTCTACTCCATCATTCAAAGTAGGCTGTTCAGGTCGTGGCATTCTTGCCATGTGTGGGTCGCCTTTAATCCCTGTTCTAGAAACCTGCCTTTTAATTTGACCTATGCAAGCAAATTTCCTACGTAAGTAACACTGTCACATTTTTATAAGGGAGCAAAACATTTTGCAGTGTCACTGAAGTTTATGTGAAGCAACACAATATAGATGGTTCCCTCACATGGAGAACTGCTGAACAAAGGCTGATGAAGTGCAAATGTCAAGAAAAACTCTTCAAACCAGACCTTTCATTTCGGAACACAGCAGTGACAGTTATTAACACCATCAATCAGGCTGGCGCTATTACTCTGGCACAGACTCATGCCTAGTGGGACTGACATCAGCAGGAGAACAAGGCTATGGTTACAGACTAAAAGAAAGCTCTTGGGATTCATTTTCTGTTGCCTTGCAAATGTTTGGTCTCCGTATTTGCAGAATCTGTCCTCAAGATTGGTTTAAACAGTTCCCAAATACTGCCTGCTACCACTTGCACAGATATAAATGACTTGAGGTTCAGAGTGGTGGAAATTCAGCCCACGTATTTCTCATGGGAGGAAAGACACAGGATGAAATTGCAAGATGGTAGAAATATCTGCTAATTCTCTCCTCAGCTTTCACCACAGCTATGGAGGCAGAAGAGCAGTGAAGCTTATCGCTCAAGCTGAGCTGAAGTGTTTTTACTTTCACACAAAACCTCCCACAATGTCAATATAACTTCTGTGAGCACTGGTTCTAATGAAGTCTGGTTTCCTAAGGACTTCCGTCTCATAGCTGACTGACTTGGGAGTTTAATAAGACCCAAGCACCAAATGAAGCTTTTCCTGTGAACGAGGCATTTATTAGATCCTGAGTGGAATCTCTGGAGTTTAATAAAAGAAAGCTCATGCTGCAATATTTCCTTTTGAAAGGGCACTTTAGGTCTCTCTCCTCCAGCTGGATTAATATTTTTTATGGAATGTGTAGGAATTTATTTGCTGTGAAGGCTGGTGTTCCTCTCCAAATTTGAAATTGGCCCAAGATTTTGATTTACCGTGAGGAAAAGAATACTGACAGACAGACAGACATACCCACACAGTGTGCTCTCATTTGCTATCAATAACCAGGCTAAAAAATTTCTGTATACCCTGGGGATGCAGCAAACACTAAGAGAGTGTGCACATTTGAGAAAAAGAGCAACCTAGAGATGCCTCTGATCTAGACTAGCATCAAGCTCAAATTCATCAGGTAGTGAAAGAGAATGATGATCCCCTCTCTTTCCCTTTCACTCTGCATCCCTTCCCTTAGCACTCCTGTTGCAGCTTGTGGCCAGGAGGCTCTGCCACAGGTCCTGCTGTGGGGTGGTCCCCCCAGCCAGCCCACTGCTGGTGCAAATCTGGAGAGCAGTTAGCAGTGCAGCAATTCGAGAAGTCAGTAGGAGTATTTTAGATCAAAACTTATGTCCCTGATTTAGAGTATCTACAGCAGTCTTCCTATCCAAAGGGTATGGGGAAGGCAGGAGATACAGCAGGTAATTCTGTTCTCTCCAGCTGGGCTTCAATTTGACAGAAGGAGATATTCAGTAGACTGTGCAGCTGGGAGATCAGTTAGCTCAAACCCATGGGGGCTCCCATGCTCAGATGCAAACGTGTAAGGTTCAGCATGGGTTTAGTATTCATTTAATTGGCCTACAACAAAACAGCTTCCAAAGAACAAGTGAAGAATGGGAGACAGACCTAGAAGAACCTCAGGACCAAGCAGCAGGGGCACTCAAAGTCTGCCATTCAGATTCTGGGTGCTGTAGGTTAATGAATACTAAAAATCACAGAACAAATGAAGACCAACGCTACCTTTTGATATTCTTGAAAAATGTTTTGGCTTTACAGTTTAGTTCTTGTTCATGTTCTACTATTCAGGGTTTCAGGGCAGCATTTTCAAAAAATATTACCAGCTCTATCAGAATGAAAGAAAACTGGAATAACTGATTTTAATGTAGATGTCTGCTAAAACCCTGGCACCAGTGGTGAGTGTTGAGTATATACACATATATATTCACAAACCGAGCTCTGAAAAGTTATTTCTTTACATTTGCTCCTTGTTAACTAATTTAAGAACACTGAAGTCATCTGTGCTGAGAATAAAAGTCATCCAAGTTTTGCACTTGCTGAAAAAGTACTGGAAACGCTGGCATACCATATAAACACCTCAACCAAATGTCCTTTTCCTTCTAAATTCAGATTAACATCCTCACAGTGGAGTATGAGGTCAAAGTAATTAGTCAGAGCTTGGTGGTTTATTCACCACAACATCTAATCTTTTCAACCCGAGATGTCCTTCCCTCCGCCTGTTATGAATGCAGAAGACCACGGTTAGAATGAGAAGGTGGTGAGTAACAAACACAGAATGATTAAGAAGTGTTTCCATCAAAACTGATATTGGAATAAATGATTAAACCCTTTTAGAATTAACTCATTTATTAAAGTGAATGCCTTAAAGTGAAAGCTTGTCATTTCTGGTAGTTTTCGCAATGGGCAGTTACTCTATCTGTTTACTTCAAGAGTATTTTTGTACTTCAGTAAATCAACAAATACTGATTTTGAGCAAGTCTTTGATTTTATTGTCAGAACAAATTTAGCTTTGAGAATTGATTTTATTAACTTATTTCATAAGTCCCTCTAAACACACAGTTTGTGAGCAACTCACATTCTCTTGATGTGAAAGCCATTTGTAATTCAGCCAAAAAACAATTTAAGTGGAGGAGGGCCAAATTCATTTTTCATTTATGTTTATGCCATTCTGGAATAAACTCAGCAGTCTTGCAAAGATATACAATTGTTTCTGACTAAGTGAAAATATCATTCCCTTATTTCTATTGATACAATTTCAGATTAACATGCTTGACTTCAACGGGGATGTGATTATTTCATAGGGTTTTCTGGTTATCAGTAACAATTTTGGAAGAAGATTATTGAGCAAACTTGATACAGTTACTTTTTAGAACATGCATTCTTGGCATTTATTTCATATCTGTGTTTTACTACATATGTGAAAAACCTCAAAAGTGTGCATTTTGTGAAAAACTTCAATAAGTAGATTCACTTAACCCCCCCCTCCCCCAACAAATCCTCCAAACAAGAATGCTTCCAAAAGCTGTACGTGCATCTGTACTACAGATTGTCAACAATGTGTCTTCACCTATCAGCGACAGAAAATTATACAGTAAGTATTACTATATGAGTAATATAATCACTAATGAGATGTGACTTTTTAGGGCCACTTTAATATGCTATCATTTATGGTGTTGTCTAGAATATTTACTGGCATGCATTCACAATTTATCTGAAGATTCTCTCAATCTCTGTGGTAAGATCATATCTTGATTTCCCAGAATGTTGATACATTTGCAAAATTTTGAGAAATGTGCAGCAACAGTTTCCCGTAGGTGCCGCAGCTTGGATGCACCTGGATTGTTCATGGAAAAAGAAAGTTTATTTCTGCTTCTATGAAAATAAGGTCCTACCCCAGTTGAATGCTGATGTCCTGAGAGCAGTATGAAGAAGAATATGCTCTATGACATCCTTTTTCTTATATATGATTTTGCAGAAGCCTTTTCTCCATGGCATTGAAATTATGTTGTACAGTAAGTTAAACTAAACCTGTTTCTGTTAAGTAGTCAACCTACCAAAAAGGAGGATTTTAGGGCTATTTGAATCTACTTATAAATTTGGCATATTTGATTTCAGTCCCAACAATTTACCTTTTAAATTTCATTTTAATTTAAAAAATCAAGTAATTTTATTTCTGTACTTGCCAGACCCCCTGCTGCAACTTATTTGCTAAAGGGTATTTGCATTTTTTAAAAGGAATTGAAAACTATCCAAACTCACCATTTCAGATTTAGTGAGATGTTTTGTTACTGAGCAAAATGAGCAAAAATTTGAACACAACTACACAGCCGCACATTATATGGTCAGTAAAGCAATGAATTGTACAGCCCGAGATGCAGATCACGCGAAGGCAGGGAGCAGACGTTGCACCTGGCTCCATTCCCTGCACCTCAGAGATATCTAATCTGGTTATTGGTGCCCCAGGCAGTTGTTATGTGTATCCAAGAAGCAAAGAAATGTGCTTCAGGCAGCTTTAAGTCCGGTGAAGCATTGCTCCTGCCAGCTGGTAGGCAGCACTGGAGCGGAGAGGCGGCGCGGGGCCGGGGAGCTCTGCTTGCGGGGGGCCCTGCTCACCACCTGCAGGGCTGGCTGCCCGGCAAGACGGGGCGACAGAGCAGAAGACAAGGTGCCCAGAGCTGTATAGCTTGTAAAACAATTACTAGGCTTAGTCTAAGCTTGGGTTTAACAAAACTAAGCTAGTTGACCCTGTTCTGCTTTACATGGAATAATTATGTGTCTGCTGGACCCGAGAGAATACAAAGGCCTGTCGATCCCAGAGCTGGGATCAGGGAAGCTGAGCTTCCCCTCCCCACATCTGCAAATAGTTAGGGTGCAGTGACATGTGAAATGGAACAGAGAAGCATTTTTCTGTTTTGATGCTAGCAATGAAATCCCTAAGTGATTCTGTGACAGCAGCATTAGATTCCTTCCTTTGTCCCTGTGAAATTTGATAAGAACTACCCGAAACATTGACCCCACATTCTTCATGTATATGAATACCAGATCATAGTCACCTGCTATTACTCAATGTCTACTTAGAAACAGGGAACAAGCTCATATCATTGTTATGCAGTGTATTTTAACTGTGATTTCCAATTGTGAAGGACTGAGGAAAGGGCAAGGAGAAAATGAAATGCAAAATTAACCAGATCCTGGTTATCAGCTTACACAGACCATAACATAACTTCAGTATGTTATTGAATGCCTCAAGATTTTTTCAAGTACAGCTTTCCACCCATTTTGAAGCTGATTAATTCAAGTATTTATTGGCAAAGGCCAATCCCTTCCTTGTGCTATCTGTAAGCCTGGCTCACTGACTAGTCAAGAGTTCCATTTATGTTTCTTCATGTTTATCCCCATATCTTTTTTAGCATAAACTACAGATGTGGTGTTTTATAGTCTTACTTTTTTTACACTGCTCTTGAACTAAGAACTGTAAAGTGAGAAATGTATTGAAAAGCAGTAGCTTCACTACAATATTGCTGTTGTGTAATTACTTACTGTAATGCTCCTCCATGACTTAGAATGGATACAGATATAATCAGAATATGTATTTTTTCCATTTATTACTTCAAGCAAATCAGTCAGAATGCTGGACTAAGGCAAGCACTCTAAACTTTTGAGGAACTCCTAAGAAGATCTATCTCTGAGTAGCAAGCCACTTTCTAAAGCAGTACATTTCTTTATATAAGCCCCTCTACACATTCAGATGACATCTCCTGGAAAGAATCAGGTGTATAGTTTTGCATTTATATGGTACACCTTAAAAAATCATGTGAATGGAGGATACACTCCATACTGTGCAGTACAGAATTATCTGATTCATCCAGCATATTCTGATATACAATCCTTGTACAAGAAACTAAGTTATCTGTCTCCACAATGTGTAGAAAAGTGACATGAAAACCAGTTGTCTACCTGAGTGATGTCCATTCCAGAGTCACAGCTCAGTGGCTGGGTTGATGTGAGGCCGTTCGAACCTATTATTGTTGTGATTACACCATTTTCATCAATTTTCCGAATCATGGTACCATCAACAAAGTAAATAAATCCGTGCTTATCTACAGTGATACCTAGACGAAGGGAAAAGGTAGGAAAGAGTGTTAGTACTGACATTATCTAGATTTAAAAGTATGAGCTTAAATGTTTCCTCTCCTCTTAGACTTTGAAAATCTTCTGATTAAAAAAAGTATCTTTTTTTTTTTTTTTCCTGGCCATTATTTATTTGATACAAACTGTAAATGGAAAGATCATACCCATGTATCAGACTGTCTTTGACTTACAGAGAAAGAGAGAAGGCATGAAGAAGAAACAGAAGAGCAGAGGCTTTGTTTGTAATGTAATTCTATATACATAAAATTAGGCTCCTTATTTCGTGTCCATCACAAAGTGGGACAAGACTCTCTTTTCTAAAATCTTATCTTACAGTTGATTTTTCTTAATTTTCACTTCCTTAATTCTCATGCAGAGGAGAATTTTTTTTATTATTGTACTGTCTGAATTATCAGAGTGTCTGAGCAAGGAAGAAGCACCCACGGAAAGCAAGAGACATTTGCTGTGATACAGGCTATACATACAAATGGTGCAAACCAGGTTCTGTTTAGCAGGCAGAAGGAATACCTGTGCTGCAGAATGTATTGCAGTGCAGTGTTACCCAAGACAACAGTCATGGACTGGAACCAGCCTCATGACAATGGTGGGCTTCAGCAGGAGCTGGGGCAGTTCTCCCGCTCCTGGATCTACAATAGCTCTATCACCACTGCGCTGCACTGTAAAGGAGAGATGGACCCTGAAACAGATGTGAGGGCTATGCAAAGGAAAGGTCACGGTCTTCTGTATCTCAGTGGGGAAACTGAGGAACGGAGAGCTTGCTGTCTTCCACCAGCAGTGTCTGGTACAGCCATGTCACAACTCACGCCCAGCGTTGTCCTGTCCTAGTCTAACACTTTCTCCCCAGTTCTTCCCAACATTTATTTTGTTAGCCTTTTCTATATTGCATGAACTGTAAGACCTTTTTCCCCTGAAATGTTGAAAATACAGCTACAAAAGCACTTCTATTCATGTTAGCGAAATCCTTTCCACCAAAACCATTCAATTTCTTGCTTTAAACTACTTCATAATTTCCCATTTAAAGTTGCATAACTTTGCAATTATAGCAGCTGCCGTGCACAGCCAAGCTATTTTAATAATGCATTTATGTTCTGCTACACAGAAATGAAAGGCAGAGGACTTGAACAGATGGTTTGGACAGTGGCTTATATGGTTCTTGATTTTTGTCCCTTGCATTTAGCACAGCTGAAGGCTGCATGTACTCTGAGTTTACAAAACAGTTGTCTGCACACCAGTTTAGGATCTCATACAGCAATTCCACACACCATTAAAAAAGAAAAGAAAACCCAAGCTGAATTCCCTCGCCTTCCAGATCCATTTCCTTATAGTTAAATTAATTTCTTTAAACATATAGGAGCAGTTGTACCTGAGGGCGAGAGAGAGTAAGCAGTCTGGGGGACAGGGGCAGGACCAGGCAGCCCTGATGGGGAACATGCATCTCCCATGGGGCTGGGAGAAGGGGGCACAGTCTCCCCAGGCCCCTAAATAAATCTGTACCTGGCACTTGGAAATGCCTGGGGTTTGAGTCTGAGTTATGTACACATTTGAGCGTAACACTTTCTCTTACAGTGTTAACATCCATGGGCAGCGTCCCAAGACAAATTGTCTGTGACCACTTACTTTCTAACAGAAAGCAGGAATAATGTCTACACCAGTTTTTCTGTCATGGCCAACTTAGTGAGGGCTCGACTCTCCCCTCTGCTGAAGCAGGCTGACCTCCTCTGCTGGAGGGTTTCCATCCCTTACTCTGGCTGGGAGGGAGGTAGCGAAGGCCTCGCAGAGGGACACCCTGCCATCACATCCCCCACCACCCAGTTCCACTCAGAGGTGCCTCTTCACCACAGGTGATGTTTAGGCACCTTGTAAAGGTCTGAGGGTATCATCACAAAAAAATCCAAAGGCCACAGCAGTTAACTTCAGCATCTAGTGCTCCTACTACGATTAGCTTTCAAGCTATCAGTACAGTGTTGGTAGTTAAAATTGATTCTTTTAAATTGTCAATTCAGTGCATTCATCTGGCTGTGAACTGCTGTTAGAAGAGGGGTATTCACCATCCTATCACCTTCTCTATCCAGTACGAAAAATGCCAATGGACTAATGAAGTGCTGCAGGGTACAGTGTTAGGCTACATCCCTTCGTTATGTGAAACTGCTGATCACTGAAATGTCCAATTCTCCAGGACAGATGTCACCTGGGGGACTGAAATCACCTGGGGGGAAATCTGGGCAGTTATAGAAAGGCTAAAGGAAGAGCAGACATCTTAAAGCCTGACTTCCCACTGACTTGTGAGCTCAGAGAGTATGTCTCCTTGGTACTGGGTCCCTCACAGGATCCTTACTCTTTAATTAGAGAGTAATGGTTCTTTTGGAAACCACAGAATGACTGGTAGGCTCATGGCTATTGTCTGCTTATGAGAAGCCCAATTATAAATCTGAAAAGGCTGAAGGTGAACTGAGGTAAAGTGTGCATCTGAGAAGAAAATGGCTTGGTTGTGGTGGTGGTGGTGTGATCTGTGTGTTCCAGTTTTTGGGAAGGGATGGCACCTCTGTCTGTCCCTCACGTATGCTAAAAAGACTTTGCAATGAAGAGACCTATGCACACAGAAGACCAGAATTAGGGGTGCCTGTGGGGCCAGAGCTGAGGGCTGGCTGCCTCCTCAGCAACAAAAACTAGGTGTGCTAAGCGAACTGCGCAATCTCTTCTGATACAACTGAGCTGCTAAAACATCAACCCTAAAACCCCAAGTGAAGCTAAAAGAAAACCAGCCTGGTTATTAATACCATATACACAATTAATATATAAATCTGATGATCTTTTTCTAAATGTTATTCTGAGGGAATGTACACAGCAGAAGCCAACAAAGCACACCACACTGAAAGGACTGAACCTTCTGTGGTGCATCTAGAGGTCTGCAGAGGTTTTCATGACAAAATAGTTCCCAAAGGCCCCAGTCACTATTTGCAGTCTAGTTTGTACATGCATAGAAGGGCTGTGTTGAATCTGCTACCACAGTTTGGGGCTGCAGAGCAGGTGGGATGCTGAGGTGTTCCTGGGATCTGTCCTGCTCTGATCAGCTTTATGCTGTAAAGCTGAAGCATGCTAAGGGATTACTAGTAAATGGAAAAGCTGCTAGGAAATTGTTCTAGCATTTTTTCTTCAGGGATGTGTAAAGGTTGGAGACAAAAGTCTTCTCAGTCCCAGCCTGTTCCTCTTTTCTTGAGAGTCTCTTCAAGACTCCTTTTTAGAAAAAACCAAAACAAAACACACTGGTCTGCTGTGCAGGGAAGGTGTGAGGAGCAAGGTCCACGGTATTTGACTGTGATGGTGTGCATGCAGCAGTGATTGTTGGGGGTGTTTTTAATCTTACTGATATTGCATCACAGAGCAATATTTGGTGGGATTTTATTTGCCTTCCAGTGTGGTTCACAGGCTCAAATGAGAAACCTGATGTGGTTGGGAATTTAGTCTTCTTTGCAGAGGGGTGGTGCTGCATGGTAAGCAAGGAGCTATGCTTCTCACCTGGGCAGTGAGAATTGGATCCCTGGATTGGATCCCTGCTATGGATGACACAGGGCCAGGATCTATCACTAGGGCAAGTGCATCTTCTGTTTTACGCAATTTCCCTGTGAACAGATGGCTGTGTTGGCTGTAAACCATCCATTATATAAAAATCAAAAATTATGCTGCAATGAAATAAAGCTACTCAGCTGTGTTGCTGAATGGATTTCAAACATTGACTACATAGGAAAACCAAAGACTGTCTACTGTTAATAGAGCAGATTTTGCTCTCCAGCTATCGCAGAAAGGCAATCTATCTGCGAGGGAAGTACCTATGTCAGTGTGATGGCATAAACAAGCCTGTGTCTTCAGTGTTTAGTACTAAAGATAATAAATTCCTGATAATTCCTAATGTCAGTTTCTTCAAGTACCAGAGTATATATGGTCAACAATGAACTACTGTTTCCAGTGCTTACTCCCATATACTCGACCAACATGATTTTATCCATTTGAAATATTTTATGCATTAAAGTCTTGTTGACAAATACCTTATATAAGGTATCCATTGGAAAACAAAATACAGATATTTTGCTAAAGTGTCCCAATTTATTAATTATTAGAGTTGGATTCATTAATGCTCCCGTCACATCTTGCATGATGTTTCACATAATCTGTACTCCAAGAGCTTATTTTTAATCCTTTTCTGACGTACAGTGTAATGCAGAATTAAATCACATGCAGCACTTCAATTGTGCTTTAAACACTGAGAAACTCAGAGAGGAAACATGCACATGCCGTGTAGCGAATGGCACTGAGTGCAAGTAGGAGCACTCTGCACTCTGCAAGCAAGTAAAAAAGGTAATTTTTAGACATCTTCACACAGACCATGAGCTGTAGTTTGTATTAGGCTCTTAGTCTGATTCTGTATTTTTTAAGGAACTGGAGCACTAAAATGTATGCCCAACTGACACTCCCTTTGGGCACAAACGTGACCTATGCACAAATGACAGACTGAGATTGTCTGGATATGAGATTCCTTATTAAACACTGATGTCTGAATATGGGCAACATAAACTCGTGCAAGGATTTAGTCTTGTTCTTTGACTCAGGGCTGAGCACAACCTCTTTTTCTGAGTAACATGCTGGGACTGAAGAACTGCTTTTGGTCATGTTCAGTCACTGGGACTGTCTTATACAGGACTAGATTTTGTACCTGAATGTAAAACAGTAGCTCTTATCCATCTCCAGTAGATTTATGTGCAGACATCTTGGAACAGTATTTATAACACTTAGACGTCTTTTAATCAGTACCATTTAAATTCTGTTAACTAACATTAAAAATGAACTGCTGCTACTATGATCACATGTAGCTACTAAGTATCATCACTAGAAATACTGCAGAAAAAGTTTTGCTCTTTATGACTTTTTCTGCACAAAATAGTACTTAGTAGAGGGGCTGGGTAGAACCATGATAAACACAGAAGGCTGACTAACCTCTCCTGTTATATGCTCTCAGGAGTGATTTTGCTTAAAGGGTTATTTTCCTTGACAGATCTGCCTTAGTGCACATACATACACAATTACAAATGCAAATAACACTTTGAAAGCAAACTGATTATTTTTTTTGTGTAGTTCTCATGGGTATAAATTAAAAATACATATGATTATTATACATATGATCTTTCAGTCTAGAAATTTTGGCATTTCAATGTTAATGGAGCTAAGCTTATAGTGCTGAAAAAAGTAATACAGCAAATTACCCATTAAGATACTTATTTTTCTTTCCCCCCTTCCATCATAGCCTGCACCTGCATTCTAAGAGGAACAAATCCTGTTCCCACTCTTAGAATGGGAAATCCTGTTCGAACACAGGACACAGGACATCACTAAAGAGCAGCTAGAGCTGTATGTTGTCCACTTCTTGAAACTCTACTTCACACTTTTTGCTCAGCTAAAAACTTTGCCAGGGAGCACTTAATATCAAAAACTTCTAATTAAACTTCTGAAGAATTTGTAAAAACATCTAAAACTACTGGTGAGGACTGATAAAAGAGAATGCCACCTTCTGCTGAAGAAAAACTGTATTTAGAAGGAACTTGCGATTCTCATAAAACTTTTAATAGGAAGAAGTGAATCAAATTGGTTAATTACCATTTTATGGTTGGTAAAAGGGCAAATTACATGCCATCCATTTCTAAACTTCTAAATGTCTCCAGTGCTTTTAATTAAAGCTACCATCTAGAAACTACTAAAGTGATTTTATGCAATTAGTTATTTATAGGTTACCATAATACACTGCTCAAAATATGATTCAAGTGATTTGCAGTCTGGTGTTTTGTGATCTTTGTCATCTTTACTTCATTACTGTTTCAGTACTAGTGGCAAAATATTCAGTAGATTTGTGTCAGCTGGAACACGACTTCAGTGCTTGCACTTGCAACTGCGTGTTGCTCTCTTTAGATGACTAACAGTAAGTTGGAGCAAACAGCATTTTTAACTACTGACTGTGAATGAAAATGTCCTGTTACCAGGGACTTGATGACCAGGGTCATACTTACTGCTGACAGTGGTTATCAGACAAATGAGTAACTTATGCATTCAGATGAAGGCTGGATGAAATTTAGGAAGAGCTTCCTGTCCAAAAAGTTTACCTTAAATGTTTTACAAGATTCCCAGACTTCTGAAATCATACATAGCTAAGACTACTGAAGAGAAAAATAAGGACTAAATTTTGCTGAATCAAAATTGGCATAAGATGAATCTTTTGCTGGTTCTATGATGCATACATGACAATGAACCAGAGCTGCAAATAACCTTGGTTTGTCTACTTCTTACTTTATATATTGCTAATGAAACATCTCATCCCATTTTATTTTCTTTTTTGAATTGTATGGAAGGGTTGAAAAGATCTTAGGAATTTATAGAATAGCAGAACAAACAGTATTGATCATTACCTGTGACAAGGGGGTCTTTGTTTTCACAAAAGGCTATATTATTATATATTATTGTTAAGTCTATATTGGTGGGCATCCTACTGAGAGTAATGGGAATCTTTTAGCTGTGCAGGAGCAGGCCCCAAGCAGGCTACTGTCATCTGACAGATGTAAAGGTTTAATCTGAGCAGTTGTTCTTGTAGTTTTATTTACTTTAGAAAGTATTGCTACAGATGGTGAGCAACAAGACTGATCATTTCAGGATGTAAACTACTGGGGTGAACATTTTCAAAACCATGATGCTTTTTAGTAGTATTTCCTTAGTAATTACAAGCAAAATTAATAAAATTACACTGCAGAACTGATTTTTAATTTAAGTTTTCATTTGTGTTGCTAGTTCATGGCTATGAGTCTCAGTGAAAAAGGTTCTTTGCTACAGCTATGTTTAAAGTATTTTTATGCATGGGATTTAGAACTTCAACCTTCTACATTTCCCCGGTGCTTTCTGTGAGGTCACTGCATTCAAGTACACTGTACTCAGTGCGCAGTTTTTAATTGCTTGTGGCATTGACTGTACACATAGCTTGCACAGGGAGTATGTGCTTCTATCTTCTAGTTCTAGAGTCTGGTCTGGACCTGGGAGTCAAAAAATAGACACTACAGGACCTTAGATGCTTAAATCTTTGGATTTAGTGCCTGGGCTTCCAAGTGTTGTAAATCACTTTTGATGTTTAGGAGGGACTTACTGTTTTCACAAAAGTTACTTCGTTTGGGTTTCCACCACAGCTGTTCTGTGTGAGTGCTCCAAGCTGAGCAAGGTAATTGAAATCAGATGTTAAGCTAAGACACTTCTCTTAGTATACTGACTGGGAGACACTGTAGTTCAGCAAATGTGGCAACTTGATTGTCTCAGCCTCTCACCGCCTCTGTCAATTAAGCTTGGAAAGTCAAATCTATTGACATGCCTAAAGCCCACTCATTTCAGAAGGGCAGGGTAGGTAAGTGTTTAATGCCTTTGATCCAGGAATTGGCTTTGCCGTGCTAAACAGAACACTCCCAGGTATTTCTATTAATTTTAGTGCTGCTTACTGCTGTGATACTCAAATGATTAATCTAGTTAAAATTAGGACACTATCCCTTAGTCCCTTTTCATAAATACTAATCCAGATTGTTTAAATGATAGTGTTGGTGACTGGATGTGCCATAAATATTTTTTTTATCAAAAAATCCCCAAACCCACCAAATAGAATTCCCCACTGCAAAATTAAAATCTGTTACTTGGTAAAGTTCAAGTGATTGGAATTCAGTCAATGATTAATATCTTGTGTAGTTACTTCTTCATTTTCCATATCTTCTTGTGTAATAAATGTGTTCAGCTTGTCACAGATCTTATTTTATATCCCCACCTTGTATCATTTCACATTCTGCTTAAGTACTTGGTCATCTATTACATGACTCATTAGTCTGAGATCTCTACAGAATTAAAGAAAGTTGCAGTAAAAATAATATATTGAAGTTCAGATTTCAACTACATCACCCATGCATGTTTAAAAGCATCTTTCAAAGTCAGCTCAACATACAATAGTGCAAGATTAATGTTCACTAAGCCCCGTCTCTAGTCCTTCACAGAGATATGGGCACAGACTGCACAAAGCTACATGTGTTTGTTATCTGTAAAATAAAAGTTGTGGAAAGCACATCATGTCTTAATTAGTGTGACTTCATGATGTTTTCCTGTCTGGCATTTAATTCCTGGTCACTAGGCAAAGGCAGTCTTGCCAAATAAAGGTAATGAGAAGGAAAAGGTGACGAAAGACTCAAATCATAATAATAATCTAGGACTCTACAAAATCTACCTCCATGCCCACTGAAGTAGAAAAATCGTGATGAGTTGGAAAAAGTTAAAGCAGCATATGAAGCAACTTTTATTCAGAAAAGTAAATGAGGATTTGAATTTCTACTTACAAACATACTTCTGAGGACGTTACCAAACAGGATTAAGTTTCACAAGTGTTACACAGTAGGTAGGTTCTTATCAACTTTGCAAATGGATAAACAGACTCATATAGATAAGCTCTTATTTGAAGTCCCAAGCAGCCAGTAGCAAAAATGAGAATACAACATTTGAGCTATAACTTACCAAGGACAGATGGAGTTCTAATGGAGTTTTCTCAAATATTACCTTTCTACCAAGTAAGAGGCAAATTTATTTTTCATTTATATCAGGAAAAAAATAAGAAGGCAAATGGAAAAAAAAAAAGCGCGCTAAGAATTTTTCTATATCATCCTAAAAAATAAATGCTAATTTTGTCTGGTCATTGAGTAATGCAAGTGATTATATTTAATAGTTCATTGGCAATTTCTATCTGCATTATCAGGTACCTATTTTTGCACTGTAAAAATCCGAGGTGAGAAATTAAAAGCAATTAATTTATTTCTGTGATCAAATACTACATAACATTGTGTTGCTTTGTGTTCAAGTGTTCTTAAACATGGATAAGATGCTGGAGCATCTGTGGACTCACATTTTTGTCAGTTTCCTGACTCCTAGAAAAAATATTTGTGTACACTGCTTGAATGTTATTTCAGTAGAAATGAGACATCATCTGACCTGACAATTATTCCAAGAACAAGCAAAATAAGTAATCCAAAAGAATTTCTCAAACTGTATTTAAGTTTGTGAGACTTGTAGGTTTCTTAATAAATAATAGATCTACGGGTACCAGGCAAGTACTTCCCACTACTTCCCAAGGTTGTTCAACCTCTTCTGGTTCAGAGGAAAACAAGGATTAGAAGGCCACTGTGACAATACACATCTAGCTGTTCATTCTGTGCTGGTGACTGCAGGCTGATGCTGCGTTTTGCTAGGCCCTGTACAAAAAGAGCACGTGGCAGTCCAGAGTTCCTTGAGATTAAAATCTGAAATGTAACAAATCCAACAATTTCAAACTGATGTAATTTAGAGTAGATGCATAAATCAAAAGCAGTTGGGAGCCACTACCTGAATTCGACGGTGTACAAGCCATTGTCTGCTAACAGTCAATATTTGCTGGCTGCTCCAGAAGTCATGAATTGTACTTTTACTAGAACCTTCTGTTAAGGAAGCCAGCTATGCATAGGTTTTTTAAAAGTAAATGGCATATTGCAAATTTTCACCAACATACTTCCCCAATAAAAAAATAAGATGAAACAACTAATTGTATTGTAATCAGCAATAAAACTTCAATCATTTTCCTGCTAAAGGATCTGAAACCGTTTGTTTTCTATTTTTAGAATTGATTCATTACATTAATTAGCTGCCTGAAGATCAACATTTATTTGTACTTACCTCACACTTACCTTCTATCATTAAAGGCATGTTAAAGTCACTCTATAATTACAATGTGTCTTTGCTAAGCCTTAAAATGGGATTATTTGCTTGTCTTGGAGATGCTTCTGCCTGGATCTACATTCTAATTTCCTACTGATATACAGCCTTCCTTTATTAGCTCACAGAAAATAATCAAACCCCTTCCTTAGAGCTAGTCATTAGGAGGGAGTGGTGTGCTACAGGGGAAGCATGCTAAAAGCCCACTCGGGGCTCTGCCACGGGAGCTGCTGTTACCCTTTGTTCCGGGGATTTCAGTGGGAGTTGAGGGTGATCAGATGCTTTAGAACACAAAATCCAGAGACTTTATCACAGTTCTAATGCACACTGCAAGGGGATTAATTGTGGCGCTGGTGGGGATTCAAGGCTTCATAGGTATTTTGCCTGTGACAATACAGGATGTACTCAGACAGGAAGGCTGCAGCAAAATGCAGTAGGTGAGATGCTCATAATTTGCAAAGTGCATGTAACAAGGAAGGACAAACTAGAGTTCCAGATAAATTTGGTTTTGCTGGCTGTCTGCTTTGAACAGCCCTGATTTAATGAGTAAGCTTCATTAACATTACAAGAATCACATGAATGCATAAAATGTAAAAAAAAAAAAAAAAAGGACCTTGCAACCATATTATTTGCTTAAAAGTTAAATGTAATTAAATGCTGCCACCTTGCAATTGAAAGGTAATAAAAGAGGAGTGCTGCCACACCAGGGAAAACTATTTCAGAGGAAGCTAGCTGGAACTAGCTGCTCATGCTACTCCCTCATAAAGTACTGCTTGTATTAAAAATGTGAGTGAGCTTTATGGAATGATTTGGCTTGCTTATAGTTGGTTAAATCATCACCTCAGACCCATTTTTGTACATTTAGTTGCACCTGAGTTTTTAAATAACGGTAGGAAATGACAGATGACCAACACCAAGTACTTCAGATATGCTCTTTTCTTACCTCTTGGACTGTTGAGAGAGGCTTCGGATGCCTTTCCGCCATCTCCACAGTGACTCTGGTCAAATGGAAGGCACTGATCACCTGTTCCTGCCACCACGTCCGCATTTTTGGCCAGATCCTTTGTTTCCATGAGAGATTTTGCTTTGTAGACTTTTCTGGTGTTGGTATCTGACAAGTAAAGGGATTCTGATACTGGATCAACGGCCAAGTAATATTTATGTGCAGGACTTGTACTAAAACAGAGGAGAAGAGCATCAGCATTAAAATGTTTTTCCTTTTATTCTCTCTTTGTGGCACCATAACAACTGTATTCTACTTATCTGAAGATGTCTGTTCAATGATTTGGAGATGACAGAGGCATGAGACCAGCTTTCATGTATCTCATGTAAGCACCACTTCTGAAAAGGAAGGAACTAATACTGGCTGTAGTATCAGCAAGTTTATGCAGAGAGTGGTATTGGTGGAGTTAGTCTGTCCATCAGTACCAAGCTGCACACTATAAAGCTCACTGGAGTGATTTCAGCTTAATTATAATTAATACTATCAAAAGCAAACTCATTTTTCTGTACCTGATAGGTCCTAATACTCTTGGTACTGACAACAAACACAGGGAGTTGCAGCAAGGTGAATCACAGACTGTTCTGCATGGGCACAAATACCCACTCTTGGTTATTTTTACCTGTTTCTAAACCTTAGGAAATAGGAAGGTGTGAAATATGGTGCCTTAATTCATGCTGACTGTATTGTCAGGAGCAAGGCAGAAGGCCAAGTACTGTCAGTGCAACTAGGCATGAATTAATGCACCATAATTCATGCACTGAAGTGCCTTATTGAGATTATAAAATGTTATTTAAAAAAATATTTACATATGTTAATTAAATGGTGAAGATCATAAATTCTAATCAGAGAACTGGGCTGCATCTTATTAACCAGTAAGACTTTTTGTTTCTTTTTCAGTGCAAAGTTAATTTCCAGTTTGAGGAAATTGTCTAAGCACATGGCACACAACACTGGTGTTCTGAGCCTGGTGAGACTGCAGTGTAGTCCTGATTATAAAATAAAAATCCAGGCAGGTGTAGATCCTTTAAATCACACAGTCGGTTACTGAAATGGTGGGAGATAGGTGCAGGCAGAGTGGTGGCCAATGCCTGGCAGAGTGTTTAGGTGCTCGGACAATAATTTTATCACTGCCATGTTTCTCCGGGGGAAGGAGGATATCTCTGACAGGTGGCTGGGCTAAACACTGATGTTCCTGCATCCCCTGTAACTGTACGAGACTTCTATAGATTAAAAAGATTGCCAAATTAATCTTTTTGTTCGTTTCTTTTGTCACACAGGCATTTTATTACCATTGGTACAATTAACTAAATCTTAAGATTGTTGCAACAAAGTTAGAAAACGAGTTACTCCTCTCGGCTTTGTCAGTTCTGTTTGCAGTGGGTTTGACAACGCTCGGTGTACAGCTCCTTCTGCAGGGCTGGGTTTTAGTGCCACAATAAACCAGGAAAGGAGGAATCTAGATAAAACAGAGCTGAAGAACTGGCAGAGGCTCCAGGACAGATGTGTAATGTCTGGGATGATACTGACTTATTTTACTGACTCAATTTCAGGTTGATGTAGCCTCTTTATATATATATATATATTTTTTTTTTATATATATATATATATATATTTAAAGTTTTTGCTTGGCTGAGGCAGATACTAAGCTTTGTTAACCACCTATTAGACAGTTCTACCTTACTGAGCAATGTTGCAAAACAATGTAAAAATTACTTACCAATATTTTTTATTTTAGCAGTCTATGGAGTAGTCTATATATTGCTAATAAACTAACAGATGATCAGCTTAAATCTAATTTCTATTTATAAGTGATAAGGCTAATGCTGTACTGTGATATGTGTGATAGAGCTTGGGCCTATTTTTCTCAGTTCTTATTCCCTATCCAGAAGGGGACAAACTACTCAGCATCTCTGAGGACTTGGGCCACAAGCTAGACTAGCTGAAAGCTGACCTTAGTCACGAACATCTATAAAAGACAGAGGGGAAATACAGGGAAAGAGCTATTGCCACAGTTGGGGAACAGATGTGAAATTCTGTCCAGGGAATGAGAGAACAATGGTATGATGAAAGATAAGTAAGAGGATGAGCTAAAAGAAATTAATGCTGAATTATGTGTCACCAGTATTACAAAATTTTGTTGAAAACATTAAAAATCATTTGTGTTCTCTAGAGTGGGCTCAGAGAAGACTGGCCAGCCAAAAGATGGCTTTTTATTAAAATATGTGGAAAAAGTTGTAAGGAGAATTTTAGATGTTAAATAAACATTGTTCATCATGCAGAAACTGCAGAGAACCAGGGGTCATTATATACTCTCCTTGTAGACAGATTTTCTGTCATCCTTGTCATTATATTTAATAGACTGGCTGTTAGAAAACTCTTGATGTTCATGCTTAGTCTTGCATATGGAAATGTTTAAATTTTTAAAGAGTATTAGTAAAATATGGAACAAAATAAAATACTTGCTATCTTTGCAGAAGTTTGCAATGAAATCTAAATCTTAGTTTATTTAAATTAGCCTACTAAAAACTTCATCAAGTAGACTAGGATTTACAATTAATCTTTCCAGAACAAGTTATTACTATCCTGTAGCAAATTTTTCCCCTCAAAGTCTAGTTTCCATTTTTACCAGTTATTAAACAACTTTGTTATTTCTTGTTAAAATCTTGATGACAAGGAAACCAAGTGGGATAAGTTGTTTTTAAGCAGTCAAAAATATTGGTGGCCTTCTCTGTTTATTGGCCTCCAAACTCTATCCCCTTTTATACAGTATTTTCTTTGTTCTAGTGAAAAGAACCCTTCTTCCCTGCTCTTTCGGAGACTAAAAGTTGTATTGAGAAACTGGATTTTGAAGCCTTTTCCTGCTTGACTGTCACGAGCCTCTGACACCATTTAGTTGTTGCTTCCACATGTTTCTTTGAGCATCCTAGAAATTTTCACCATGACTTTGGCCTCTACAGCCTCAAGAGAATGGCATACAGCAGGACTGCTGAGTACTCCCCCGTAACCTCAAAGACTACATTAACTTCAAGCGATTTCTTACTATTTTTCACAGATTTCACTTGGACAGAATCTTACAGAGGCAATTATTATTGTAATTAATAGGGCTGGGGTACCTGAATATTGTCACAACTTGATTTAATTAAGATTTAAGCTCATTTCAAGAAATTAGTACTAGTGACCCCTGAATTTAAAACCTGATTCATGTTCTGAATGCATTACAGAGTAAGTAAGTTCAGTTTGCTTCTTTAGTTTACAAAAAAAGATACTGGTCTATTTAAAGCAAATGGGAAGAGTCCTTCAGTTAAAAAATAGAACCTTACCAACTAGGAGTTACTTTTTAAGTTTTCATTGCAAAATGCGAGATGTGACATCATCTGTAAGTAAGCTGGCAAATAATCTATAGTATTCAAATAGCATTCTTGGGGATAAAGTGGGTAATTCCAAGCAGTTCTGTCATCCTGCAAACACACATTCAGTCCACGCTGAGCTTCCTACTATGCCATATACATACTTGGGTTGTTCTAGTGCTGGTGTATTTGCCCCATTGCTAAGAAGTTTGTTTCGAAGGATAAAGAGTGCCTTGCTATCTCTCTAGTTTGCAACACCCTTTCTGCAGCTGGATTGTTACAACCAACTCCCTCACTGTCTATCGCAGAAGCCCAATGTGCAACACTCATTCTTTTAAAGAAACCCCTACACTGCAATGCCAAAATGCTAACTGGGAAGTGGGGAAGCTGCTTGTTTTTGCTTTAGCTGGTGAAGCAAGGACTGAGCTGTGACAGCATCCTCAGTTCTGGGGTCTGCTGTGCACCCTCTAACTGTGGAAGATTTTAAAGTTCGTAGTATCTTAGAACTGACAGCCTCTTGTGTGACTCTGAAGCCTTTTTTATTACTTCTTTGTGGCGGAAACTCCAGTTTCCTTGGCTGACTATATGATCATTAAACACCATGTGAAATGAATATGACAGCTATGAAATGCATTCCAAGCTTTTGGGCTTAAACCTTTCCATCTCTGCTTGGTGATCAGCAAACTGATTTTTAGAGGGAGACTTCATTCCTTCAAAGGGAACAAATCAAACCTACTTTACTGCAAACAAAGGTGAATTTGATTAACATTTGTATTTATTAAATTCAGAGTGTTTCTCTACATCCAGACTTCTAAAAGGACTTTTGTAAGACTTTCTCTGATCATGGTTCATACACTACTGTTACTGCGTTTTACTTACCTGTGTCTTGTGTCTCTATTCCTAGGAAGAGAGGTCGGTTCAGGTTTAAAAAAAAAGAAAGACAAGAAGCGTTAGTCTTCCACAAAACTGTATTCTTTGCCTGACTGCTCGCAGAGCCGTACTGCAGTAACAAAACATTGTTTATCCCATTACTCAGTATTATTTCTTCCTCTCAAACTGCTTCCTTTCCACTGCCTGCACATTTTCAAGTTAATTCTGAACAATCAGCACACAACATCACTAGCAACATTAGCTAGTTGGAGATTCATGGCTGTTAAGTAAGAGAAATGTAGAGTATCAGTGTTGAAATCTTTCCTGCTTCCCTCTCTGCCTCCGAAAGGGAACGGGAAGCTGGAGTCATAATTACAGTGGAGTCGTTACTGGCAGCACAGGCCCAGCCTGTGACATGTCAGACTGCAATGCCAGGTTTGCTCTTGTCTGCTTAAACTCAGTCACATCCTCTGTTACAGAAGAGGAACAATTGTATTAATTTTAAACACGGTAAGGTTATCTTCAGCCCCAGTGCTGTGACTTAACACGATACTCTGCATATCTGCTACTAAATTATGGTGTTTTCTTCAAAAATATGCTTCATGGAATATTTTAACTTTATGAGAAAATGTATGAAAAATCTCACAGGAAGAAAAATTAGCTCCATTAATTTTGTACTTTGTAGAAATTCATTACACAAAACCTATTCTAAAGGCCAGTTAAGGTGCCCTTTTTAACTGATGATGTTAAGCATAAGTTTTCTGATGAGTTTGACAGCTGATGAGACATATGCCCACAAGGCAACTAAATGTGGCTGCTGTTTTAAGTCCCAAGGGAAAAAAAGGCTTGCCATAGTTTTTGTAGGCCTATCACAGCCAGGATAATGAACATTAGTGAGAGAAAGCTAATTATTTTTTTACCTTAATTCTAATATGCCAATTGAGTTTCCAGAGGGGAAGATCCGTCTGACGAAATTGAAGTCACCAATATACACGCTACCATCAGGCCCAGAAGCAAGAGCAACCGGGGCAAAGAGTTTGCTGTTGAGTGCAAGACCATTGCAGTTGGAGCAAGAGACACTTCTCTGGTGTCCGTTGCCCATCACGGTTGAGATCACTGGTGGCTGCTGGGAAATGAACATGTTTTCACCATTCCCTTTGTGTACAATTCCTAAGGGGAGTGGGGGAAGAAAACAGAGACAAAAAAAAGCGAATGTATAGCATTTAAACTGTTCTGCAGTTTTGAATTATGCAGACCTCTAGAAAACGATACTACCAAACCAGCAATAAACACTGAGTCTCTTAAAGACTGTCACAGGGTTCTGCTAATCTCTTCCAATTTTGCTCAGTCCCAAGCTTCACCATCACCATTTTGTCGATTAGTGGTTAGTGGCTATTTTAAAAGCCAACATCATGAGCAGAACTCATGGTTGGTTAATGCTCTAACAAATTGTCTGTTAATTGCTGTGCTATCCGATTTCTTGGGGATTGCTACTTTAATATTCATTTTATTCATAAATTTTTATTAGGTAGCAGAGGAATTTCTTAGGCAGTTTGAATATTTAATTAAAGGAGATTAATAGCAGGACTGCTATGCATTTTTCACAAAAGAGCACTGAGTGGCAGTACAAAATCAATATTCAAATTTAAATGCTAGTCCTTCATGGTATATAAAAATGGTGCCAAGTGCAGCAAAGCCAAGTGAAGAGTCAAGGAGTAATTCTGAGGCACAAGTGAATGTCTTACCATCCAGAATAGATTAAATTCTGCCATAAAGTTTAAAACAACTTTCCAGTGTGTCAGTATTTTAGCACCGCTCTGCAGTATACGTTGTTGAAAGTCTCCCCAGTTACTAGGTTGGTGATACCAGAACCAGTACGAAGATGTATTTTCTCAAGCGGATGGCTGTAGTGTTTATTTTAAATAACTGTGTGGTAATACAGTTAAGTAGTAACTTTAAAATGAAAGATTTTGGCTAATTCTAAATGGAAGTTAGGTCATCTTTTAGACCATGCCCAAAATCTCTTATTTCCCTTGGAAAGCCCAGGCTTTCATCAGAAAAGTGGCATGATTAAAGGAACAAACACAATGTACTTTCTGGAGGACTATTACACTGGGAACTAGATACTGCAGGAAGTACATGTCAAGACACGTCCGAGTTTTCGCAAAGTATGGCAAATGTATTTATACGTACCATCTCTACCAAATTTTGATAAACTGTTTTTTTTGTGCCTTTTAGGTAAATCTGAAGCTAAAATTCTCCTCGGAAATTACTGAGTGTGGCCATAGTTATTTTGAAGGGAAATATATTAAAAAAAAAATATTTCTGAACAACAGAGGACAGAATACATGTATTTATTTGAATATTAACTTAAAAAAAAATCATCCTGGAAATACGCCAGTAAAATTAATGGCAATATCCTCCCTTATGCACTGGATAAAAATACTACTAAACGAAGATGCTGCCCTTTGTCTGAAATTAACAATGTAAAGGTAATCTTTCCACTGCTTCATACAAATGCCAGTAAATAATTAGGGCTCTGGAGAATATGTTTTACTGTCAATAAATGTAAGCATGTGCTTAATTTCAGGCTTTTGAGCTGCTGCTTTAATTTTAGACAGCACTGTGTTGCACGAAATTACCTTAAAGCATAAAGTCCCTGTAAAATTACTCCTCCTTCCCCCAGATAAATAAAAATAGAATCAATACACTTGCCCATCAGAAGAAAAATCTAATTCAAAGAATACTCTGAAAAACCGGTTAATAGCACATTCATTTGTATTCATGAGATATAGGTGTCTTTAACAGGACTCTATACAGGAACTAGTATTTGTGGTTTATGTTCTCTTCCTGACTGTGAGAAATGCCCTGAAGATCTTCCAAACTGACCAAAACCTTTGAGTTAGAAAACATTAAACTCTAATCATGTCATGAACTGGAAGTGACCAAACCTTTAAACTAGAAGGGAAAAACACAGTGGGAAAAGAACAGTTTCGTATAGCTGAGGAGAGGATGTGATCCTTTGTTAACCTAGCAGTCACACTGAAGCAAAACTGCACTGAAAGAGCTTGAGTTTCCAGTGACAGCCACACCGGAACAATATATGTTATTCACATCTATGCTGCTGGAATCAGACATCTTTTGTTTTCTTTCTTTCTTTTTTAAAAGATACATCTGGCAATAAACCACACTTTTACTTGCTATGGTTTCTGCATGTCAATACTTGTACCTCGACAGCTTAGACTGTGCTATGAAGTGCAAGTCTGTAAAATTGCATCTATTTAGTTTTACAACTTTTCTGTTGTACTTTGTTTATTTTGTAACATCTCTAAAATGAATAAGCCTTTATGGGGGGGGAGTTAAGAATATCTACCCTGAGTAGAAATGTGCCCAGCAGCAGACCTGCTGGAAGACAAGGCTTAGTGACTCAAGTTCAGGACTAGCTAACTAACCAAGCAAAGTGCTCCTAGTTTTAGTTTGAAAACAAAATTGTAATTTGCAATAGAGAATTTTTAGAAAGACATTTATGTTATATTCCAATGCTATTTCTGTAGTTAATCCAGCGACAGTGTTTCAAAAACAGATGCAAGTTTCATGCTTCTAAAAGAGCAGCTTTTCATACATACAGAGGGAATGCTTTAATTAAAAGTGAAAAATCTTCATATATTCATACCCGGGAAGGCTAGTCATGCTTTTCATTTAATTCATGGTAGCATGGAGATAAGTCTGAAATATATAATTCTAAGTTTGAGTCATATTCTTGTCCTTATTTAAAGTACATTTTACATATCTGAAATGGAAGAGCAGTTCCCTAGTTTCTAGACCAGAAGCAACTCGTTATTTTTGTCCTTTTGGACACATTTCATTATTTGGTTTTGTGGCTTTAATACAAACCTACATACAGGCTGCTCTGTTAGGTGTGCACTAGCTATGTTATAGTCCTTGTTTTTCTGCTCCTAACTGCTTTTCTATACATGTGCCAGGTGTGCATGCTCAAAGCCCGTTATATCCATGAGGAACATCTGAGACATCACCAAGCTCTGGCTGGGCTTTGTTGCCATCAGTGGAGATGCTCTCACGTGGAAACTGCAATCAGAAGAGACTCACTGATTTCAAGTCAGATGTGCTTATGCCCAGATTGTGTTTCTGTAAGTAATGGATAAAGATGTTTAGCAGCTTCCCTGACATCAGCTTTGATCATGCCCAGCACAGTGAGAACATGCAAAGGAGGAGCAGGTACAAGAAGCTGCATGATCCCCATCCTTGTTACTGGACTGGGGTAGCAGGCATAGCCCGGGTGATTTCAGAGGAGGTAGCTTGTGGCTGGCAGGGCAGGGCTCTCTGGCCTTTTCAGCCACACAGCTGGGACGTGGCCAGGAAGCAATTTGTCACCACATACCCCATGCTCAGAAAAGCAATGATTTAGCCCCGCTCAGATTATAATTGTACACTTTACAAAATCTCAGAACATGTTAGTGCCTATGGGGTGAATTATAGTAGGAACCGTTGCAGTTAGCAGACAGTCATATAAATTGGAGTTACTACCAGCAATTTAGTCTTGAAATTAAACTATGCAAGTGGTAAATTGGCACTAAGGAGTAGACTATAGGGCTCACAGTCGGGGGCTGAGCTGACTGAGGTCAGATTTCTCTTTGTGTTAAATGTCAATAGCTGGCATTTAAAAGAGACAATCTATACAAACCAATAAGACAGGGTATGAAAGAACCACCGTTTAAAATGTCAAACTATTTTAAATCAAAACAGAAATCCAGATAATTTACAAACTAAATCTGACCTTTTGTATTTAGAATATTTATACTGTAGCTGAGCATTCAACCACAGAACTTGTAAAAACCTGACAGCCATACTTTTGTGCATGAATCTTCATTAACAGAAGTTTGCAGATGGAAATAGATTTTAGTGGACAGACTCTCGGCTGGAGCAAATTGAGAGAACTTTACCAAATCCAATACTCTCTTCCCCCGGACAGTGAGGTATCTTGTTTTTTGGCAAAACTGTATTTTTTTTCTCCTTACAATAATTTATCTACAAATATATTTTTAATAATTTAATCCGTCTAGTTCCTAATTATAGATGTTAAAGAAGGAAAAGAAAACCCCCAGGAATAAAATAAAAGCAATGAAAAAACAGATTCAAGTCCCCATGCTTGAAGAATCTCTATGCACTGTTAATGTTAAGACACCAAAAACATTTGTTTTGTTTTGTGGTTTTTTTTTCTAATGCTTCAAAAGGTGCTGGATTGCTTGTCCTGAAGAGTAACTTTCTGTGCTTCGCCATAGAGCAGGCAGCCACAAAAGCTTCTGCATATCCTACTGGAGTGTGGTTTCAGAAGCGCTACCTCTCCCTCAGCATGGTTTGTCTCCCTGGCGCTGTGTGCTACTAACCAGTGTTAGTCACAGGATGAATTAGGGGTGTAGACATTTCACTGAGAATATAACACACTATAAACTGACCTAAAATGTGGTACTTCTATACCAGCAGTGTGAGAACAAACCTAAATTAGTATGCCCTTTTCCCATCCAAATGACCACAATGTGTTGGCGACTGCAAGAGTTAGTGATATTAATGTTTAATACCTGGGAGTCAGAACATTAAAAATATCTTTTCAGATGGCATTTACAGTTCAGTTCTCAATAAATGAGGGTGCACATCCAAAGAGGATTACAACATTAGGTAGTGTAACGCTTAAAATCTGAACAATTAATTCCTTTAAAATTTGTATTCTTCTTCTGCGTGGCCAGTTAATAAAAGAAGGACTTACCACTTTGTGGATTTAATACATGGTGTTTGTTTATAGACCAGCCTCCCAGATTTGAAGCATCCATTTCAAAGCCTTGAAGGATTACTGTTCTCTTCTCCCACAGAATAAAATCAGGACATGTTTCATATTCATATCCCACCGACACTGTAAACAAATAAAGATCTATCAGTCTACCTTTTCCTCTGTGAACTACTAGGTAATTTTTAATTCCAGGTTTTGATATTCATCTGTCAAGTAATGATGCCACTAATTTTCCTCTGCCTGATTGCTATTGTTGAATGTTTTGTTTTTTTTTAAAAAAAGAGTTTTAAGAGATCAGTATCTTACTACAGCTATAGTTACTATTTTCTTTTGTATCAGTTATGGATTTCTTAAGAGTATAAATCTCCTCCAGAGACTCCCAACTTGATTGTTTATTGCATTTCTGCTAATTACCTGAATAACAGCTTAAATAGAAAAAAACATACTGGCTTTAATTTGTTTGTTAATTGTAAAAACTGTAGTTTGGCAGAAATGGATTGCCAAGCTGAAAATTTCTGGAATTAAAGAGTTATCTTAACAAGCTTGCACAGGATATGCACTCCCCTTCACAGCTGGGCAAAATACCTGCTGAAAATCTTGAATTTCCCGAAGTTGGTGGCTTTTGGGGGCCCTCAAACTGATCAAACTGGTCACTAGTACCTCAGTAAAACAAAAAAAAAAGCTTCAAAATTTAATTTTGGTATCTCTAATATACCATATTTTTTTTTTTTTTTTCTTTTTAAAAGTTATTTACCTCCTCTAGTTAACGCTTTTTAGATTTCAGTGCAACTCATTCATAAAGGAAGAACGTTGACACCAAATCACAAAATTTTATTTAGGAAATAGTTTTAATTGTATCCAGGAGATAGTTCAGCCTTTCCAAAATAAAAATGTCTTTACAAATATTTTAAGATACAAAATAAAAACATATTTAAAAAACCAGAGTTTTCTGACGTTTTCAATGTTTTCTTCTCACTTTTTCTATGTAGCAGCTTTAGGTAGATTTTACTTGAACCATAAATAGTTTTAATACTATCTAAATTCCATTACTGGATGCAATCAAAATAATTTGAGCAGTGATAGCAATGAGCATTTGTATTTGTAAGATAAATGTTTTGTGGCAAACTAAAAGCTGTTCCTTACAGCAGCTTTGCTTAGAGCTGCTTCATCATTTAGCAGAAAGAATCTTTTTTTGAAGCTAAACTCTGACTTGTAAAAATCACATCCCGTTTCAGCACTGTAAATACTGTATGTTTCAAACATTACAGGTTACAGTCTGAGGGTCCAGCAGCCATTCTGTCCAATATTTCTATTACAGGAGCTGTCATGACTAATATCAGCAATGCTTCTGAGTAACTCCCTGGGCAGAGTGCTCAATTGTGGACACAGAACTTCTTCCAGAAGAGCCACATCCTGTGCTGGGATGAGCTGTCAAGGTTCAGTAACCAAACACGCTATTTTCTAGGCATTAATGCTGAGAGAAGATAAAGGGCAGATTTTTCCTCACACTTCCACCTACACGTTAGCATCTTTACTCCATTCACACACTTAACACGTTCAATTCTGGGCCATTCACTGGGACTGTAGCTAACACTGTGAAGTGTCTGCTGTTCCCTGCCTATAGTGGGTATTTCTGACCTGCCCAATACCCTCTAGAGGTTTATCATTCCCTTTCTTGGAAGTTCCCTGCTCTCATAGTTACTGTCCATAGCTGCCTTTTTGTTCCTTCTCATCAGTGAGAAACATATGGACACACACTTGCTTTGTGTGTGTCTACAACCATGTTACTATATATAATTACACACAGTTATGAAAGATGTCTACGCTCCAAAAAGGACTATCTGTGTGACCTTAAAGCAGGGTCTCCCGAACCACCTAATTGGAGGTACTGATGTGCCATCCATGAAAATGTCCTATCAATTGTTCTGCATGCAAAGTAATCAAGGCAAAGCATAACAATTGTAAAGTCAACCAAGTGACTGCAGACCCACTTGCAAAATAAGTATTTTGATACTGTCAGATTTTGCAAAAAGTAGTAATTTTGTAAGTGAAATGACCATTCTCACCCTCATTGTGGGGCATTATTTTCTGGTCAAACTAATTTATAGCTCTTTCTTGAGGTGACTGACATTTCACTGCATGAAGAACTGTAGTAACTATTTCTGGACACTAACAGCCAGCAAGTACACTTTGCAGTATGAAAATGGATTTCAAAAGATTTACTTAAATCATCTGTACCAAAAATTTGTTCTTTTCATACAACTATTTAGAAGAATGTTGGTAGTTCCAGCATATCACAGTTTTAAGGGCTGTTGCCAAAATACAGCTAAGAAATAAAAGACACAATAAAACAGGATGGTAACCTCTACTGCAACCTTTTCTGAAATATTTGTACTTATCTTCTGTGAACAATGAATATAATGAACTCAGCCAAAGTAACAAGTAATAAACAGAGAAGACCTAAGATGACTGAGAGCTGGTTTATATTCACACCCAGAAGGCTCGGTGCCTGCACACCACACTGCTGTGTGGCATGCAAGGGCTTGCAGGAGTAAGACTGAGTGTGCATGGAGTTATACAGGAACGTTTATTGAGGTTTCTACTGAAATCCTTCCTTTTCCGATGTTAAATTACAAGGGGACATAGACTTTACCACCAAGGTTTTGTGTGTCAGCATCCATGTGATGTGTTTTTTTTTTTTCCAAAACAAAAATATTACTTTATAATCTCAGTTGTTACTCTGAGATGAGAAAATTGCCTCTTGTTAGGGACTTGGGGACTAGACAAACACCAGCAAACATCTCTCCAACAACTTCAAGCAGAACCACTTGGGTGTGGAAATATGGTCAGAAAGTCTTTTTCTCTGTAACGGGTTATGTGATCATTGCTGTCAATAAGCCTGAAGAAAAATAGAGATGTTTATAGTATTTATGAAATCAAATGCAGATGGTTATATTCCTGAGTCCAGGACTTCAACTTTCTGCAATTTAATTTAATTAAAATGAAAACTGAACAGAATGCATTATTAAATATTGGTAATCTACTGGCAGAGGAAATTATTTTGACAAAAATTCATATAATGGATGCAGATAAAGGTCCCCGAGTACTACACTGTGTCAAATTAAATAAAGCTTTATGGAATCTAACAAAGCATGCTAACAAGGCATTTAAAATATAAAGATTCTATTTTAAAAGAAGCATGATTAACCTAAACTTTAAGGAAAAGAAAAAAAATTAAGAACCAACTAAATAATTTAGAAGTTGTTATTCAGCACTACTGCGTAAGCTTTATTCATATTTAAACATATTGTGCTCATCTATTTCTAATTTTGGAATCTGTAACTACAGTATCATTTCATAAGATTTATACATTTGACTTAAATTGTTTTAAAGTCCAGATATGTACTGGACTTCATGATCATCAGAAGACTCTCAAACGATGCAGAGGGAGAAGGCATACTCAGCTCTTCCCTCAAAAACATCAGTGACAAAGTGCAGTAACAGACTCCGAATACAGGGCACGTGTAGCCACGCTGACGAGAGCCCCAGGAGGCACCCATGACCCATCAGGCCCTGCCTGATCACCCATGGGAGTGCCGAAGGGCATGCTGGAATTTTTTGTAATTTCTGGATTTGCACAAATATGCGTAAGTGAAGCCAACAACCTATTTAATATCCTCCCTCACTGCGAAACACTGGCAGGAGTCTGTTTTTGTAATGGGCTAGGGCTAGCCTTGCCCCCTAACAAGGAGGTTACTTGAGAGACAGGCTGAAATGGGCACTCTGGCTCTTCACTGCTCCAGAGCCCTCTCTGAACCTGACTGACCCCTTTGAAAAGTTGTCCACCTTCTGAAGGTGTGACCCAGCTGTGTTAGATCAGATGCAGGTATAATAGATGATGCAGCAATTCGGGAGACCTTGCGCTAAGGGTGGAGTTTTGATCACTTTAGGCCAATGTAATGTGTGACCTATGGCTGGGATGAGAAAACCTGTGCTTCTGCACTAGCATTCATAGCAGATTAGGAAAATGGTGAAGTTGAAAATTTATCTGGTTCCTTCAGTTTTCAGCTAAATTTTGTTCCTGATCAGGCTCATTTACTGGTCAAGTAAATGAGCGGTGGCCCAGAGGTTAAGGAGAGAACATGGGAATGTCCCTTCTGGCAGCAGCCTGCAGTTGTATCTGCTGAAGTAGACTGTAGAACCACAGCCCTAGAAGCAGCTCCTTGTTTTCTGATATATTTAAATGTGCAGGACGTGATGTAAATCATCCTCCGTATTTTGGTCTCATAACCCTTTGTGGACACCAGTGGCTATGTCTGCATCATCCTCTAAATAGAGATGACTAGGAAAGGGCTAGAATGCTCCTTTCTCCCATCACCTCTCCACACAGCTGCCTCACAGACGTGGCTGGGAGCAGATGATAGCAGTCATGCACTGGTGCTCTGGGAGTTGCAGGGCTTGCATAGCCTGGATGGCACCATTTGGCTTTGCACAGGCCAAGCTGCAGGCACACTGCCTGTATGGACAACACAGCAGATCCTGAAGTGAGCTTCTGGCTGCCCCTCAGAACAGTATTTTCATATACAGAATGAAGCATATTCCTTGGGAGGGTAGATGGCTCCAGGTAGCCCTTGCTCTTCTTGTTTTATAGCCTGATCCTGCCAATGCTGCTTGCTGTAACTCCTCTGACTTAAAAAGCAAAACCAAAACTGCTAAGGAAGCGAATAGGGCTTATTCACAATACTAAGCTTTCTTGGTAAGGTAAAATAATCATAATGGAAAGTATCTATAAGATTAGTCCATTAAACAACATAACCCCAAATTCAACTAAAAAAATAGGAAGCCTTTTAAAAACCAAATCATGAAATTAATGAAAAAAAATGTCTGGCTGAAATAGTAATTGCACTTCTGTAACGATTCTCAGAATAGATATCTGTGCTGCTTGGTAAAGAAAGCCTATGAAACATGATGACTTTTGTATAAACATCTTTAAACAACAAATCAAGAAGTTTTAACTGTTGGGGATGTGAAATGTAGTAAGAAAGGATGACTAAAAGTTAGAATTTTGTAAACCCTAAGTGGAAATGACATGTTAAATGTCACAGCCAAAAAATGACAGAAACAGTGACACACCAAAGGTCATATTCAAAATAACATTCAAAAACAAAGACAGCTGAATATAATGCCGTTAGTACATAACTGTTCTCCGAGGGAAAAGGGGATTTTCAAATTGATTAAATTAGAAAGATGACATTGGAAGAACAAGAAAATAAATGTTCTTAGGAAATCATACGAGTCACTTTAGCTAGAGACATTTGATTTAAAAGAATGCAAGTGCAACAGAATTTATAAGCTGTATTTTCCTGGCTTGATGTGTGTGAGCACTTCTGCTTACACCAAGGTGATTCTACATACCCATCGCCTCAGCCAGACCAGAGACCTTCTGTCCATATATATCTGTCTTATTCCAGGCAAACGTGTATACCAAATTGGCTGCAGCAGGAAACCATTTCTGAAGCAGACGTCCTTCAACAGCAACTATCAGATGGACTTTTGCCATTCCAGAAGGGATGGTTGTGTGTGTCAGAATAATGCGCAGCAAAGTTTTGTACCCTGGTGTTCGACTGCTGAGATAACTCAGCTTCACAAAACTCGAAGGAATCGGGATTTCCTCTTGGACCACCTTGGGAAAAAACACATCATTATACCTATAGCCAAGAAAAATGCAAAATTGTAACAACAGCAGCAGGTGCTTATTTTACATTTCACAATCATGCTATGTAATCATGACAGTACCACTTAAACCACTGATGTCTTCTGTGTTTATTTCAGCAATGCAGTAGCCAGGCATATTGCAAAATGTCCAATGCCAGAAACTGCTCGGTCAGCTCACGGGACAGTGCTCTGTCTATTTTGATAAAGAGTCTCTTCCTCTCATGCTTTACTCTTATCTACTGAGGAGCAAATACTGTCTCTGTGGACATATTGATATAAAGCTCTACACCTTTACCTTGGCTTTATTATTTGGTTTACTTAACAAGTGTTCTTAATCACAATGCTATTAATTTTTTTTTTTTTTAAATATGCACACACTTTATATATTACATTATGACTTGAAGATACTATCCTGCTTTGGAGGTAATAACCCTAACTTGGGGAGAGCTAAGAAAGATAACAAACCCTCCTGCTAAAGCACCTTCTCTGCAGAAGTGCTCAAGAGTGAGGCTGAGCTCCAGCAAGAAGGGGCATGGCATACGAGGGCGCAGCATAAGGAACCTAGCAAGCTAACTGGGGACACACGGCAATGAAGATGAAACAGTCCGGGCCTCAGAGTGATCTAACAGGTAAGTCCCCTGTGCAAGAGAGTTCAAATCCCACGGCACTGCTGTCAGTGCCACCACCTGAATCACCTGGCTTAAAGCTGGCTTGGATACGCCCGCTGCGGGGTAGTATCAGTTCCTGGCTGCAAGGAAGACAAGCCCTCAGCAACTAGGAGGACTGCAAAGACTATGAGCTTGTGCAGGAAAAAAAGAAACTTGGCCTTGACCTTCTGAATGATGTGGGCCTTCAGGCTACAAAAAAGGACTTAGCTCTTGTGATCTCCTGAGAGAAAGGAGCTCTTCTGGGACTGACTGTGAGGAAGAGCGGGCAAGAGATAAGAGCAGCTTCTTGGAAGATGCCACAGTCACTCAAAAGCCACTGTTAATGATTTAAGTGTATTTCTATAATAACAAGCCAAGCTGTCACAATGTTAAATTCATTTTGTTTATATAAACTCTTTTGCTTTTATTCCGCAGTTTTAAAATTTTTCTTGTTTAACAATAGATTACCTCACTTTCATAGCAATTTTATTTACACATTGCAACAGTATCCCTGTCATAGGATTGCTGCAGTACAGCTGGAGGCCTGCCAGCACTTGTCGTTTCGACATATGAAATGTAGGGTTGCCAGGGAAATCCTGCTCCCTTTATTGTTCATGATTTGCAGTGTTCCCCTTCTTTCCTGCTGACATCCCAGCTGCCCCCTCTGTCATACATCTGACATCTCTTCTCATTTTTTAATAGAAATTCAGGAAGAAATATTCATGCATTAAGACATGCTAATATATCTCCTCCTATTATTCTGGGTTACTTTTTGTTCATTTTCCAGTACTGTACAATGAAACTTAACACTCTAAGAACCCTTCAATGACAAAAAAAAAAAAAAAAGGACCGGGGGCAGTTTCTCTCTGAGTAGACTGCATCTTTGGTACCTTGCTGTTTAAAGAACAGCCAGGAACACCTCATGTGGAGTAATATGACCCAGTTTTTTCTTACTAGTGTGCATCAGTTATTCTTAATTTATGTTCATTAGTTTCATTTAGTATGTTTTGTGAAGCAACACTGTGGCCATCAACTGGCTGAAACATGATAATGTTTATAATAGTTATGGAGGTGTTTAGACATAATTGAGCTTAATCAGAGGTCTCTTCCATGTAGAATAAAGGCTCTTTAAGCAGTAGCAGCACTTTTATGAGAAAAAGAGAAGAGGTTTGAAATATTCATGTCTAAAGTTAGCCTCCAAAATATGTTTCAGACTTCCTCAGTGAAATTTAAAGAGAACCCAAAAGAGGCCTTATTGCTTGAACTCTAACTGCTCAAACAACATACTAAAAATTATGGGTGTTAACATGCTTTGAAACCTGTGTAGTTGTATTTTGTTGGGTGTTCAACTCATATAATCTCTTTTAAGTCACAAATAAAAGAACAGTTAAATACAAGGTTAATTAGAAATTGCTTCTAAACACTTAAGGGACTGTCAAGAAAAAAAACCACTTAAATAAAAACAATCCTAAAGATCATGTTAAAATTGCTCTACCATGGAAAGAAAGTAATAAAACCCAAGAAGCTAACATATAGCTGGAGATGCCATTGTAGAGAACTAGAAGGTGTGAATGGAGGAAACATCCCTAGGAGTCTTCAAAGCATCTTGGGCCATGTCTTACACTGAGGTATGGGGAAACTGTACTGTTTATTTGAAAGTCTTTTTGTTACCTGTAGCTCTGGAATAACAGTTCCTCTTTCAGGACAGGACCCTCCAAATGCTGTCAAGGGTGAAGGGAGTACAATTGGATTTGGACTGATAAAACCACTGACGTCACAAGACGGTGTGTCTGACTCTGTTCTTTGCATTACAACTTTGTCTACGATGATAAATCTATTCCAAGGCAACCAAAGTGTCCTTTTTTCAGATATGAAAGGAGATCTGTCAAAAACTAGAGTGACAGAGATGCCTCCAACAGCCACAAGGTCAAAACTGGAAAAGAAAAATGAAATCACTTTATTTCATTTTGTTTTATCATCATATTAGCACAACTTTCAATGCATCACAAACAAAAACTTTATGTTGCTCATTACAGCCCTTAATTTACTATGTGAAACCATTCAGGTATACTTTTCCAGTGTCAGCTTGATGTTCATGAAGAAGCTTTACCTCCCTGTGCTTTCTCCCTGTATGCATCAATAGAAAGGTACAGTACTTCACTGTTACTTGGTTTAACCCCCCTCTATTTATCAACTGGAATCTATACTAATGAGTCATCTGTAACAAAAGTGTGGACCCAGTTACTTTGGTTTATATGAAAAGAAATTCCTAGACCAGAAAAGGGTTGCTACTCATAATCTACACAGGTACAGCATGCAGAATAAGAGGTCTTAAAGCCTGTCAGGCCTTTTCTCTATTAACATATTCTTTTCCCTTTTTCTAAAAGTAACAGGAAGAAAAAAAGTTGAGTACACTGAGCAGGAGACCCCTCTGTGCAGGATATGAAATTTTTGGGATAGATGCTAATTAATTGCACTAAGAACTGAATCAGCTCTTGTATGTAAGGCAGGTGATCTTCTGGGAGCTATTGTGAAGAACCTTTGGCATATCTGGGCTGCAAAACAGTGGGACATAGAAGGCACAATATAGAGAGTCTCCATTTCCTGAGCTTCTGACATCCATAGTCAAGTAATATGTAAATAGATACTTCACTCTCTGTATTATTGAATGCATCTATTATGGAGGCTTTTGATGGTAACAAACTGTGATAAGAAGTCAGACTTAATTATGCATATCTCATCACATTTCCCAAATGACACCGATTACATTCACAGCGAAATACAGGTAGCATATTTTAATGCAACAACTTTATCCAGGCTAGTGTAAAGAGGAAACGATAATTACTAACTTTAAGTAGAGTGATTTGGAACTCAATAAACTAAGGTAAAATAAATATGCATGCTCCTTCCTTTTATAAATTGACAAAGCCAAACAAAAAAAAAAGTAATTGTGGAAACTGACAAATTATACTCTTTCCCTGTTGGAAGATAGCTTCTGATTTCTTGTATTTCACAACACAGCCAAGGAAGATGAAGTCTTAAACTGCCCCTAGCAATTTAATTCAAGTTCAGGAGCAAAACATGACCCTATTGCAAATGGATGGCCAACCCTGGAGTGCAATATAGAATATATAGGAACTTAATCTCTCCTTGAGAACTGAAATCAGCTCTACAAGGCTGGGGGAGAAGAGAAAGCCAGATTTGCTCAGGACTGGTTGTGAACAGCAGTTTAACCATTTCGGCTCTGGAAAGTCTGTCCTCACTTTTACCTGTGTGGCTCAGATGACCAACTAAAGGACTTAACTTCATAGAGATCTCTATAAAGGAAGATTCAGACATTACAATAGAAAAAGAGGAAGGACGAGGAGTTCTCTGAAAAACCTGACTAGTTAAAGTATTCAAATGTCAACAAGGTATTGTTACAGCAGTACTGTCACATTCTGACTCCAGTATTTGAATGTCCCTCTATTCTTGTTGCTATTCAGTTTTTTTCTTCTTCTTTCTTCTTTGGTCCCTTTACCACAGAGATCTCTAACTAAATGTGTTCCCAGAGAAGAGGGTCAGATGCCATCCTCAATCCACACTACAAACAGTGATGTCTATGACAATTTTGTACATGAACAGAAGGTGATAGATGGCCTAATTTAGACAAATCTAAACCAGTGAAAGACCATACGATGAAAATCTGACCTTCCATCTTGTCGACTGATGGTGTATCCATACTCATTGTGGTGCAGAAAACTGACGTTTACTCCAACCAAAGGTGTTCCGTCTACTGCTACCACCTGGCCTCGAATAACACATGCCCGTCTGTAAACAAAAGGCAACATGTTAGACAAATCAGGAGGGTGAGAAGGGCGGCGATTTCAGAAACCATGCTACACTTCTGTCCCAGACAGAACTATTCTGCTATCATTGTGACTGTTGATTCTGAATGAAAATTCAAACAGGTCCAAAAGATTGACTTCAAAAACCATTATCTCATGAAGATGACACACAGACTCCCCCTTGAATCACTGAGAATATATTTTCATTTCCAGCTATATTTCAGGATACCATTTGTTCTGTCACTGAATAGCAATGCAAAGGTTTCACTGATAGCATGATTTAGCTTGCTGCAGCTCTAGGGGGTGATGATTTGTGAAAGGGGAGAATGAAACCTCATTCTCTGCTGCTAAGAATAGTGCATTGCTGTCTATTAGAAAAAAGGTGAACTAATGTGATAAGGCAGCAGCGAGACACATCGTCTTCACTGATCTTCAGAAAGTTATATTAGGTAAATTCAGAGAATGCCTAAGTATAACATACATTTTTCTCAATTCCCCATCACATGTTATGCCCCTTTAAATTCCCTCTGGGATGTGTTGGACTTGCACCAACTTTTCCGCATAAAAATCCTCCCATTCCAGTAGAGGTTGGAATATGGCAGCACAGCAGAATGCAAGTCAATGGACATGAAAGTGAACTCATTACTACGTGGGTCTAATCAGAGGCTAACAGGATCAAAGAATAATAGAAAATGAGAGCTGAAAGGAAATACAAGACTTTATCTTGTCCATTTCTTTGCCTCAGGTGAGATCAACTATACCTACATTACTCCAGACAGATGCTTGTCTAACTCTATAATCTCACCAAGTAATCCATTCCAATGGCTCTGTATAAGTGCTTCACTCATGGCAAGTTTCTCCCACTGTCTTATTTGACTCTCCACTGCTGCCCTTTAAGACAATTACTTTCACCCTAGCCACAGAAAAGGTGAAGAAATTACTCTCTTTTTCTTCGCTTTAGCTTTTTACGTATTTGAAGACTGAAATGTAAAGGAGACAAGTCTCATAAAGGACAAGGAATAAAATGTAAAATACCGTCACGGTGCAGACTAGAATCTAGCGGGATTTTCTAAGGGCTTACACAGCTATGTTCCACTGAAATACCTTTCAGTATTTTGCCCCATGCCATCAGGTATGCTACATTAGCACACCTCCTCTGACTGAACAGATCCAGGGTTGTAGGTGGCCTAAAAGTAGGATTTCTCTGTCAATGCTTCATGGGTCGTTCCACATGTAACTGAGGATCTCAGCTCTGTGGGTCACAGCTCTCTGCCATCAGGTATGCCACATAAGCACACCTCCCCTGGCTGAATGGATCCAGGCTTGGGATTTAATTATATAATTGCACATTGTTCCCGAAACTGTGGTTTCACATAGTGAAGTCTTATGCAGAAGTCTTTTGATAACGTTGATATTTAGGGTCAAACTCAATAAAATACTTATAAAGGTAACCAGCATTAATTACTCAATATAAAGAATAAGCATAAATTTAGACATTGTTATGTTTTTCTCTCCATTTCAAAGTTCATGGTAGACCTCAACAGACACAACCTACCTTTGCACAGTGAATACGTAATCTAAAGGAAAAACTGAATAGCTCCTCAGACAGAAGTTATTTAGGAGTCTATATACGAATTTAAAAAATATCCCTTGAGAGATGAATTGATCATGATCCAATGAAATCATACGCACAAACTGGAGACCATAAATTTCTGAAAATTCTGACTCGTTTCATAAGATCCCATTCTCCAAAGACACTTGACAGGACACTAATTTATCGCTATGATATCATTAAACCCAGCTGACTATGACCTGAGAAAATTCAATTGGTAAAAATTAACCCCTTTGTGAGTATACCATTCACCACACTTTCTATTAGGAATCCCAAGCTCCCAGGACATAGAAAGATGCTGATTTTCAGCAAAGATGATGATAAAACCCAGAGGAATGGGAGAGGTGGCATTACTGGCAGTATGCAAAACAAGTGTTCTGATTTACCACCTTTTCATTTTCTACATTAACTAAATTGGTTGTGGGCCTACTTGTGGGCAAAACCCGCTGCTCCTCTGAAAGCAATCAAGCTCTTGTGTGTCTCAACAGACTTGCAAGACTCACTCAACAGAACAGCCAGGTTCAATTACTCTTTGGTTTGTTAGAGCAGAAAATACTGCTTTCTATTTGTTTTTATATTTCTAACATCAACAGACCTGCCTTTTCTTTTCTAATCCCTTTATTAGTGCACACCATATATTTACAACACACATTGGTGTGAGAGACCCATAAGTCATCATTATTCAGTACATTATTCTCATACTCCTGTTTGTTCATTCCACACAGACCTGTCTTCTGACTCTACTCTGTCCTCATATTTTATCAAGCACAGATTTGTGTGATAACAACTCAAAGTCTTCACTATTTCATATATAGTCTTTCTTTCCTCTACTCATTCACTTCTCATTATTCATAAATAATATTAAGCAACTTATCTTTCAACTTTGCTTCTTTTTTATGTTATATTTTACAAGCCACACACATTTACAGTATGTGATAGAGTCATAAACCTCATTATTCTACATTTATCTGTATTGAACTGTCTTTGTAATCTTTTAGATTTTAAATGTTCTAAGCCTGCCTCTGTGTTGCTACATTTGTCCTCATTAGTTGTTGTCTTTTTATTACCTACTCTAAGTTGAAGAGTCTTCTCTCTTGAATTACCAGCACCTACTAAATCTCTGACTAAGCATTTGATCAGAATTAGTTTTAATTTTTGCATTTACTGCAGGTATGAAAACATTTTTCAATTACTTTATGACCAGCGTTAATCTCAGAGGGCTCATGGAGGTAACAAACAACGCCCCAGCTTGCAGCAGGTTCTGCCTCCTTTCCCAGTGTCCTGACAGCTCACGAAGCTGACCACCATGTCCAGAGGCACGCTGGCATGCACGTTCCCTGCAGCTTTGCTGCTTGCAGAAGACCTTACTTAATTCCTTTCATTACTGGAGCTTTTAGAGCATGTTCCCTGCAGTGATGTCCCTTCGTACTTAACTGCCACTTCACGCTTCCTTGCTTCAACATTCACCCTCTTTCCAGATAAGCTGTGGACCTTGCCACCACTCACTGCTTTTCTTAATTTTAACAGGCAAACCTCTAAAGATCATTAGGCCTTCTCAATGTGCTGTATGTCCCTCTATCTATTCTCAGCTTCTAAGATTTATTCTACACACTTGTGACTGGCCTGCTTTGCTTTCTCATGGGGGATAAATAAGTCATATTATCTGTCCAACAGTCATCTATTTGTAACGATTGCATAATCTTACACTAAGGCTGCCCAAGTTGTTTTAACTTGGAAGTAAGTGCAAAAATGTCTTTTCTAATTTGGAGGAGCTGGGAAAGAACATGTCCCTGATAAGCTGCCTTAGTGTTTCCAAATGCATTAGAAATGTTGAGTCCCTTGGCAAGCTGTACTAAATCTGCAGCTCCAGAGGGAGCAGTTGGTTTTTTGAGAGAAAGCAGAGATTCCCACGGGTTGTAGGTGGCCTAAAAGAAATAGGATTTCTCTGTCAACGCTTCATGGGTCATTCCACATGTAACTGAGGATCTCATCTCCGTGGGTCGCAGCTCTCTGCCATCAGACAGTTTGTTTGACATCTCTAATTTAAAATATAAAGAGTTTAAAATTCTAGATGCATTCTTTCACTACTTGTAAAGCATTTTATTATCCCACCACCATTCTGCCTTGCTCTGCTGCTGCTTATCTGCTATTTTTTTGCTTTTGTTTAGTGTGTTAAGTTTCCAATATTCTCTGAGCACCTCAGGCTGAGACGTGGAACTTTGTCAAGCAACTTGTGAATCTGCAAGTGTCACACTACCAGAAGATGTCATTTACTGTATTACATTTCTGATTAAAATCTTCAGAGAAATTAAGCTAAAGGCTAGTAAGGGACATTCATTTCTTCCTGCTGACAATGTTGCTGTAAGCAGCCTTTGAAGGGTAATTAATTCAGTACCATACACTGGACCCTTTTTGTAGGCAATTTGCAGCGAGTCAAATAGCTTGCCAGCAGCATGCATTAAAAATACTCAGCAAAGAAACAAGCTAAAAAGCTTCCTGAGAACAGAAGTTGATAAAAACATTATAATCTGCTACACCCTGCCACATGCAGTAGGTCAGAACCATTCCTGATGTAAGCAAGTACATTTCCATTTATTCAGAATGTGTCTAATCTGCTTTTCAGCATGTCACAGTTTAAATTGGGAGTTTGTAAAAACCCACTACAAATAACATAGTTTTGACACAATAAAAAGCAAAATATGGTTTGAAAACTTTTAGCTACTTAATGTTCATTTTGGTGGAACATTTAGCCATGGCTCAACACAACATCCTGCCTGCACTGTAGAAGCCAAATGTTTAAAAATTAGATCTAAGCAAAGTTTAAGATGAAAAAGGATAGATATCCCAGCAGTTGTCAGAAAAAACTTATTTTAGTATTTCAAATGATGTTGAAAATGCCAGGATATGGCAGAGACCAAATACTTTCAGTCTGAAGGCCAGAGATAATCTTCACCATTTTTTGATAGCTTTCACAAATGTATTCAACAGCACTTTGATTTTATCTACAGTGAGATTCATGTAAACATCACCCTTATTGGAGTTCCACTGACCTTTGGTACAGTCAAACACTGCACAATGTCCTTTGAATCAGAAGACTGAAAACACTGGATAGATGTTTCTTCCTTAATCCTCCTAATGGTCTGAGACTTCTTGCAAAGGTAAAAAAAAGCAGCAGCCAGATAGGGCTCTGCAAAATTTGAGTACCAGTGGGAATGGATGCCAGTGCTCTGAAATAAATGAATGCCACTATTTCATCCCATCCTTCCAACATTTCCTGTTGAACCACCAGTGCTATAAAATAAGTGGCATTGCAGGCAGCCAGGAGTTAATATCATCAGTCTGGACATAACCTTTTCAGAAATAGCCGAAAGCAGATTAAAACCCCCCAAGCATTCTTTGGTCTGTACAAGATAGGCAGGATCACAGATTTCTGATTCTTTTTACTGTAGTAACAGTTGTCTTTCCACAGTTTTTTTCAGTAATCTTAATTCCCAGGAGAAGAACAGACACTAGATGACAGTCAGATTGACAATGTCAGAGGAAGATTTCTGAAGAGAAGCAGCACAGCTGAGCTATTGCCTCCTTCAGAGACTCTGCTTATCTCTCATCCTTGAGGAAAATTCTGGCAGTTTTTAATAATATTTGACTTATGGATGAGCAATTTTTCAACAGCCTGGAAGACTTGAGGATCAAGCAAAGTGTGGACTGATGAATTCCTCGGGGTGTCCAGTACATTGCAGATTACTGTTGACAAAACCCAGGAGACACAGCAGAGCACAAGTCTCCAGGCACTGCCCTGATTCCAGAGATACAGACAGCCTCATCTGAATCCCAATGATCTACTCACCAAACTAACTAGTAATTTCTCTGCAGTGGGAGGAAATGCTATGTGGGGTGTGAACAATGCACCAGTGCAAATACGAGTCCTATTCCTTAGCGGTATAAAGTATCAAACCATGGTGAGGGTGTGCTGCTACTCACACACAGGCCTTTGCTGCTCTCCGTTCTTCAAAGGCATGGCAGATACCAGGGTAAAGAAATGAAATACTCAGAGAAAGCTTTTAAATCCAAGTTAAATCCCATCAATGATAGGTTTAAAAGATCAGTTCCTTATATCTATAAAAGCACATTGATGGGATTATGTGCAATCTGGCTGCTAACATTTGCAGTGTCACAGAACACTGTACAGGCGACTTGAGTGCTTACCTCCTCTCTGAAAACACCTCCCTGCGAGGCATGTTGGTGAGGAAAATCTTTCACTGGTGACTTTTGGTTTAAACTGCAGCATGCTCCAGTGCACGGGCAGGCAGCCAGGGCCCCTGCACCTGGTGCAGCGGCACTGTTCATTAGCGAGACACACTCCGAGACCCGCCGTTGGCAGGTGGGTGCTTTTCATGGAGTTCATTTTCATGCCCTATTGTTCTACATATTTATAACATCCTGCTACATTATTAATAGTGATTAAATGTTTAGGTATTTCAGATCAATAAAGACTCTGTTTACATATTTGCTTTATTAAAAATTAATAAGTTACAGAGAGAAAGTGCAATGAATTTGTGTGCAGCTAAGGAAAGAAGTTGAGGTTGCAACCTAAGTGCTATGTACAGTACTGTGAAAATAAAAAAATTCTTATGCCTTTATTACTGGAACATGGTTTATCTAATGCGTAGGCCTAGTTGACAGGGTAATAGTTAGGTGATGTGGATGATTTGTGGATCTCTTTGTCAGCATGTAAGTTATAGCTTCCCAGGTGAACTACCGCATAAAAACTTATATGCCCCTATATTTCACATGTTCAAGAAAATATGTGTTAACCAGGTTTTCTGAGCAAGTAAGTGCCCCCTTCCTATTGCACAGGCTTTTCCTGTTAAAGGGCAAGCCAATCTCACGGACACAGCGATCACCCTACTGTTTGCATGACAGACTGAGAGTGACCCACAGAACAAGATGGTAAACTCTGTACTGGTCTATCAACATGTAGCAAAAGCAAAAAAGTTTGTTAATTAGGTAGCTGGCTTATATGTGACACATGTTAAATTTATTACACTGTAAATACCAATCAAATTCTATTGGACAGAAATGTGACTGAATACAACACATATGAATCCAACTTGTTCTTCTGCTCCTGCCATCATACCTATCTATAGCATATAGGGCTGAACTTCCCCCTACTTACAAGTACGAGATAACTTACCTTCCACAGCAGTCAAAGTCTTGTTAATAACAGTAGTAGAGTTTGTTGATGTGACATTTTTATTAACTAGATAGGTAGTAACAACAATCTGATAAACAAGATCCTCAGCTGTTGGGACTTAAACATTTGCTATCCTTTTAAGCATTTTTTTGATCACCAGTGAAGAATTCTCATCTATCCCAGATATCATTGTTTTGCCTGGTTAAATAATTTCACTGCAGTTTTCAATATTCAGAAAAGTCTTCCACCTAAAAGAAAACTCACCTGCTCTCAAATGAGACATCTCCTGGGATTACATGGGTGCTCTCCTTCCCAATAAGGAATCTGATTCGATCATAAAAGAGCCTTGGAGGATGCTGAGAGAAAGGTGGTTGGCTGTGCTGAATAAGGTCAAGGGGATCAGGTGAACCCTGGCAGAGAGGACTTGCATAGCAATTGCTTTGCTGACAACAGTCAGGGTCTACACAGTCTGTCAAGCCATCTAAAAGAGAGAGAACAGAGAGTTCAGGAAATTGAGTGATTCTGAGAATAAAGCACCATGTTTACTACTGGAGAGCACAGGAGGTATTTAATCAATTGGAAGGCATGCTGATTATGACACATTCAAATTCAATAAAGCATTAATGTACATGCTCAGTCCAGGAGGGGTATTTCTCTCTAGTCGTTAACACTGTACCACCTCATAAAATCCTCACATGACAGTGCGGAAACAGAACCTACAAACTAAGTCAACAGGGAAGACCGGGACCGTCTTCACTGCAGAAAAGGCAGAAGAAGAAAATCACTACACATTACTTGTTAGTCCAAGAGGTACCTGATCCACGCTGTGCAGCTGATGGCTATCTCTAAGAGTCCTTTATTGTCACTACTGTCTGTTCACACCCGTGAAGAACATATACTTGCTAACCAGTCTGCAATAATGAAGTCTGAAATGTTACCTAACTCTCATAAGCACCCTCACTACAATAGTAATAAAAAAGGTACTTGTTACAGTTGTCTGACTTCTGTTTTAAGCCCTGCAATAGTTTTATTAGTGCTTTAGGATGTTTACTTTTCATTTATTGGTTGCAATACTAGAACGATCCAAAAAGGGCAGAATCATGACTACACTAATTCTGTAGTTGGTGATACATAAATACACAACTTGATGCAGGCTTCATCCCAGTGACCTGGCAGATACAGACTTCTCCATGGATGTTTGCACCAGGAAAGCAAATTCAGAAAGGGAATATAAACCTATTCTGCCTCCCTCATTTTCAAGTTTGGAAAATAGGAGAAAGAATTGATTTTTTTCAGAAATCTACATTTCTTCATGGACAAACTTGTAACAACATTTGTGGCTAAAATTTATTTAAATGAACACCAAAGCTTATGATGAAAAGTGAAGCACTGAAGTATGTCTAAATTAAGCACCTAAATAAAACTTAAAATTGGGCTATTGGCATTTGATTACCTCTATCAGCAGCTTAGACATCCAAATTGCCCAAATTACATACTCAACCAGGAACAGATTTAATAAGGTACAATAAAATGTCCCACTATCTTTTTAAACATCTATTTTATGACTTAGCTGTTGCTTACTTGCTTGGATTGACAAGCACACTAACGCATATAAAGCAAGATTAAGGCATTGTATTCTTCAATAAAGACATCTCTTTGTATTTCTAAGAAGGTTGGTCTGAATAAACGTGGAGTCATCATATCACTGTACGGATTTCCCTTGTGTTAAAATTGGAATGCTATAGGATCAACACACTGTCAGATATTTTCACTTCATACTTTGACTTTGCATGCTCTGTTTGTACCAGTGCTTTGGTGCCTATAAAACTGTACCTCCTCAGGGCAAACTATGTTATCAGGGAAGCTGCTGTAGTTTTGTCACTGACTTTAATGGGTGCGGGACCGACCCACAGCCAACTCTGCTTTCTTCTCAATAGAGCACAATGTGAAAGCTCAGTAAATAACAGCATAAAATATTCACTTTGAAAAGAAGCAAAAGCACTTCTACAGAACAAACAAGTGTAATGAAATGGGCTTTCCTGGAATCTGAAAATCCTTGCCTGACCTTGAGCAAGGTAATTGCTTGGCTAAGCAAAAAATATTAACAAATCTATCCTACTGCAGCTGGGAAATCAGATATAGCAGGCGAGTTTTTGTGATAATGAGCCAAGGGCAACCGTAGATAGCTAGCAACGATAATCTAAGATCCTTGGATCCAGTAAAGCTGGCATAGCTACAGGTCAGTGCATGCTTTAAGTTCTTTCCACATTCCCCGAGTCCCAGATACAACAGGCATTTGCCAGTGGTGGGAGAACTACTTCAGAGGGCAACATTGAGTTTATTGACTTTGAGTGTAGCAGTCACTTTATATTCAGGAAAACCTACAAAGCTATTGAAATCTGCTAGGAAATCAGTAAGCTGAGACAAGAAGGGGCCTCCAGTCAAAACAAAACCACATGGGAAGTGGATGGAGGAGTTCACAATATGAACTAGATGGCTTTCATTGTGTTCTGATGAAAAAACAAAGAGGCTTTTTGGGTTGAAGAGTAGGTTTGGAACTGCAGGAAAAATATACCTACTTTTACCATTTCCTCTTTTTTGTCCAAGGAATGAAGCTCTCTATATTCTTAATAAGTGAACCGAAAAGCATCAAATTACTAGGAGATTCTCAAAACCTGCAAATACTGAAGAATTCTACTAGCCTTGAAAGGTGGATAAAGAAATTGAAATCTCTTGCTTTTGCTTTACACCAGTGAAAATCCCTTCAGAGGGCTCCGACGTGGTTAGCCATAGCCATTCAGGACTGGTCTCTGCCAGTGGAACGGTTATGGCAGTGACAAGTCTTGTTTAAGGAGTCAAGGTGCTTTCTGGAAGGTACTAATTTCTACAAGCTGACTGCTGTCTACCTGGTAAACTCGACAAACATTGGTGTGTCAGAGTAAGTACTAATCAGAAAAAAGGCACACTTATTTCAGAATAACAGTATCCATGGGGAAGCTATTTTAGAGTCATTTATTCCACAGTACCTATTCTGATTAATATTTTCCTTGTCAACAAGCTGTTAGATGTGGGGACTAAGCTGACCTGATTCTCTCTTTTACGTGAGAAATAAAGGTGAAAAGTCACAGAAATAATAGAATATGAAGATTCTCTTAGAAAAGAAATAGCTGTAAAAAAAACAATTAAATACTTTGCTTTCTCTAATAGAGTCTTCATTCTTCTCTGTTTCAGTCAACAGCTTACATACCTGACAACAAACACTGTGCATTCATGTCATCACAAAAAGAAACAACATAAAGGGAAAGCAGGTTTCTGTCTTTCAGTCAGACTCAATTTTCATCTTTTCTTTGCAGTTTACTTGTCAGCAAAGTGACTATCTTATAAACTCTTCAAGGTTCTGTTAATGCAGTTATTTGGGTCTGAACTACTTGGAGCTGTTTTCATTTGCCTCTCAGGGCTACAAAAGGATGGGTTTCCCATTAGTAGGGGTGTGAAGTCCCAGAAGCATATCTGAATAATCCATGGTGAGAATGGGAATTTATCTTTACAGCACCATGAATGTGTGAAGCGCTGGATGTACCAGGAACAGTTTATAGCCTTGGGAGCAAAGGCTAAAAGCCATCACAGGAAGACATTGCAAACCAAAATATAACTGTTAATCCAAAGTAGGAGTCTTCTAGGTTACAGATTATCATTCACGGCTTCTCTCTCTCATGCTGTATTTAATTTCTTTGCATTTTATTAATCTTTTCATCAATTGAGTGACAGTTTATTTCAATCTCCCCTTTCAACCATGCAGAATGAAAGAGAAGATATATGCTAGTCTCAGAGAAGATGCTACATGGGCAGTGAGGCAGGAGGTGCAGAAGCACCAGCTGCTCTATAGACTCTTAACAACACATATTTGGGTCAAGCCACTAGGTGTATGTATTTAAGAATTATTAAATAGAATTGTCTGAATAATGCAACTTCTAGCTTTACTCCAAACAATCAAACAAAACTTAGAAAATAACTTGGATAAAACAAAAAAATATTTTTCACACTTTGTGCTGAAGTAAAAGAATGAAATACCTATTTCAGGTCTAATAGAGAACTCTAAAGCTGAAATAAAATCTTTGTTTTACTTTAGGCTTATTTAAGACTTCAGTTTTAACTTAGACCGTTTAAAAGAAAAAAATCCTAAACCTAAAACCCCCAAAGAAACTGCTGTTATTCATCATGATACCCATTAAAACCAGGTAGAACAAACTAGTACAGAATCACAAGTTACATCTGGAGGCAGTTCATGCTAATACAAATCATATTAGTAAGTGCATGTGAGGATAACATTTTCAACAAGCCAATCCTATTTGAAATGAGATTTTTAATCCAGGAGAATAACACACAAAACCAAATAAATCTTGTTTATAAACTATAACATCAAACTAATTCACTTGAAAATGCTACAAATGTATTAGCCAATTCTCAACCCATGGTCATGTTTTTTAGTTAAGGTTTACATATCAGGAACCAACTATTAAAAAATTCACTGTGTTAAGAAAACAGCAGGGTTTATTTTAAAACTCAGGAGACAAGTCAGGAGTAGGACCAAACAACTACAAACAGCAAAAACTGTAATTCATACACCAGGGGAGCCTGTATACTGAAGCTTTTACTGTCAATTACCACGAAGTGCATCACAGCATAGGTGTAGTCTAAAACATATTATAGAGGTGTAAATGATTCTGGTTTTCTATTAGCATTTTTTAATTTATTTTATAAAAAAGGCAGTGAAGCACCTTCACGGTACACTACTGATTATATAACAAAGTGATTCACATTCTGATGAGTTTGAGATGATGGTTTCCCTATCTTCCAGGTACCTTGTTTTGTATGCAAGGGATAACGATGAACTGGGATTTTTGGTTTTCTAAGTAAATTAGACAATTAAAATATTTTCAATATTACTGGTAAAATAGAATTCACAATGACTGACTTGAGGATAAAAAGCACTTCATAGCACTCAAAAAATTTAAACAATCTCAAAGAAAAGGCAGAGCATGACAAAAGAAGTTGCTCTGTTTTCAGTCACGCCACTCCTCTCTGCATTGCTGTAGCTCACAGAGTTAGAACAAGATTTTCCCATTTCCTTGCTGAGGAAAAGATCCTTTCTGGAAGCTTTTATTAATATTCATTGTGTCAGGAGTTTGTGTTAATGGAATCATGCAATGTTTTCCATCAAACAAAACATATTTTCTTGCTCATACATTTATATATATATTTTTCTTACTTCATATGATGGAAAGAATGCCACAAGTGTGGTGAAATCAGTCCCTCGGCTATGTTTCTACTGCAGTCATAGAAGGCACAGTTTGTGCTAGGCACAGCACATTCTCTAATGTGCACATTATGCACAGCAATCTCTCTTCTACATGGATCATCACCTTCAGCAACCAGACAATTGGCAGTGGAGCTACGGACTCACCTCTCCATTGGCTACTTTCCAGCAATATACCTCTCTACTTTTACCATGTTTGGGCAAATGCTGTAGAGTGACTGTATTTCATATGTGTTTCATTTGAGCTTTCCATATACTGCATAATACCTGTATTAAACCCTCAATAAAATAAAGTAACAGTTGGAAAAGAAAAAGGCATTTTGTCAGCTATAAGCTAATAGTAAGACCATGGAACAAGTCACATCTTTTGAGCCTGATATGAACAGCTCCACGCTATCTGCTTTTCAAATCCTGACTTTTCTAGTCTTCTCATCTACCCTCGAATTACTTGCAGTTCATGACTGCAAATATGGGAATATCACAATAACTCATGTTGCTGAAAATGGATCCGTGTCCACAAGCAGTCCAAATTGCCTAGGCAGTGGACCACCTGAGGACATTCAAGAGGCACTGGGTGGGGTCACTGGCGAGGCAGCAGTGGCTTCCCCAGCTCACCAGGGCAGCCCGCAATTACTGTCACAGCAGCTTCTTTTCTATTAAACCACTGAAATGCTTTATTAACTGGCTATGAAAACAACAAATTCAATCAGACTCTACCTCCAATGTTACTGGGTTATTTTTAATAACTGTACTTACTGTTATTTTAATAAACCATCCACTATCATTAGGTTCTCGCAAACAAAACAGAAACACTTGGCAATAATACTTAAATTTGCTATTCCTCTGCTTAAAGTTCATAAAAAAGCAGAGTTCTTACCCCTTCCAAGCTTTTGTCACACATGGAGAAGACACTTCTAATGTTAACTACAATAGGTTTGAAGTTTTATGCTTAATGCCAAAGGCAGAATACTTTAAGAAACAGTATATATCCTTGTATTGCAGGCATATTTGCAAACTAATAAATGTACTTGCTGTCACATGAAAACCAAATCCATCTCTAAGCAATATACTTACTATACTCAGTATAAATAATGCCAATGACCTTAATTTTCACTGCTGCAAAGCAACCCAGAGGTGTGCTGATACCAGTGAGCGCAAGCGAGCAATGGAGTTGTAAGAACTATGTCCAGAACATTTTCACAGAAAGTAAAAAATGGGCTTTAAGTTTCTCCTTGCAGTAAGCAGGTTTAGTGCTCTGAACTCCTTTTGCAGTTCAACCTAAAAAACCTCAACACCATGACTCTCAACACACTTGAAGGATTTGAGCTTTTTGGTACATTCACATGATCAATTGTTCAATACTATTGTTGTCTGTGAAAAAAAATAAACCATACGAGTCTTCAACTCACGTTTGCTTGCTTTCTTTTACAGATTTCAAATAAGCATTAAACAATGCCTGTGCTGACTTGTTTCACCACAGGCTCAGTTAAGTCCAATCAGGGTTGCCAGCAATCTAAGGAAACTGAATCAAAGAGTAACTTCAGAAGAGACTAAGCAGCAGTAACCGTCATGAGTGTCTAATGCTTATTCGTATGCATTAATCCAAACTGCTTCTCAAATTTTAGCTGTAATACATAGCATGCAGCAGGCAGTGAGGCTGTTAACTGGGAACACCGGTGTTTTATAAGGATATTGGAAACCCACCAGTGTGCCTGTGGAAAGGCTGTAGAGTGTTTTTATCCAGTGAGTACTGGTGGTGTTTGGCCTTCCATGCACAGGAGGATGCAAATATATGAGGGTATGATTTTCAGAAACTAAGTATCCCCAGGGAGCCCTCGCTGCTCAGCAACAATGAAAACCATTCCCATCAGTATTATTTATATTGTGTAATAATAGCATATTACTTATATATGGACTCAATATCTCTGTGATGGATAGGTTATTAAAATGCCAGTGGATGGGTCAGAAATACATCAATATTTTAGCAGCACTGGTTATCAACCTAAGGCTATGCTGAGTCATATATTTTCTTGTGCTTGGAAAAGCTTGGAGAAAGCTACAATAACTGTCTGAAGTGACTGAAAGGATATTTGGAAGAGAATTCAAAGCTTGTAGTAAATAGTATTTTCCTTAAAAACAAACAGCCAAGATTGATTCACAAAAGAAAAAGAAAACGATGAAACGAGATCCAGGCAAATTTAAAGGAGAGATCTGTATCAAATAAATTAATCGGAGTGACAGGCTGCAACTTTCAGCTTAAAACAGACCTGTATGTGCAGCAGCAATGAAAATATATGTCAGAACAGCAGGTAAATCATGGCTTGGCAGGGCAGGGGGGTGGCCTGTTTGCTGGTGCTGGGCGCCCTGCGCGTCTCAGCACCGCGGCAGCGTGCTCTGCCTCCGCGTGCCCGGGACTCAGGCACTTGCAAGCACAGAACTCAGCAGAGCTTTCAAGAAACCTCCTGGAGCTACTGAGGCTTCCAAAGGAGTTGAAAGCAATGGCAGGACAATGCCTGCTCAGATGAGCTGAATGGTTATCTTATAAACTGAAAATGAAATCATGTCAGTCATGGCAATGGAAGAAGAAGAATGAGAAAGAAAGAATAATGTGATGCTGAGGGAAGCCACGGTGAGGGAAAGGCCTCACTGCAAAGGACATTTGCTTGACTTCTTGGCATTATCTAATGGACATCACACTGCTAACAGACTGCAGATGCACTCCACAAGAGCAAGTGCAAACCAGCCACCGTGCATCTGTTATAATGCTAAGACCTTTTCAATGATATTTGTAGTGATATTTGAACAGGTAAACATGCCCTTAAGTCTGCAAGTAGGAAAAAGCTAACAGAGTTATGAGATGGAATGGGAAAGGCAGTTATGGTACAGTCAAGGTACAAGTACAGTGTATACTAATGGGGCTCTAAAAGAAATAGTACTCCCACTACTCAGGAAAATATTTCCGCATGCGTTTAACCTTATCACCACGGATAACTGCACTGATGGGGAACTCGGTGCTTCAGCTGCGGCAGAACTGAGATGCCTGTGAACATGTTTGTGGCTAACCTTTATGCTAGTATACCAGTCCTTAAAAAATTAATTCAAGACTTCCTCTCTCCCAAAGCTTTTCTGCTGTTACTACAGACAAAACAATAACACTTACTTCTTCATGCTAAATAAATGCCATTATTCAGTCCCTACATTTGGAACTAATGAAATACTTCATTTCCTAACATGTTTTTTCTACCATGTATTTGAATGTATTTTTATATAGTAAAAATCTCTGGTTTTCAGTCTCTGAAAGTATCATATAATAAATCAACTGGAAACTACTCAAAATTATCACTCTGCCTAACTCCTGAAATTAAAGTTTGTTTGAAATAAAAATTGCTGAATTTTACTACAGCTTTGTTCTTTGTTTGTGACTTCCTCCTAATGAACCTGAAGCACAAAACACCTCCTATAGACTGGGATATAAATGTTTGATTTAAACACAACTGGAATGAATAATACCTTTGCATGAGAATACCATGATTTGGAATATACAACGGCACTGTATTAGGTCTAGAGCATGATCTCTCGGGCTCTGTGTCACTGACTGAATGTGGTCACATACTTACGGCTTAGGAAGTCACTACCTGTCAGTTGACTTTCTGTAACTCAAGTGAGTGCATGCTCTTAACTCACCACAACTGCAGGGAGAACATTAACTGCTTCCATCTTTATGAAACTAATCCAGTTATGTAACTTGATGGATGGTAACTTGTTATGCCACCATAACATTCTCATTGTCCAAGGCACAACCTCCCAGCAAACAGGACTTAACAGGTAATGTCATGTCTCCTTCCTAGCTTGTTTTTACTGTTTTGTATGTATGCAAACACTGAAACACTAGGAATCAGCTTCTGATTTTGTATCAGTGTAACACTGGTATAACTCAATGACTTTAGGAGAATTTTTCTAATTTATGCTTATGCCAAATCAGGTCCTATGAACTTCATATATAAAGAGAAGTGGTTTTAATATGTAGATATAATTTTCTTTTCTTATATAAAATTGATTGTGAAGGAAACTTAATTACATTTAGCCCATCTGTAGTAGTCAGATTAATTAAGTAGTTCTCTCTGCACTTATCTCTAATTGTAATGCCAACAGAACTGTCCTAGTCCATGTTAAGTTGCCATTAAAAAAGAAAAAGAAAATTACTTTTAAAACCTGCAGTGAAATGATGTTAAGTGTCTGCCTTAAACTGACAAATTCAAGGAGATTTAGAGTTAAAACTGCCAACTCTTTCACTAAGTCACCGTTACTGGAAAATATAAAGCACCCAAAATCGCAATACAGGGCACTTTATACAGAGCCAGTTCATAGACCGTATCAAAAATGCTTTACATACATTACAGGCTAAACAGGGTTTTTGTTTTTGTGCAGACGAGTGAGTCAGTGGCTTGGGCAGCAGGGGAGAGCACCAGACAGATGGGAAAGCACACGGGGGGCAGCAATGCCAGCTGTGGGACCAGTGTAGAAGAGCAGAGAGAGTGGGCAGAGAGATGGCTGTTAGATGTCTTGGAAATAAGGTGGAAAAGTAAGGATAAGAGAGGAATAAGGCAATTTTGACTGAGGTTCAGAAATGAGGAAGCCTTTGCCAAAGGCCAGCATGGTCTTAGAGCCCACAGGATACAAAATCAGAAGGTCTCAAAATATTTCTGTAAATAAGGGAATCATCACTGAGTCAGAATGTTTCTATTGAGGTCCCACAGTGACCTCAGTTCTTGGCCCTAAATCAAGCTTAATTTATCAATGACCTAGAAGAAAACAGACAATCATTATACAATCATTATACAAGGTTTGACACTACACTGGAGTATGAGATCTCACCCAAGACATTGGGTGTCTGCAAGCATGACATGATAATATATATTTCAATATATCTCAGCAGGTGTATTCACAGGCTGAATGAGAAAGCTCAACAGCAAGTACACTGTAAAGGATGGCAGTAAGTAAAGGAGAAGAAAGCAATAGTCCTTCTTGACTGTCCAGTAAATGAGTATTCCTAAAAAAGATTTGAAAAATAATTAACTCAGAGAATAATCAGTGAGGAATATTGCGTTTTTTCTCTGACCAGTAAGCTTGAAATAGAGTCTGAATGTTTCTACTGAAAAAAATGCACTAGCTCATATTAGAATTAACTACTGGAAAGGAGGAAGAGACTAATTTATGGAAGAACTATGTTTTTCCCAGCAAACCTAAAACTTACACAGCCTTAGAATGAATCAAGACTACAGAGTCTGAGGTAGGGAGCACGTAGTGCCAAACGCCCTCGTTCGACTGGTGGAAAAGAACGGATGATTATTTTAGTACATGGCTCTGTTTATGGTCCTTTCAGAAATTACTTCTGCATACTTCCTACATTGGCTTACTCAACAATCATTCAAATGTGGGTCCAGATAATTGAAAGAACTGTGCTGTGTCTCAGTGGAAACATTATGAAAGAGATTAATGTCAATAAAGCCTCTCTAAGTGTATGCTGTATGCTTGCAAATATAGTCATTTAATATTAACATAAGACTAAACTCTGGATGCATTTTGACAGGCACAGAGATTTTATCATTTGGGTTTCCATTAGCTGTCTTTTCTGAAATAGATGACGGAATTATGAGGTAGACTGGAAAGGAGATAGAAGAAATTACTTGTTACACCTTTATTGTGGTTTGGTTTTTCTGTTGTTTGGGGGTGTGTGTGTGTGTGTGTGTGTGTTTGTAGGGTTGGTTTTTTTTTTAAGAAAAAAAAAATCAATTACTGGGATTATAAGTATGGCACATACATAATTTCTGTCCTGAATAACACCTAGCACAATGGTTTGTTCCCTCACTGCACTGCTTCAGATGAAGTTAGTGGAAAAACTGTCTTGAGCAAACAGACAAACATTGACATTCTGTGATAAAAAGGAAAACATACACCAAAACTATAGATTCAAATGACAATCAAGGATGTGACAAATAAACAGAGACACATGAATTATGTATCATACCTCCATCATTGTCCAGGTTATCTCCACACACCATTTCCATGACAACATTACATCCTGAGCCACTCCAACCCACTTGACAAACACAGTGCCATCCATTCTGATCAAGAGTGCACCTCCCATTTCCATAACAGAGACCTGGGCAACCATCTAGAAAAGGAAATGTGGAAAAGCAGCCTTCAAGGAGGAGTTCTCTTCTTTAACAGTTGCAATTATTCTTCAACATTCTTTCATACAGTGTAATACTTTTTGCCTTCAAATGATCACAGTTCCCTTGCAAGTCATTTATATTTTTTGGCCAAATATGGAAAAATCCCCATCCTGCTCCCTCCCCTTGCTTGCCAAAAAGTAATTTCTCAGTGAAGAATGAGTAATTTTTGCTGTGTAATATTTTGTGGGCAGGAAAAAAGTGAGTAAACTTATAGGAAGATACTTAACAGTCTGCTATGTCCATCTTTTTCTCTACTTATTGAAAAACTAAGTTGTAGATCACAAAGGCATACACATAATCAACATTTATATCAAAGATATACATGGAAAATCTTGTCTAAATGACAAACTGGCATTTGTGGACATAATCCTACAAATTGCAGGGATTGGAGGTGGCCTTTTTATTCTGTTCATAAAAACTCAGCTGAATGAGAAAAAGCCAATTTGATTTACGCTACAATAGAACTCTTTCTACAGAAGGCAAATGAGGAAGCATTGCCTTCCAATGTTCAGTTCCACTTCCTTCACATTATAGCCCATTCAAATACTTCAAACACTTGTCCTTCAGTGGCTCTGATTTTAGATCAAAACTGGAACAATGACTGTAGCATTCCCTGGATTATATACTTATAAAGTCTGAATTGATAGTAATTTGGACAATCTCAGCTAGAGAATTCTCTTGCCTATCAGAGTGAGAGAGAAATTGTCTCTTGGATGTGTACACTCATGTCCATCTGCTTGCATAGTTTAGTGCCAGATCAGACATTTGTCAAATCCTCACCATGTCACACATGAAGCCAAAGAACAACAGATAAAGCTCAGCAATGAGCTTAACAGTGCAAGTGGCATCCGTTCTAAGAAGGCTCCTTTCTTTTTGCCAGCATGGACACAGAGAAACTGAAAGCTCTTCTGTACTTGATAATGAACCCCAACACATATGTGTTATCAGAGAAAAATTTTTTTGAGGAAGAGGAGGCTCAGTCTGCATGTGTTTGGCAGCCCCAAGATGCTCTGAAAGGGCTTTGGAGGAACTGACCAGAGAGTCAACGAATCTGTACGACTGGTCTGTCAGGTTGTGATTTACAGCCCAGAATGAAGAACATGTCCTGGCAACCTTACATTAGACACATCATCTCTCTCCTTTTCACCCTCAGCTCAGTTTGTCACTCACATCTGCAAACAGGGGGATTGGAGACTCCGACCCTTTTGCTCGGAAGAACTGGAGATGGGTAGCACCGTTTTCTCACACTGGAATTCTGAAAGCTGCTGCTCTAGAACAGCATAAGGTTGGAAACCACCAGATACACTATAAACCACAATTATTTGCCCCTTTTGAGGAACCGGGGGAAAGGGCAGGATTTGAGAGCTGTTACAGGGATGTTTCTCCACTTCACTATCCTGCTGAGTTAATTCATTTCTTGTACATGATAATATTTTGCTGCTGTGTGTGGTTATCCTCTAAGACTATAAATGTAATCAAATGAATGCCTACATGATTTTATTATTATCTAATTCTGAAGAAATAATAAATACAAAATAAAGACCCAAGTCCTTCCGAAATATTGGTTGGTTTGATATTTCAGCTAGCAGCATTTTTGCAAGGGGCAATGTGCATCATTGCCCTGCACAGCATGGCTAGGACTGAGGGGCTGCTCTCAAACTCAGGGAAGGTACTTGCACCGATATGAATAAGCAGGACCTGCAGCAAGGCACAGAAATCAAATGAACAGCACCAGACACAAAACAACATAAAATTTAACTCCTGTATCAAATGATTTCAAGAGAACTGCAGAACAGCTGGCATAGACAGCTTTTAAAAAGTGTACTTAACTACCAAAAGAAACTTAAAGCACAAACGACAAAAAAGAAAATTTTTATTCTCACGGAAGACAGGATCAACACAAAGTTTTTTGAGCAAGTCCTCAGCTCTGTCATTATTTTGGAATGGTAAGCGAGAGCAAAAAACTGATTTGCCTAACATTCACATCAGATGGCCACATAAAACATGCTTACATTGCTATAACAAATGAGTTGGGCACATTATTTGTTAAAAACTGCCTTTTCTTCTGCAAATGCCTCTGTCTCTGTGTGTATATATATATATATATAGATCTATATCTCCATAAATAAGTGTCTTATCTATTCTGGCAACTTAGCAGTACAGAAGCTCAGACAAAACAGGTAACACAAAACACTCCATTTCCAATATCTTTGTATCTTTACATTATTCTTTTGCAATGCTGATATGAAAAACTTACCTCGAACAGCATCTAAGTAGTGAGCTTAAAAAAGAAAAGAACAAAACTGAGATGGATTGAACTTCTGCACTCAAAAGAAAATACAGACACCATTTGCTTATGGCTTGCCACCTGTTGGTTAGATATAAAGTGTCTCCCTCTCACTGCAGTCAGATCTATTCCTGCCGCTGTGATCAAAACCCACTGTGCATGTGATTGTTCTCCATTTGATGACAGGCATGCAGAGGACAGCTTGGGCCAGCCCTGGCAGTGCCTACTGTATCAAGAGCAGCTCTATTTATCTTTTTAATTATTTTGGCCCTTTTCTGGATTTGCTCTACATAATCTTTAGAAAATTAGGGCATTCCTCCTTCACAAATCTAATTCTTGATTTAGCAAATCAGACCTAGTAAATTCTAGAGGCAGTGAATGTATTATCTTAAAATGATCAGAAAAAAGATATAAAACATTCTCCTTTTTTTTTTTTTTCCAAGAAGCACATGAGTGCTTATGCTGCTTACCTCTGAAAATTAGATATCCTGCTATTATAAGCAATTAAAATGTTTATGAATATTCTTGGTTTGGGACATTTTAGGGAGAAACACTATTAGACTTTGCAAAAACCTGTTGTAATTTATTAAAAAAATAATTATTACATTTTTATAGTATTTTTATTGAGAATATTGTTAGAAGCCAGCTATAGAAAAAATCCTTCTAGTAATAAGTAAAATATGCAAAACCTGAGACATGAAGGCAAGAAATTTAATACAGGAATTACTTAAGCTGAATAATATCTTCATCCCCTCACACCTTCTGTTTCTTAAAACATTTTTTTCCTTCCTGACTCGAAGTGAATATATGAACACAACCCAAAGATATGCTAGGACTGAGATATCTTTCCTATCTGTGTTTTAAAAAAAAATAATTTACCAATGTTATTTCCTCTAATCAGAAAGTGGCACTGAGTTGCTCTGCTGTGTGACAAGCAGGGTGCATGATCAGTACAGAGGCACCTTTTTACACCTGGCCTGATTCTGGGTCTCTATTTTTCCAGAATGACTTGAATCCGACTGATGGCTCTGGCAGATCTTTGTGTAACTTGTTAAGATGTTATGTATGTTATTTTTTGAGGTACAAAACCTCCTTACCAATGGTGCAGTGGTCCCCTTCCCATCCAGGGCTGCACTCACACTTCCCGTCCTTGCACTGGCCATGCTCAGCACAGTGAGAGTGGCAGGTACGTTCTTCACAGGTTGGTCCCACCCAGCCCTCTTCACACTGGCATATCCCTCTTGAACAGACACCATGGCTGCCACAGTCCAGCGTACACAGCTCTGCATAGGATTACAGAAATACATAACATGGAACAGCAGCTTCACACCACAAACAGACATTACACCAGTACTAAATTCAATCACTTCTATATACCACTCATCAGCTGGATCAAATATGGGATTTCATTACCTAGTACAGACCTTACACAATCTGGCTGCCTCTTTCTACAGCAGCTGCTTGGAAGATCAATTATTTGTTTGGGGTGGGGATTGCAAACGATGGCTTTGCATATGGTAAAGCAAAGGGTCTAAGACAAACAATGACATGAAAAAGTCTCTATCTTTTGACAGATTTCAGCTGAGGCCTTTAAGAACAGCATGCTGTCTCTGTTCCCAGGTCCCACCGGCTCAGTTCTAAAATCCATCATAAACTCAAATATTGCAAGTGAGCTAAATTAAAGGGTAAAGTGGCACATTAAATAGGTACAAACAAAAGTCTTTGAGATATTCAGACATCTGCAGTGATGGCAAAATGGCCTTCACTTACAGTAAGAAGAGCCACCAGAAAGGTAACGGTGAGAATGAGGAAAAGCAAGCACCTTGCTCTGACGGCAGTATACAGTATTATATGACTTACAGGCCATGTAGATCTGCCTAGTTCTGAAATGGCTTTCAAGGATTAAAACTTGAAAGCCATTTTAGACTCATGAGAGTCAGGATTTTCCTTCCTGACTCTCATGAGTCAATTGCTAAGAAACCAAAAAAGATGTTTCAAGAAGACAGGAGTACCTCCTTCATTGCACTCAGAACAATTTCTCTGCCTGGGCATTGTAGACCACCACTTATCGTGCAATGGAATGGAAGTCCTGAATTGTTTCAATACATTACAATATGCCAATTGCAATTCTGCTTCCACTTAGACTAAAGTTGTTCTGTGAAAAGAATGGCTTCATTATAAAAAGGCTCTACGTAGTTTGAATTTATTTAGAATAATTAGTGTCAAGAGACAGAATTTGCTTGTTATTCTGCAATTAACCTGCCACAGAAATGTTTCCTCCTTCCTCTCGGAAAGCAGCTGATAGCACTACAAGTGAAAGCCAAATATTCGTGTCTGCTCTGATTTCAAATGTCAGTGTTACATATTTAGTTGTGGCAAGATTTTTCCCTTGACAGATTTTAAACAATGATCATTTATATCTTGGAGCTATTGTATATAAACATTTTTAAAAGCATTTGTAGTGACAAATGCTGTCACTGTATATACCAAGTGAAGTTTTTAAAGTTTAAATCGAAATCTTATCAATTCCAATCATTTTAACACAAAGAAAAAAGCAACACAGAAAGGGAAAGTGACATCACAGACCTGCTGGGCCATGTCCTGAGTTAAGAGTCTAGCCCTTATTTTTGTTAATAGCCGGGGTGATGGCAGAGTGCAATCAAAAGAATAGGTAAGTAAGAAACTGGAAGAGCATGGTCAAACTCAAAATCACCTTCAGAAGCAGAAGGCATGGTAAAGAACTTACGATAAAATTCAGTAAAAGAAACTGTGAAGTACAGTGCTGAGGAAGGAAAAATCAGCAACATAAAAAATAATTAATTACACTTTTCAGGCAGGGACTTGTACTGGAGTACAAGATAAACATAATTATCTGATGATATTCCTGCAAAAGAGTATATAAGACAAGGAAAGAGACTGCTCTGCTATATTCAAACAAAAAACTGCTGAGCCTGGAGCATTATCCCTTAGATAGACTTGATTGCTGCCTGCTGATCATGTATTAAACTCATGCTTCATGCCTTGGACTGCCTGCCTGCAGGTACTGGGAAGGTTTTCTTCCCCCTTGCTGCAGAATTTGCCTTGTTTTTTGTGTTTTGTTACTTGTTTGTTCCTTGGAAACATGGGAGACCTCTCAGAGGACTACAGGAGGGGCTTGCAATGTTATTTCATTGGTACTGGAGTCGCCCAAATAATTGATCCTATGCTCAGGAAGTAAACTGATCCCACCAGATCTGGGATCCCAAAAGAATTGCCTCCTGGCCAGACTGGCAGAGGACCACTGGTATTATTTTAACCTATTTTTATAGCTTGGTGCATGGGATAACTCCTGAGAAATAAATCTAACAAATTACCTGCTACTTCAAGGATTTAGGCTGCTAGAGGGATGCCTTTGATCTCTCCTGATCTCCCTCTAGTTCATTATAATTATTGCTTTTGGTATTATACGGTAAGTGGCAAAGACTGTTAAGAGTATTTTAAGAAATATTCTGCAGTTTACTCTATGCTGGGGTAATTGGAGTAGATGGGGTTTTTTTGACCCTTCTGGATTGTCTACTACATAGCTGTTTTGCAGTTCTGGGACTGGCTTAATTCAACTGATGCCAAAACCTCAGGGAATATTGTAGGAATTGGCATACAGAAGTAGCAATGTAGGCTGGAATGGCTGAGGTGGGGAAGCAAAGCGATACATAGAGCTTCTGATCATGTCAGCAGCTCTAGCATCTCCCATCACTTCTCTATCTGTAAATAAATCAAAGAACCTGCTGTGGAAAACCGTGAACACATTCCCCCACACACCTGCCTCACTTCTGTCTGTCTGCCCAGCGGAGGCTAATCGTGACAAACTCATCATCCAAACAAACAAAAGAAATAGCAGCATGGAGCTGAAGGCAATGTAGGCACATTCCTACCATAGGGATATAGATCTTGCACATTTTCCTATCTCACAGACCCAAAATTAAATGGTTCTTAAAATGTTTGAAAGTTTCCCCATGTTTCACACAAGGAATACAATTTGTAAATGCTATTTAAGATCCTAAATTCAATGAGGTTAATGGAGATACAAGATTTCCTAGCTCATCATAAAATATCCTAGGTCAGTCAGTACATAGTCCTGACCTACATGACTCCTTTTTAAAATTCTGTTTTCCCACATAAGATCATAAACAGTCAAGCGAATTTTCCTTTATTTTTTGGCTGTTGGAATACAGCGGTTTCCTCTATCCCAACCACGCTGTCTTGGAAAAGCAACAGAGCGGCACAGGTTCTGGACTCAAAACTGGCTCTGCGTGGTAGGAAATGTTAGGTTAGTTGTCCTGCACCCAGCTATTCATTTTAACACTGCATTTCTGCCAGCAAGTCAGGGCACAGTAGCCAGACATCAGTAACTGAGAAAAAAGTGTTCCAAAAAAAGTGTGTGTCAAAGACGTTCCAGCAAAAGAATGCTGGAATGAGCTTATCTAGCTCTTCTCTCTCCTTCTAGTAATGCATTACTTTTTTTGTCCCCCAAATATTTAATATAAATCTTCTTCGATGCAAATCAAAACCTATTCTGCAAGCAACAGATGCAATGAAACATGGTTTCTTAGTTTGGATCAGACATTTTCCACAGTTACCCTAGTTGTCCTGCTGCTCAGACAACTTATACTTTATGGTCACTGAGGTCAATCTTGAGACTTACATTTGTTTTAGTGATTTAATATGAGGCTTCAGAAATGCTGTTTACCGTGATAATGTATTCTTCTGCCATGCAAATCCAAGATTCTCCCCAGATTTCTATGCAAAGCAAGGCAAATCAAGCCTAATATCATCCTATTAATGCTGTGGTAGTAACTGCAGCTTTAATCCACAGTTAATTCAAACAACTAAGACTAAAAAAAGCATTATCAGTTCAGGTTGTCCTGTTTTGAAAGAAAAACAATTCCTTAGCTCCTCCAGCAGATAAACAAGGGCAGAAATATCAGCATAGCAGGGAGCCACATTAGCATTTGTGTTTGTATCGAGGGACTGGGTTTCCACAGCAGACTAGACAAAATGAGATACTTGAGTGAGTGGACAGTGACTGAATGCAATGGGAAACAATCCAATAACTTGAAATAGGTAAAGAGCTTCAAACCAAGCTCATGTGGTAAAAATTCAGACAGCACTGAAATGAGACAGCAAGTCAGATATCATGCAACTATTCCGCTGAACTTCCTCCTTCCATAGCAGTTGGTCCCACTGCAAAATGTGCCGCAGGGGCCAGCACAGTGGGGCAAGGGCTTTCAGCTGTCAGTAGGTACAGCAGTTGAAACAGCCAAAGATGTTTCCTCTGACTGAAATGGGTATTGCCCTCCCCTTCCTCTCCATCCATCTTCTGGCTGTGGTCTCTGACTGGAGCTTATCATCTGAAACTGTGGTGAGTGGATACTGATCATGAAACTGGTAAGTAACTATTCACTTGTAGCCATTCACTTTATTTTCCTAGGTTAATACCTGTCAGTTTGGTGACCTAAATCACCCCACTGAGGGATCAAAGAAGCGATACAGGCAGGGCAAGGGAGGAGATGTAGATCACAGCCTGGATGGGGACTGTCTGGCTGAGGGGCCACAAGCTGTGCCACTGTCTGACTGCAGAGGACAAGAGCAAAGGGAAGATGACTTATGTAAGGTAATAAGGGAGGCAGGTGACAAGACGTAGAGTTTGGATTAGTCAACTCAGGGATATTACATCACAGTCCTTCAGTCATGCTGTTCAACTAATTGTCAATCATTCTCAATATGTACAGTGCAACACATCCAATTCATTAAGTCCTTCGACTGTGTTGGTGCTTAGGCTCGTGGGCTTACATAAAGCCACCTCTTCTCTCCCACTCCCCTTTGTCACTGTTTAGTGGGATGTAGACCTGCCCAGCTTGCCTGCCTGAGCCCTAGGCACATCTTGTGGAGCATGGTGTGTTGAAGGCTAGTCTGTGGCTAATAGACCGGATCCTCAGAGGTGTGAATTTTCAGGGTTCCCATGAAACCAACAGATTCACCATAATTCACAGTAATTCATGGCCCTGTTTCAGGTTTTGTACCTGTACATTTTGCAACCAAAACAAGGTTCTCTAAGTGTAGGGCTGGAAAGTTAATTTCTTTATTTAAAAAAAAACAGCTGTGCAGACTCACTGCTGGCAAATTGCTGGGAGCTGGCCTTAACTGACCCCTACAGTTTCTTACAGGCTTTCATGAAACACAGTCTTTATCAAATCTAAATTCAGTCCTCAGACTTAAACCAATTAATGAATGAGACTTAAAAAATGTTCAACTCAGTCTAGAATTTTTACTGATATGTCCTTAATTCAGAACGCTCATTAATTTTCTTGGAAGAAGGCAAATGTGAGCTGTGAAGCATTATTTGTACATATTCTTGAGGAGACAAATATGTTGATCATTCTTGAGCTAATCTAAAAAGCATTAAAAATTCACTCCACGCTCTTCATTTTAATTATCTAAGTCAACAATGAGTTCTTTCAAATGTGTTTTATAATAAGTTTCTACTTGTGTGATATGAAAAGGGAAATTAAAGCTAAATATTTTATGATTTGTAATGATAAGGGAAGATTTTAATGTTCATTCGACATGTTTCAGAAATAATTCTTAGAAAATCATGCTAAGAATACAAACCTGTATGTAAACAAGAGTGGTCAAATACTATGAAAACACTTTCGTTTTACTTTTCTTCACATTCAATGCTGAGTCTTGTTCTACAGACTGTCTAAAACCTTAAATATCATATTCATAATTTTGCTATCCATTTTTAAGTAAGTGGTTTTCTACAAAGATTAGAAATTAATCTATCCTGACTTTCATCCAATAAGTTTAACTGCTGGAGGCAGCTAAAAAGTCACCTATCTGGGCCTAATAAAGAAAGTTTTTTCACTTTAAATATACATTGCATTTAATAAGCTTGCATGATAATTTCAACAATGTTCCTGAGCTTTTTAAATTACCTTCCTGCTGTGTCCTGGAGACAACTCTGTTCTAGCTTCCATTTTCAGCGACTGACTTTATTAATACAATTTTTTACGACACAAAAAAGTTCAAAAATTCAAAGTTTTACGAGTTTCAAAATCACTTGAGCTTTTTTTTTTTTCTCCCCCCCAGTAAAACCTAATGGAAAGTTGTTCCCACTAGAGAAGGTTACCTGAGAGAGTGCACTATAGTGGTTTAACATAGATACCAAGTTTTACATATCTGTACTAGAAGAGATATTATTTTTAATGTACAGCTTATATTATTTTTCTGATTTAAATAAACTCCTTTGGCACTCTGGATGTTATAACTGCATCTGATCTTGACTTCTCCAACAGCATCACCACATGTCAGTTAGGTGTGCAATTTTTTACACTTTTAGCCAACCATAGCTACCCCAATAAACTGGCAAGCTAAGGACATTTTTTTCTACAGAGGCAACACAGAAGTTTTACACAGCCTATGACAGTATTCAGTGGCACTTGCTCTTGAAGCCCAAGCTGGAAATCAAAGGGTCTTGAAAGAGTCTGCAAAACATTAATTTTAAAGTCTTTGGCTGTCAGCTGTCAGGTTTTGTCAACATGTGTCCTCTGGCAAAGAGAAATCGGGTTCTTGCGTGGAAGAGGCAGCAAAAGTGCATTCCCCAACCATTATTGCTACACCTTCTCTCTACCCTTCACATCATCTAGTAACCTTTGATGGAAAAATGCCATAGAACTTTATGGGAAATCTGGCAGAATAAAAAATAAATCAATATGATAGATCATCACTGAATGACTGACAACTGTTTAGAAAAAAAAAAAAAAATTTAAAAAAAAAAAAAAAAAAAAAAGCCTCTACTGTCAGAATACTAAAATAACACAGAGTTGTGACATGAATCTATGTGCATAGCCTACTTTACCTATTTCAATGTAGATTTATAGAAAACAGAGGTGCGAAGAACTTCACATGATCATCTATTTTTCCTTGTTGCAAATGAAATCATACCTGGCATCTCTTAAAAGCTCCCAGCAACAGAGAACCTATAACAGGACTAGGTAATCCATGCCATCACCAGACTATCTTCACAGTGAAATATTCTCTCAATCTAAATTTTTCCTGCCGCAATACTTCTTGTCCTTCTCTCCGTGCATCATGCGCTTACATCTGACAATCAAATATATTAAAGGTCATCTCACAATACCACAACAGTTTGTGAGTTTGAGTGGTTTATTGTATTTGTGTGCATAAATTCAAAGCAACACTTTAATGTTAATTACATCAATGCTGCAAAATTATCTCATTGAATTTGTTCACACATATACCTCTAAAGCAATTTCCACAGTCATTTCCAAAGATTCTGTTCTGGAACTTGGTGGCCCATCCCAACAAAAGACACAAAGAGTGAGATTCATCTCAGCCAACCCAAGACATTTGTGTCTGAAATAGTTTTCTATTACAGTCTGTTATCAGACTAGAATGTTTAAATTTATTCAGCTACTGATATTTATCCTTTCTGACACTGTCATGAAGCAAGAGACTATCGCAAGCACATAAAGCTATGTTAAGTGGAAGAGGAACAATTTGGGAAAAATTCTCAAGGAGAAAACAGGTTGTACTCTAAATCTTATTTCCTTTGTTTCTGGCTCTGAACAACGTTAGAGAGGCTCGTAAGATATTACAACTATTTAGAGTTTTCTGTGAATTACACAAACATGTGGACATTCCTTAATCTCCTTAAACATAATTATTTTCTTGCATCTTCTTGATGTCTTCTATTACTCAGACACATATTAAGTATCCCCTTTCCCTCAAGATTACATGACTGATACCCTGTTTCCTATTTTCTCTTCAGTAGATCTATTGGTTTTGCTATGGAATAAATTCGTGATTCCAGTAAATACAGTTTTGGGTGGTCTCCCTGGCAACTGAAAAATAGCCCAGCTGAAATCACCCTAATTGAATAAAGGTTCGATCCTGGTGCTGCTCTTCATGTTATAAACTGCATTATCCCAGGGAGTGTTCTATCAGGAGGTTGGGTCTTCCTCGGAGAGACAGGAGTTGCAGAAAAGTACTACTGAATAGTCAGTGTCTTCAGAACTAAGTGGAGCAATCGGAACTTCACACAGCCCTGACTGTTACTTGGGATAATTCAGACACAATTGCTGCACAATGTCCAACTATTTCCATTCTCCAAACATTGTTTCATTTTAAACCTTTCTATTGTAAGCTTTATGCAGAAAACCTTTCTGACGTTTTGCCTAACTAACTTTCTTATCTTCTTACCACAGGCCACAACACATAAAGTAAAACCACTGGAACTAAAATGCCATATCCTCACTGTTTGTTACTCAGAATGTTTCACCATCAATCTAGTGACAGTTTTAATTGCTTTCTGGAAGTAATCCTACCATCAACTCATTGAACTTATTCCTGGTGCATTAAGTACTCTATAAATAGCTCTTCCGACTTCTAGTAAGGCCACCATTAACACTATTGTTTATCTCAAAATACATGTATGTAATTGCATTTTAAAAAAACCTGTAATGTAGCTTCTGATAATGCTACACCTGTTTGATAGTATCTTTTCCAAACTGGGAGTCTCAGTTTGCTCGAAAATTTATTTGTGTAGAAAAGTAATCAGTGGACAGACGGAAAGGTACAAAGGGCAAATGCAGCAGAGATGGGGGAAACAACAAAGAAACTTTTCCCCCTTCTCAGATCTTTTATCACACTTTTTTTCCCCAGCTTTATTTTTCATCTGATGAAGAAAATTTTCTTCTTGATCCAAATCCAATTTGTATACAGAAAAAACCCTCACCCTTTATTGATTTTGCTGTGGTTCAAAATGGTATTTTTACAGTGCAAAAATTTAATCAATACAGCCTGATGAATCTGGACTGGTAATGGTAAACATACTAACAGATATTTCATTTCAGGCAGCCAAAGCTCTGAAAATTGATACCACTGAAAAGGATTACTCATTTGCCATTGGGTATATCTCTGTTTACCCAGCCATAGGACTGGTGTAGAGCAGAATACAATTACGCTGTGCTTGCCACACAAGGGACTCCAGCTGCAGAACCTGTCTCTTTCTTAAGGGATGATACAGGCTGGCAGGTTGGACAAGGCCTTTGTGAGAATAATTTAAAATAAATGAGCAGAATTGTATCTGAATAGCAAGGAAGATTAGACTGACACAAGGGTGAGGAGAACCAGACAATATTCTGACCAGGACATTTTTTTAAATACCATGTTTTCCAAGTAAATGTGGAGTTTCCTTGTTGAGTTTGGTCCTGTTTTATAATTTGTCTCGACTGTTTGATTTCAAGTTGTACATGTTTTAAAGCAGTGAGATTACAGTCGTCACTGGAGATTCATACTCTGACTATAAGCTCTGAAATCCTCCACAATACACTGAGAAACACAAAAGGAAATGCTGTGCAATGTCTACCTCGTTCGATATTTTATTTGATCAGGAGACTAGTAAGAAAGCAGTCCAGAACAATCTATCGTGAGCAGTAATGAGTGAGAAGAAAGCTATGAAAGCTATGCCTTTGTGTTCACTCACAGAGGGGAAAATGCAATCCACAGTTCCTTGGGTTGAAAAGCCAGTTGTGTAGGAAAAATGGGAAACCTGTTGAGTAAGTGACAGACCATGAGAATCAGGAAAGGCATGAGGCCTATGATAACAATGAGAAACATGGAGAGCAACCAAATGGCTTTGTGGGGAAAAAGGAAACTGTCAAAAAGATGGCTCAGTGGGAACATTTAATAAAGCCGTCTCACAGGTACAGTCTGAACTAATGCAGCATCAAAAGAAAACAAAGATTTTGAGGGACCTATTTGCAGCAAAGGTTCACCAGATTGCCTGAGTGGATGAGGATACATCTTTATATAAGCACTAAATCCTTCATGATACACAGAAGTACTATTATTAACAGTGACTAGAGCATTGCTTGGAGCATAAAGTTTTCCACAATTATTTAGTTAGTAAATCTGATTAGTAATATTCACTAAAGTAGTAATGATTTATTTAAGCACTGTTTGCAAAGAATAGGCACCATCTTTAATTCACTGGCTTACAGAATGACCTTAGAATATTGGTCCACTCACAAAACCTGCAAACATTACCTCACCCAGGTCACGTGTGCTGTACGTTCTGTGTACCTGCTAACTTCAGTACTGAAGATATATTTTATTTATCATATCTCTGAAAGGCTCAAAATGCTGAAAATGTGGGTACTGCTACTACTTCTCAATATATTACAGGAACATCTATTCAGATTCACCTGTGTAAAAGCAGTGGCAGCCCCAAAATGGCATAGATGCCATTGCTGCCCAAATTGGATGTTAAGTTGGCACTCAAAAGGAAATGGGATAGCAACTTGCAGAATCTACATCAAAGTGCTAGGACTGGATGCTTTTAAGAGGATGTACTTGCATTTTTTTATTTTTTTTTTCCAGGGAAGAGCCAGACTACATGGACAGACAGTGGATCAACTAAAATAAGCCTTAGGAACTCTGTGTTTACAGCAAACAATTTTCGCAGTAACGACTAATATGAGAAATTAAAGGTTATTACCAGCTTCTAAGTAACATTGCAGTTTCACAATCAAAAGCAAAATCAGCTGAAGAGGCTGGCCTCTCTTTTTAGCACAAATAAGCAGTTTCTTGGACAAACTCAACAGTCAGGCATAACAAGCTCTTTCACAAAAGCAAGGAGAGCAGCCTCAATTAGCAAAAGTCATGCAGTGCTCAGTGACTGACTATGAACACTGCTTACCCAGACAAGGAGCCAACATTTCTATGTTCATTGCTGCATTTGTGAAGATGAGTACAAAGAGAGATGAAGCAGCTCCCAGTAAATAAACCATAACTTCCTCTGTGTCAGCAGCATAAACAGAAATAGCAACACGCATCTGGCAGCGGCTGTTCTCTCTTGTTGCTGCTCAAGCAAAGATGCAGCTCATGACTTGCATTTTTCCTGCACCAGGGAGAAGCAGCACCTTGGGCACACGGCCCTGGCTTTTACATGGGCACTGCTATCACGCTCCTCAGTGTCCATGGCACAACTGCAGTAGTGCTTTGTAGGTATTGAGAAGGGAACGAGTGTCCTTTATTATTTTGCTGATTCTCTTTCTTCTATGCTGCCTACATTTTTCCACTAACTCACCACTTCTCCCTAGTCCCTCTTCACCCACGCAAACACTGCTTTGCTGAGGCAGTTCTGTCATCCCCAGGACATGCTGCCCCATCACATACTGCTCACAGAAACCCTGCTACTTCTCGCTCCGCAGAGCTGACAGAGGCACCGCTAGGCTGGCTACCCTTTTTAAAGGCATTTTTGTCATGAATGCATGGGTAACCAGAATAGAAGCTGAAAGTCCAAATGTGCCATGTGAACAATCAGCTATCTGCAGTCCGTCAGAAAATGATTTTTGATGACAAGGTGATAGATACTATTTTAATAACCTGTTTATGAAACAGTCAAGACTTCCTAAACTGAAGAGGGACACGCCCAAACGTACACTGCAGCTACAATACACCACTGCTCTATCACCATTGAAATGTTCTTGCATAATTACTGCAAATTTAATTTTATTTAAAAAGTATTACTTGAGCCTAAACATTTAAGAAAAAAGTTCTTAAAGAGAGCAAAGCCCAGAAATTCTTTAGATTAGTCTACATATATTACCATTGCAACAATCTACACAAACAAAAAGCTTAAACATGCTGTATGTAGGAGAATAGGAAGTTCCCACAATTTTGAGTTTTATCAATAGCAGTTTCCTATTTTCAGAGGTAAGTTAAACTTCACAGACTCTGGTGCATAATCATACTGAAACAATAGCTATTTTTGTAGAACTCTTACACGACAATAAAAAAAATATTATAAATATCTGCTTTTCAGGGATTGATGCAACACATTTTGCACAAGAGGCGGTCTGAAATTCGCTGAAGGACAGAACCTCTAGTTGTTCTAGTGCTTTTTTGTACTCTTGCCTTAGCAGTTCCCCCGTTAGTGCTTTTCCAGCTGTGAGGAAGGGACGCTCCCTCCTAACACAGGAACTCTTCTTTACGTGCTGGTGAAATGGATAACTTGTCAGAGTTTCCTCACTAGACTTGGCTTTTCAAATGATAAGTAGAAGATTTTGTATGTCGCTACTGTTCTGTTGTCCATCTAGGCTGTTTTTAACCCTCCACTGCAGGATCCACGCCACCAGCAGAACGTTCCTACAACGTCTCTACTTCAGAGACCTCTTTTATAAAGGGTTCTTGTGTAGTACAAGTCTTTCATATTTAGAATTTCCATCCTGATATTTTCTTGCATATAAAGTATTCACTGAAGCCCTTTCCATACTATATTCTGTCAGTTGTTTTACCATGGTTCTTAATCACCATCTAGCAGATTGACTACCATGTAGATGATAAGGTTGAGATGCAAAACGGATGCAGGCACTTAACTTCAACTTTAAACATCCAAATCCAAAATTTAGACCCTTAAACCCTTTGCTCAGTTTACCTAATTTTGAGGTGCTTGAACCACTTTGGCACTAAAATCCCACTTATTTGCCAGGTTTTGCTACTAGATAATCACCCCACTGGGTTCATAACAGCTTTATGTTAAGCTCTCTAGTTTCACAATCTGTATCATCTTGCACAGGTGTTGCCTAAGGATCCTAACAGGTGTTACTCTCCAAACAGTTCTACTAGGGTTGGCCTAGCACGAGACACCAATATTGAGGTGGACAGTTCCTGGACACAAGGGACTCCCCATAGAGACACGATACCACGCATACAGAGAGGAAAGTCTCTGTTAGCTACCTAGAAGTTAGGATAAACAGGACTACTGCTGTCACCTGAGCAATTCAGGTATCTTGCTCCTGGATAAGGCAAGACATGCTGGGATAGAAGCATCTGAACTGGGTCTGTGGATTCCACCTAGTGGAAGAAGTAATACCTTTTTGTGGATTAGACCAGGATTTACAAAAGCTGATTTAAGTAAATTATGTTTTACATTTGAATGAGGGATATTTCCAATAATTGCTGAATGAGGTGCGAACAGCAATACATTAAGAATCTTAATTCTCAGGAAGAAAAAGGGAAGGAAAGAGCCATTATTTTTGGCATACCTGCAAAATAAGCAGCAATCAGTTGAAAAACATCCCAAGTTTCCTCAATGTGTATCTCATACCCTTGACTTATCCTATTTCTTAAATCAATACATGACTAGATCAGGTATTTCTGGTTCCCTCTGGACTGATTTCAACATGCAGGAGAATTAATTTTTACTGGAGTGCTTCTTCACTGCCTTAAATTTCTCATGTTTTAAATTCTCCAGCAACACATATTAAGTGTTCCAATCTTTAACTATTAAGTTTTTAATAGAAATCTTGCTCACCAGATATCTTTTTGCAAACTCTTGCAACTCTGCAGGAGATACAAATCAAACCAGTCACACATCGTTTTTTTTTTTCTTTTCAATGAAATATATAGTAGTAAGAAGAGTCTTTCTACAATGCCAGACAATGTACAGCAGGGGAAACTTCAATCATCCTTTTAATTAGCAGAGCAGTAATAGCCAAAGCTCCTCACAAATTAAAGAAAGAGGACAGCTAGATGAAATTAAGTAAGTCCATCATTTCTTCAGAACAAAACAATGAAGGATGGTTATAGTGTAATTAAAAAGTTCTTGAGATCTGCCTAATATAGGGAGCAGAGTAGAAATACCCACATGGAACAGAGCCGTCTATAGAAAATTCATGACAGATTACATCACATACTGAGGAAATTTCAAGGCTATTTTCACTACTGTGAGTTGTTTGTAGCGAATATCCTTGTCCTTGGCAAATGAGAATGACTGACACCCATAATTTGCAATTTCCTAAACCTGAAGGTTTCTGATTGCAATGAAATGGTTTTACCTAATTATTTTTTCAAGTTGCAGTTTTTGATGTTTAATTTTGAAACCAATTTGAGATGTCTTGAACTATATTAATACACAGTATTATGCCTTCATTTCTTTTTGAAGCACTTTACTTTAAAAAATGCATACTTCTAATGATTTTTAAATTACTCTACTCTGCACATATCAATTTACAACAATTACAACATTTTGCATTTTTCAAAGCACTTCATTTTTAAAGAGGTTTTATGCTTCGCAAGATACTGAAGGAAGAGGCTGCTGATCCATTTTTACCCTTTGTAAAATTACCACCAATCTTGCTAGAGAGAGCTTAACCAAAAATAGATATGCTAAATATATACCATCTCCATATAATCATTTTAGGATGAATGTTTTTGTGACTAAGAACTGCCAGTATTCTTTTCCCAATCATAATTAGGTTGCTTCAGTGGTATAAATGGATTCAGTGGAATTATGACAAATGTCCTGGAGTAAGGACGACAGAAACTGGCCTACTTTGGCTGAATAGAGTCTAGAGAAGTGAATACAGGACAGGATGTCAGAAGCATCAGCTCTGTCACAGATTTCATTATTTTTCAGTCTATAGTATTTTAGGCATAGTGCTGCAATTAATTAGCAACTCAGGGCTGGATTCTCACCTGAAACACACTGGGATAACACTGGTGGGATCACTGCAGTTACACTAATTTATGCTAGGTAAGGCTCTGCCCCACTGAAGAATTCTGTCACCCATTTTCTCTTGATACTCCCTCAATTTCAATGCTCCATGTTAAAGATGTCAATCTGAGAACAGAAGACAAGCTTTTTTTGTTCAGTTTGTTGATGCTGCACCTTCAATTAGCCAGAGCTTCCCTTCTACCTGACACGAGTAGTCAGTACTCACAAGTTTGATTTTGTCTTTCTGAAAAGCACTGTCTATATGCCTCAAAGAGAGATGACTCATTAACATCAAAGGATTTTGGATGACAGCCTATAAAGAAAGCAACAAGGATCCACAGACTGTAAGTAGAAAGTTGACTATACTGAAGTTGTGGTGACATTAAAATGGTGTACTACCAGAATTCCATCCTACTGTATTGTTTTGTCATGTATGCACCAAATCACCCCCATACTGCACAGGTCAGCTGAGTCATATGTTGGAGGTCTAAATAATAATGGATTTTCACATACAGTAACTGGATTCAGTACGGTCTAAAGATGTTGAGACTCTGAAATATTCCAAGGATTACCTTTTCCAGCATAGGTAGTCGTCACAAAAAATATTTTATAATTAGTCTCACTTGGAACAAAATATGAAATTCCTATTCTCTATTCACATTGTCTAGAGGAGGTGGGGAGACTGAATGAGAAACAGGACTTAACCTCTTCTGTTTCTCTCTTGAGCACATCCACTGTCGACTAAACTGGTAATGGCCAAATGTCTTTGGGCATTTTTGTGCAACTTGCCAAAGGATGACTGAACTAGAAAAAAACTAAAACTAAATGAACAAAGTGATAAAGAAAATAGTAAGTAATTAATTCAAACACAGAATACTCACATTTATATTGTGAGTATTATCATGGGATTTTAATTTTCAGTGCTGTACATCAGTGAAGCATTTGATTTTCCCCAAACTAATAATTAGAGAGCTAAAAAATCACATGGGTTTTTTGACAGCACGAGCTAAAGCCATCACAATGTTTGAAGACAACCAGTTTGCTGTATGGTAGGTGTGACTGTTGGGGTCAATGTCTTGGACAATGTGGGAAAATGTAACAGTGTTGTTGCTGTTTCTTTTTCTCTTAGAAACACTTTGGGAATCAAAATGGTGGAAAGACGGCTCTCCTCAGAAATGTCTGTGGACCTCTGCCTGAGATCAACTTCACTCGGCCCTAACAGCTGTGCCTCCCTTACTTTCAGGCAAAAGCAGACATAATTCTCTTCATTCCTCATACAGTCCAAAGTGAAGACTGCAGAAAGTGGGATGGATGACAGCTAGCTAAAACAAATTAAAGAAATGCAGTCACTGCAGAAAATGACACTGGATCTCTGTATACTTCAGTGTAGGTTACACCACAGGTAAAGGCAGCAAGCAATGTCTGCTTAGACCAGCAGGAATGAAAGATTCGACTACATTAGATGCATAATGACTGCAGCACTGATCTTTGCAACTGGAATTATAACAGCTATGTCCAAGCATTTGGAAGGACCCAGCTGGAATAACTCTATGCAGCTTCTCTAAAAATTTCTGACATTTGTATGATTTTGAAGCAGTGAAAGCCATAGCTTGTTTATGACCTTCAGCGTTCAAGCCAGTTGGCAAATTGGTGAAAGAAGCTAATCCATCTCCCTCGTTGTAAATACACGTCAGTGTATAATCATATAGAAAAATTAAAGCACTTTGATCTTGTCCTTATAATAAACCAAATCTTAGGTACAGATAGAAGTGATTTTTTTCTCCTGATATCACATATGGCTGTAGAAAGGGTATCTACCAATATTGTTTTGATTGGTGTAGCTAAAGATCTGTTAATATTTTCAAAGTTAAATTCAGTTGATGCCACCTAAAAAAAGCCAAAAGAATCAGAAGCATATTATCTTTCTGTTTGAACATTAGCTGACAGGAAGAGCCTTTACAAATGGGCTCATAAGTAGCAAGGCAAAGCCTGAATGAAAACCATGTAATCTTTGGGACAGGCAAACTGAAATCTGAGCTAACAAAAGAAAATGGGTTTTCATGGAAGTTCAGTATTGTAGGGTAGAAAGAGGCCAAATATGTCTGTAACAGATATGCTGCTAAGAATATTGGAAGGATGGATCTTAACAGGGCTGAATAAAAAGCCAACATAGGTTGTGTCCTACCAGCAGTGTAGGATTAGCAATACTAAATGTCTAAACAACTTTCAAGCCATACTGAGCTGTTATCATTGAGAACAAATATAAACACAATGGAAACACATCCTGACAGCTGTTTTGGAGGTCTGTAAGAGGATTTTCTGGACCTCAAGGGATGGCAACTGGCCATCAACAACTTTGAATCTATAAGGAGTATCTGGAGGTGACGCAGTGAGATTGGTTTTTGGCAGTCCACAGGTCAGAGCAGAGACTATGCTGGACCTCTGTGTTGGACAAACTGGCTTGGACAGCGTTGAACTGTAACAGCATTGTGGCTGCTTCTTTTGGTCTTTGGAAATACTTTGGGAATTCAAAGCAGTGCAAAGAAAGCGAGCAGGTCTATGCTATGCCAGAGAAGGATCCTGACCTCTGAAGATAACGATAAGATCTTGAAGCACTTCAGAATTACCACTCTTTTGGCTAGAAGCTGGTGTAATGGTCATGTCAGGAGAGGATGTCAATGATTTTGGCAGCAAACATCTGCTCTCCCCAGTTCATAGCTGTTAACAGTATGCTTTGTAGCAATGATACAAAAGTGCCCAATTGCCAACTAATCCTCATACATAAAAGATGCTCAAGCTGACTGGTCATGCAGGACAGTTTAACTAGAGCAGTAAGTCAGATGGACTCTGGAATGGTTACATGGTAGTTAATTCAGTGCCACACAGCTTCTCCCCACAGCCACAGTGTAAGAAACATCTCTACCACTGGAGTTATTTTTGGATAGAAGAGTAATCCCCAACTCTGAACACAAACTAGGGTTGCTCTAGTTATACCAGCCTTTGTAGTATAGACATTGTTTGTGAATTATTCTATTCAATTTAATAAATTAATTCCTTAAGAACATACATAAATCCTAAAGGAAAAGGAAAAGCTCTTCAGAAAAAGTATTGCAAAAAATCTAGTGGACAATCTGAGACATTTAGCTTCTGACCCAAAAAAGGGAATAATTGTGGGTGCGTATGCCGGGTCGCAAACCGTCTGCATCACTGACAATGTAAAAGTGTCATCAGCATTCAAGTTAGAAGATTAACAATGTCTAAATTAATGACGCACTTGTGTTAGAAGACTAACGGCGTCTAGATTAACGACAGCTAAAAGTGAAAGTATTTTTACTCATTAGGGAAGAAACAGATAAGAAAGGAATCTGTAGAATAACAAAGCAGAAATTTATCTACCAGTTGTGCAGGCTTAGTAGCGCTTGTTGAAAGTGCTGAGAGGAACGAGTTTTTGAAATGAGCATGCGCCAGAGCAACACACGGATTTGCTGTCACAGGAATATATAAGGACTTGTTTTTCTAATAAAGATCGGAGCTTGACTGTTAACCATATTGGTGTGTGTCTTGTCTCACAACCTCGTCCTGCAAACAAGGGCGTTCCTGCTACAAATAATGCCAGAAATATTCCTATATGGAAGTCTCCAAGACTGACTGCAATACTGAGACAGATCACAGCTATGGCCTGCTCATTTTGACAGTCACTTTAGAAACCACACCCCATATAAGGGAAGACTAGAAATAAATCCAATTCACTCCATTACTCTGTGCTTTTGTGAATGTGCTTCCTCAAAAATTATATATAACTATATACACATTCGCCTTTTTTAAACTAGCCACTTCTACCAACCAATGAATTCAATCATGTCAGTTCAGCGTTTGGTGTATCCAAACACTCCCAACACGCAATTTTATGTAGAAATGGATCTGAACAGTCCAGTAGATTAGAACAGCAACTGTGCAGAAGAGCAAGTATACACAATAGCAAGTAACTGCTTGAATGATCAGACCATACATCCTTAGAAAAATGGCATTTCTTTAAGCATGAAAAATGAAACCTGTTTCATAAGAAACACAGGAAAGATGAGTTAGTTAATGTGTAGGTATCTTCTTTTGTCTTTCTTTGACCTTTGAATACTTAAGCTTGGAATTTCAGTGTTCCCTTGATGCAATTTTTTTATGAAGTAACAGGAAAAGAAAAATGCATACTTTACGTGATCAGTCATACTTCCCAAAAGGCCTACTCAAAATCCAAGAAATACATGTTTTTTCTTCTTGTGGAGGTGGAAATAGTGACAGGGAGAGAGAGAAAGCAGGGGGGAGTGTGTGTGTGTGGAGAAAGAGAGGTGTACGTATGCAGCATTATGAGAAGCAAATGGATTTTAAATATCTGCTCTTTTTACAAACATTAAGGACAATGAATGTCCAATTAATAAAAATGAATTTGACAAAGAATTTGATAGTTTGTCACCTCACAGAAAGCAACACAATTGTAAGACTTTTCACCTATTCAAACTGGGAGTGTAAGGTGCACTTTTTAGCAGAGAGGGTCAGGCATAATTGAAACAATTTACCTAAGGACAACGTAGACTATCCCTAAACAGAAATTATGAGTGTCAAGCAGAAACTGAGGGATTAATTTTTTTGGTACATGTCCTGCACAAAATCAAACAGCATGAACTGTGGTCTTTTCTAGCCTCAAAAATCCATGAATGATTCTAGATCTCCGGCTGGGGCTCCAAATATTTGCAGTCCTTCAGGATATGCATGGGTTACACAGTCACCCTTCATCTCTGTTCCTCCATGCCCTCACTGATTTCTGTCTTTCCCCAGTGTACCACTTCTAAAATGGAATTTCTTATTGTTTGAAGAGCTAGACATGGGCAGGTAGGGGAAGGTATCATAGAGACAGCTCATCCTTCTTCAGATGGGCTACAGTGTATGCAGGGTAATGTACTCGGAAACATTCTGGCACCTTTGCTATTTCTCGTTTTTAAAGTACAGCAAGTTATATTAATTTCTATTTAGGAAAAAAAACTTAAAATAATGTAACTTTTTATTATGAAAGTATTTGGAATTTGCTAGAGGAAGCAGAAATCATCAGGACAGAAGCCTTTATACTTCAAGGTGATACAGAAAGGCAAATTTTCACAGTACTGACAATGATGCGGTACAGAGATGGCAGGAAAGCGCAAGGGTTTGAGGCAGGCTGAGAGACTGCTCGTCTGCCAGTTGCAAAGCTTTCCTTGTTGTCTGATTCCAGATGAGCAGTCTGTGGTTTACCCTTTTCATCCTCTTCATTGTACAAAAGATCATGATTTTTTTCATTCACATATGACAGCTCGTTTATTCTGACCTTGTTGACTTACTCATCTGATGTTTTCCTTCCTCACTAAAATCAAGCTTTACTTCTAGCATGCACAGCAATCCCTGATCCTAGGAAGAAAGTCTCAAGCGCAAATGAACATCTATACTTCAGTCTAACACTCATTGTATTGACACAACATTTCTGAATCTAGTTTAACACCTATGAAGAAAGATATATTTGAAAGGAGAAATCTGAAGTATCTAGCTATAAAGAGAGATACCTGCTGGTGGTTGTAGAAGCATCCTTTGATAGAAGACAGTAGAGATGAAGAGAGGTATTTTCCCTACTGGTTGACGGAGGTAAGGAAAAAAGTTACCTTTCTTCTAAAAATTAATCAAAATGGCTTTGGAGGCAAGACAAAAACTATGATCCAAGCACACAAGATAAAAGCCTCTTCACTGCAGTTATTTATTAGATCTCTGTTCCCTTACTTAATATTTAATTGCCCCATATAGCTGACACAACAGACCTATTGGAGCTTAACATCTTTTGAGCTACAATAATGTTGCATTACAACAGAATTAGTTTGCATATTTTGTGAGTAAAAAATCAGTACATTGCTAGCACCTTTCCTAATTATTTGCTTCATTAACATTATAGTACTACTATATTACTAACCTTCAGGGAATATTTTTAACACATAATAAAATACATGATAAGAATGCAAGCTCCTGGGCTTTTGCTGAAAGCCAATAAAAAGTCAATTATTATGAAAGGTACCATATCTGACAGTGTCAGACTGAAACTACAGTCATTAATTTTGGAGTGTAGAATGAATGCAGGGTCTTTGTAACAAACACTGAAAATTATTATCAGGTCAATATTTTGTTGCTTAAAAAGTTATCAAGGAGGGGGACATGTCTGAATTTAAATATCATAACCATACACTTTAAAGATCTGAATGGAAATTTATACTGTTCCAAGTGTTCGTTTGAATGATGATTTCTAAGAAAAGTTGGTGACTTGGACCACTGGTTGTATTTCACAGTATTCAGCAAATCTGTCGCTTGCATCTATTCTGTACTGGAATGTGCTACTTATCATCCAAGATTCCGGCTTTGTGAGCTTTACAGTGGAAAAAAATAGTACTACGTACATTGGTAATGACATGCTCTATTACAGAGTAAAATGTCCAGAGTGCATTCATTTCAAGAAAACGAATCGTAAATGTACAAAGCACATAGGAAATCCATTTCAACTCTTAATCAAATTCAGTGGGATCAAACCTTGATGGTCCTCTAAGAAAGAAAAGAGTTTTTATCCCAGCATGAGAGAATGGATGCTCATTTTTGTTTAAAGATTTTTTGACAGAGCCTTCTTACTCATCAGTCACTGCATTTAGACCATTATTTTTTTTATATTCTCCCAGTCTCCCTCAGAGTTGTGGATTTTCTCATTGCATGAGCCTGATAAATGCTCAGTATCTCGGGCTAGAATCGTGCTTAACTCCAATCCATGCCAGGAGGCACTTGCACTCTTGCAGGACTACTGTTCTCGTTGTCACACCATCAGGCAGTCAACATTCTTGTCACAGAGAAAATTCATTTCTATTCTTGTCAACAGAAAGCCAGTTGCTGACAAGCCCATTCAGTGCCGTGCCACAGCACCCCTGGTTCACCCGTTTTTTAAATTCATAGTAGCATAGTAATAGTCGCTACTTTCTTTCACAACTCAAACAGAAAGCATAGGCATTATTGAAAAAATAAGACTCTCCAGCATACCTGTTGAACAGTCTGAACCTGTCCACTGCGGTTCACAGCTGCAGAGTCCTGTGTCCAGGAGGAAAGTCCCATGCCCCGAGCACTGCTCCTGGCACACGGGAAGCGAGGTCTCACAGTTCACACCGCCCCAGCCCGTGGAGCAGTGACATTCCCCTTGAACGCACACACCATGGCCAGAGCACATCGGATCCAAGCAGTCCTCTGGAAAGCAGGGAATATACAACTTAGAGCCTAAAACTTGGACCTTTACAGAAATTTCCTAATGAAATACAACACCAGGGATTCAGATTAATTTGGTGATTTTTGTGTAAATACCCAAACTGAAATGATGTTAACAAACACTAGGAAAAAACAGTCTATGCTAATATCTGTGCAAAAGTATAAGCCAAAATCAAGAAAAAAAGGAAGCATGTAGACTATTAGAGATTATGTGATTCTGCTTGTCAAGGACATTTTCTTATTTTTAAAATGTGGATACCCAAGATAGATCTATTGGTCCAACGTCAGTGAAGTTTGCGCTTCAGCAGCAGGGCTAAGAAAGAACTGGAGCAATTAATAATTACTTCTACAATTGAGCACTGTGTTTCCATTTGGGTATTTGTGCTCTCTGTTTTGTTTACATCTGGGAAAAGAAAGATTTATTCTTTCATCTTCCCATGGAAAGCTATCTCTACAGCTGAAAATTTGATACAAAAAAAGTGGCCATTGACTAATCCTGAGTAGTGAATTTTGACTGAATGCTTGCTGTAAAAAAAACATCTCATACACTCATAAAAAGTATGTGCTGGGCAATTGCAGATAATGAACAGATTCATAAAAGTCATAACGTACTGATGAACAATTTGCAAACAGACAAAGAGCTAAATTTGTTCTCAATTTGGATTAAACTATTCCTAGTGAAAAATTCAGGAGCTCTGTAGAAGAATTTAAATCAGCTGGTTAGTCCTGTATAATCAGCATATTCTTTCATAAAGCCCCAGCATTTCCTTAACAAGACAGATTTTAAGCAGAACACAGCCTGCCTTCTCTGGAGGCTGCAGGACGACTGCAGAGCTGAAGAGGATTTGTGGGGTCTGAGTATGGGAAACAATTAGCCAAAAGCCTATTCATGTTAGATCATGCTTGAGACTAATGTTAAAGAGGCACTTTCAAAGTTCTTGTACGTATTTTTCAAGCATCAGCACAAGCGCTGTTTTACTAATTAAATAGTAAACTTAACAAACACTGTTCTGTGCTACATGAATGAAAAGATGCTCTCTGCTCCAGTAAGGGAAGACTAAATACTTCAGACGTAGAGATTAACGGCCTCCAGTTTATAGGACCTTTTGACCTAGGAATAAAGAAGTAATGCTTTATCTTTTGAGCTGCTATGACACCAGTTCAAGATCTTATTTCAAGATTCATGTTGTATCTTTTTCAGCCTTCCAGGCTTGTGCAGAGTACAATGTAATTCTGAAAGAGGGGAATCAGAGTTTCTGGATAACACATATCTTTGCTAAGCACACAACACAAATACTCGGCAATTTTCTCTCATCCTGAGAAAGCTCTTTATTTTGCTGATCCTTTAAAATTAATTGAATGGCTCCATAAACAGCTTAAAAAGTATCACTCACTTTAGTAATGATAATCTGACAGGACAAATTCAAACGACTCCCATAGCAATGAATACATGTAGCTACTGGTGTTCCCTGAATAGTACATATGTTACTATGTCTGCTGTGTTAACAGTACTGCTAAATACTAAACTCATATTTACATACAATTATTTGTACGTAAATATTCCTGACAGAATTACTTCCACTACTGCACGATATGTTGTACAATACAGTGAACTGAACAGTCATGTCATGCACACACTTACAATAAAAACCCAGTGTACTTGCACAGGTTTGTTTCATTCACCCTATTTCTACATAATTCCACCCTTTTAAAAAATTTAAATACATCTCTTCCTTTAAAAATCCAATGTTTTCACACTTTTAGTTCAATAGCTGTCTGAGTACGTTTATCTCCATTACTTTTTTCAACTATTTTGCAGGATCATGATATTGTGAGAAACAAAGCAACTGAAACCAGCAGTCACTCTCTCACCAGCTACAGCCTTGTTCAGCATCACAGCCTTAGTGAGTAAATCTGTGTATTACTTGTTTTTTCCCATTTGGGTTTTCTTGATTTTGTCCATTTCTGAAACTACCAACAACTGAGTATGTCAGAAGTATTCTCTTGATCCTTTAAAAACCATACCAGGTATGTCAAATCCATCAAATCCATCCTGGACATTTTTCTGACTAGAGAATTCAAGCCACATAAAGAGCCTCCTCTGTGTGCTACTCAAAAGAATTACCTAAAATCTATATAGCAGGAAGCATGGAAGTATGCTGTCACTAGCTTCAGGCTAAGGGCACTGGTGAAAAATCATCAAATCAGGGCAAGCATGAATAAGAGTTCTGCTTTCCGAGGCTATGCACAGGGGAGGAAAGTCAAAGCTGATGAGCTAAGGCAAACAACAACTGCTTCTTTCTACAGATGTGGGCAGAGACACATTGGTACTACAACCAGCAAAAGAACAATTCCTTGTTCTCAGAATTTCCAACTTTTTAATAGCCAAGCCTTAAAGATGCCAGTTTAGTACCGTGAACACAGTCTCATAGTAAAAATGACATGTGACAACAGAATTACACAATATGTTCTGTTAAACTGAAACTGTTTGCTGCTCTTTTTTGGCTTTATATTGTCAGTATGTTCTTCACAGAAAAATCCAAGATGTAACAGAATGAAGAAAGGGAAAAGCTGATCATGATCTTCTGACTACTTTGGAGAACCACCATGTCTTAGTTTGTTTAAAAGATCTTCTGACTGCCTTACCCTTAGCTTTTGGCCAAGTGAAAAAGTCTGCACAGGCTCTCTGACTGCGTGCTAAGGGATTGAGATTACTGGCAGCAAGGAGTACTGGGGATGCCAGCTTCCCTTCCTGAAAAAATTATCTGGAGCCTGGGAGAAGAAAAATGGAGACAAAAAATCAAGATGGTCTCACAACTTTCACAAAGAAGGAATCCTTGCTTGCTGGGATGTTTACCAGGAAACTTTTTGAGGATTGAGAATACACTGCTTGCTGAAAGGCAAAAACTTCCATCCATTTCTGTTCTTGCTACTTCGATTCAATGAGGGAGGGAACAGAAATAATCCGAGAACTAGAGTCCTCCTGGACCAAAAGAGAAACTGGGTATTTCAGAGGACTGCCCATGCTACAATTACTAGTCTTACTAGACAATATTTTAGAATAAAAATGTGAATCTTGGAAATTATGTGATCAGCTTCCACTCACTGTCACTGAGACCTGAATACTTTTACCTTTGATAATTTTCTATCTTAACATTACTTTCTATGAGACAGTTAAAGGTGCTTTTGTGTAAAACAGTACTGCTTCACAGTAAGCTTCTCACATCTGCATGAGTTCTTAACTACCTTAAACCAGGTCTGGAGATAAAAGACAAAAATCAAACCCCCTAACTACAGAGTGGGAAACTTGACAAACCTTCCTCACAGATCTCTCCTTTGTAGCCAGGTACACAGATGCAGACACCCATGATACAGGTACCATGGCCAAAGCAGGTTGGATCAATACACTGTTCTTCTGGAACGTCACACTCCGGTCCTTTCCACCCATTTCGACACACACAGTGACCTTTCTCATATTCTCCATTTCCGCTGCACAGCACTGGACAGGAATCTGAAGAAGGCAGATTGACCTTTTTAAAGTATTTACATTACTTACATAGATTAACATTTATTGCATTTATTGTTCTGTAAAATTACTTTGCCACGCCAGCCCCCCAAACCTCCACTTGATTTGAGGGTTGTGACAGGCTGAAATCTTTGAACTAAGTAGTGAAGCAGTAATACAATGTCCTCATCTCCTCAGTCTGCTTCATATACATACCTTAATTTTGACCTGAAATGGGATATCTTAGAAGATAAAAATAATTATCTCCCCTTGATTGGCCTCTGCAGAAAATCTGCAGTGATGACTGCTTATGATTTTCAGTAAGATTAACATTTCTTTCCTATGAACTGAAGCAAGATACTGCCCTTTTCTTCCTTCTTCTAAGCAGGCTTAACATTACTGAATTTTTAGTTGATACTGATCTGCACATAAGCCAGTGATCTGGAAGCTTAGTTTTACAATCCAGTATCAATTTCTGAGGCAATCAAGCTCTTAAAAAAATAAAGTCTGCCCTAAATTTGAGGAAACATTGGAAAAACACAAGAACTTCCAGACACCACATGCAGCAGATGATGGAAAATATCGACAGAAATATCCGAAATGGAAATAAGCTCACTTACAATCTTTTTAGCATGTTTTTTGCCCCAATGCTGGAAAACAGACTTTAAGCTCCTTTAGGTTTCTTTTCTACACCCTATTCAAGTTAAGACCATAGAAGCACTTTGCCTTATGCAATTTTCTCCAAAATGAAACTGTCTGTTACTCTTAAATAATAGAAAGCATTATGCTAGGCTAACGCACTTATTAAAAAATGTATTTGATAATCACGGAGTGGATTCAAAGAGGGATGGAGTAATCTGTTTACTCCGAAAGTCAGGGAGAGAGAAGTGGTTGATGCATCTTAGCTCAAGTACAACACAAGAAAACTTTCTATGTGTGTGCTCGCACTGTACATGTACAGCATGCTTAAGTACGGCATAAAGAAATTTCTATGTGTGCTGTTCCATCTGGCTGGGAAGAAGTAATTTAATCTTCTTTAATCACTTTGAATCTTTGCAGGCCCAGCAGTCACACACCATAATCATGATCCCTGTCATATATTGTGGGTCAGTTACTATGAGATTACCTTTTGCACAATCAGGACCAAGGAATCCTGGGAAACAGTGGCAGTGCCCCGAGATACATTCTCCATTCCCATTGCAATTAGTGGAGCAGTCATCCAGGATTTCTGTTTATTCAGAGAGTTGCACACAAAGAAAAGCACAAATTGGTTCAATTTGAAATGAATGGCATCTTCACCTCACTCTGCAGGACACTTCTTAAAATACAAATAGGTGCAGAAGCAGTAAAAGGCCTATTTTCATTCATAGGGAGCATAAAACAAAATTCCTGTTCAAGCACCTTACAAATATTAGATTTTGTCTTGACAGCTTCGAGATAACAAGTGCATCATCTATATTACACCAAAAAGCTTTTAAAGTAAGTGTTCATGTAAAATTTACCACCATTAAAAGCACTGAAAGAACCAGAGTATTTGCTGAAAACTGTCCACCTTAAATACTTTCTTTTATTGCTGAAGTAATTTGTTTGAAACCTGTTTATAGAGTAAATTGCCTTCTATGGTGTTCATCTGAACCATGTGAATTGAATTCCTTGGAGGAGGGTAGGATTTCCACTTCTATACAATCAGATAAAAAAAAAAAAAGAAAAGGTCTTTTGTAGAGTGGTGAAACTCAATACAATAAACGACTAAGAACTAGATTTGAAGAAAACCCCTCCACCTTCAATTCTGATCTTAAACTTGCCCATGTTTTATTACACAGCTTTGGGTAGTAAACCACTTAACCTCACACATCTGGGTGCAGGCTCATATCGGTACTTGGATTAGCTGTTTTTAATTTACACATGTATTTCCTACAGGAATTCAGTGGATTCACTGATATATATCGGCTTTATGTAAATATGATGCAGCAAAACCAAGGCTAAGATGGTCCCACGTGCAGCAGGTCACTGTCAGGCCAGCACTAGGACTACGGGTCTCTGCAGCCTACACGGATACTGTGCAGGGCAGGAGAGGGGCTACAGAACAGTGGGAACGGAGGCTGTGTTATGGGCACATGCAGTAATAGATATGAGGAAGTACCTCTCGCTATAGGAAGGTGGGAAACATGACTCCTTTCCCACAGAACAATAACTGTTAGGGAAAAAGAAGAAAACCCAGATCCTTTTGAAGAGTGTCCACAGGAAGTGATTTAGGATGAAAAATCTTCCTCAAGAAAGAGCATACCATTGGAATATTTAATCTAATCAAATCTGATATACTTTTAAACTCAAGCAGAGCTTGTCAAAAGATGGATTATAAGCACATCCTACAACTAACATGAATAACTAGTCAGTTTATTTTGATGTTATTTATGGGAACTTGGACAGATAAGGATTGGTTCCTCTTGATAACACCTACTGTTACTTAAAAATGTTCCTTTCGGTATATCAATTTATACCAAAGAATAGGCATTTGATATGCATCTATTCATCAGATATCCACAATCTGCATGTGGATTGTCTGCTTCAAAGTAAAACCCCCTTGTTTTCAGAAGTATTTTCACAGATATTCTGCTCATTATTAATTTTTATATATTACTATTCATCTGCTCATTATCAACTCTTCTCTTGCTCTACATTTACACTTGCCTGTCTTCTCAGTTTTCCAGAATCACATAGTAAGTGATCCCTATGCTGATCTGAAATGAAGAATTAACAGTTTGAAAAGTAACTTTCCCTTGTTGCAATGTCCAGTTTGGGCAGGCCTTTATTCAGTCTACAGAGGTACTTGAGGTATGCCAGATTTTGCATGCAAATTACCCCCCTCAAGGGAAAAGTCTGATCAGAGCTTTAGCTAAAGTGTCAGCAAAATTAATTTTGTACATAACTAAAATTGACCAACTTGAAATATTACCTAATAGATGCTCATGAGGAGGGCATGACTGCTTCACACAGCCAACAGTGGTACAGCAGAGATACATCCAAGCTCTTGCTCTATTCTGAGTGTTTCAATCTATGGTCCTGGTTGATTATTTTGTCAGCTGAGATGTCAAATATGACTCCAGACCAGGGGTAAGGAGTATGGCTCAAGGTTTTTTTTTGTTTTTTTTTTTGTTTTTTTTTTTTTGTTTTTTTTTGGTTTTTTTTTTTGTTTTTTTGGTTTTTTGTTTTTTTGGTGGAAACCCCCAAAGAAACAATATGCAAGGGAAAGTATGAGAAGAAGAGAAACAGGTTATGAAAACACAATAGCTAGCACTATTTTCAAAATGCATCAGCAATAGGTTCTTGCAGGATGAACACTCTTTTTCCCCAAACTATCTTCTCGCAGACATTTCTGTGATTACATATAAGGATTCCCGCCTGCACTGTGGCTCTCACTGCTCCCCTCTGTACCCAGGCTGTTCTGCTTATTGGCTAGAGAAGGGATACACAAATTCTTTTACACCAAATGTAACAAGAAACAAACCACGGTATTGAATTTATCTTTTTTTTTTAATTTTTTTTTTTTTTTTTTTTTTTTTTTTTTTTTTTTTTTGTGAGAGGGTATGTTGCTTAGCAATGAAATATTTGTCAAACCCTCCTGTATAAACACTGCTATCTTACAGTAGAAATAAACAAGGGAGCAGGTATTTGGATTCTTATCTGGACTGGAGTTTGGCCAGGTTTTATGCTCTTGACCTGTGAAGATGCTTCATCTACTACTTGAGCATTATTTTCTCATACGGGACTGAGTAATGGCATTTTTTTCTTGCTTGTAAAAGATTCATTTCTCTGAACAGAGCAAATCTGAACTTTTATACCAAAACCAGTCATGACAATTCTATCTGAATTTCTAAATTATTTTCCTGCAATTCCTTCAAAATCTTGGTATTTGAATCATACAGTCCTGCTCTGCAAGGTGTTTACCATCAAGTAAAAATAGCATCCAATTGTTCTAAAGAGCAGATGGCATGTCCATTACTAGTAAAGACATCTTGCTAAACATATGGTAGAACAGGTTAACTAAAGGGCATAGTGGTTAAAGTCTTGCAGCAAACCAAGATTGTCATAAATACAACACTTTACCTAAATTTAAATTCCAAAGAAACCCTACGTGTGAGCACTGCTCACTAACAACACCTAGATTTGCAAACATTTGTCCTATATCAGTAGGGATCTGATATGCCACCAGGACAGTGTCTCCTATATTTGCCTTCTGTGTTCCAAACAAAATGCTGCATTCGAATAACTGTATAAAACAACACCCATCCATCAAACAACAGTCACAACCAAATCCACAAAAGCTGCCTTGTAGATTTTCTAACTGAATAAAATACTGGAAATAAGAACTTAAAGCCTGGATAATTTTTGTAGGATTTATGGTTCCCATGTAAATAGGGAGGGCAGCAAGATAACACCAGAAATTACTCAAGCATTTAAGCTATCATTTAAAAATTTTAACAAACATGAAAACTTCACACTTAATTAATTTGATAACATCCATCTTCAATACACAAATGTTGCTATTTACCTAATATTGGAATAAACATGAAGTTGATCCACTGAGGTTAATTAAACTAAGCTGAAATAAAATATATTTAAGGGAATACTAAAGGGAAGCCAGAATCAAGGCAAATAATTTATTTTCAGATACAGATTCTGAATATAATAATCAGAATAACAATTTCATTGTAACTGTTCTTACCAATTGCTGTCGTTAGTACAAACACTTGCTCTACTTTTTTTCCATCATTGTAGAATGCCATATGCCAAGCTCCTTGATCCATATACTCGATGAAACCTGTCTCTTGCAGTGAAGTTAAGATCAGATTCCTGGGAGCTTGATGAGGCTCCTCTGAGTTTTTTGGTTCCTGTTTAATTAACTGTTTTCCATCCATCAGTTTTACAAAATCAAACTGAAATAATAATGAGCAAAAATTAACCACCTAGCAAATTTTTGTGAATCTACTCTGCATGTCTCATTCAAACAGGAATAAACAGTTGAAATCTTAAGAGGAATTGCCTGACTAAGACTTCACCAACGTAGACAGCAGTTTCACAACCTAGTCTATTCAGCTTCAGTTTCCATACAAAAAAAGTCATGGTAACGTTATGGTAGGTCAGAAATCTGGCATCAAAACTTGCTGTTTGCTATGGCAGGGTAAATTCAGACTTGCTGCACTAAGTACAACAGATTTACTTCAAAAATTACATCTCTTTAATGGGAATAATTCCAAATTTTTCAAACTGTAGAGCCTACTTTATGCAGTGATTCGTTTCAATTGCCAAGAATAGATTAAAGAACCTGTTGTTCTCTATCAGCTTTTTAAATGCTTGCCCCTTATTATCAATATCCTATATCAAAACTTAAATACACTTTTTATTTATATTTAATTTTATTAATGCAAGTAAGTATTTTTTACATGGGAGTTCTTAACACCTAACCAAGTTGATGCTGACAACTTAAAGACCAGTTAACTTCAAACATCAGAGATATAAACCTTTCTACGAATTTCTGTTCAAGAAATTTACGTCTTTCTCTAGGTTTTTCCAGGCATTCTAGTTTTCAGTAAAGTTGAACTTGAGCTCAGCTGAAGACTCAGCATCAATTAAAGTCAGTGACAGCTAAAAGTACTTATTTCTAAGTGCTATTCAAAACTCTAGTAAATAATTTTTGAGGTTAGACTAGGCGATCTCCAGAGTTCCCCTGTCAACAATCTTTCCATGATTCCGTACATAAGTTTATCACACTCTATATGGAGTGTGATCGTGCTACAAGAAAGCTGAAAAATCTATTACCCATAGAAATTACGGCTTCGTATGGCAAATATATTAAGCCTAAAGAAAAAAAGTTGAATGTGACCAGAAATGTTGCATATTTTTACTGCTTAGCTAGGTTCTCTCCTGCAAAATCCAAGGACTAAACACTCAAAATTAATATTCACATTAGAAACCAGAAACAGCTTTTTATTTTTTTATTAACTCTTTATACTGTGTAATCTGTTTGTTTTGATGAAGTTGTAAAAAGTTTAAAGCATTTTCAAATATCTGGTACTTCATCCCACTGCCCCCACAAAGACAACACTGGAGCTACACAGCAGCACGGTGTGTACCTGTCCAGCCTCCCAAACAGTCACATCACAGTGGTCACAACGCTGACCTTTCTGGCATGACACTGTGCCTCTTCCTCTGAGAGAGCATGGTTTGAGGGTATAGCTAGATCTCAGTAAAAGAAAGGGATAAACAGACTGCTTTTTGTGGTTACAGCCAGTTCCTTCCTCCCGCCCTGCATTGGAAGTGTATTGTGATCATTCGCATCCACTGCTGTTTGAAAATGTAAGGATGGTAGAATTTGTGTTATTTCTAATTACCTGAGTGTGAGTAGGTGGAATGTTTCTTCTGCCATAAATTCCCAGCAGAGAATCCTTCGCCAGTGAAATGTTAAATTTCAGGTACACGGGGTGATGTATAGTAATCTGAAAGCGCCAGAATAAACCAGGGGGGATTGTCTGCATAACTTGTGCTCCAATCTCAACTTCTCCTGTGTCTATGGCCCGTCCCTTCTGAAACACTAATTTTCCAGAAACAAACAAAACAATCAGTTGCATATTCACGGTGGGTGAAGATAATAAGTCATGATGTATAAACATGCCTTAAATATATAGGAATACATAGAAAAAACCCCCTCTAAACAGAGGGCGTTACACTAAAACAATTGCATTTTTTATTCAACCAGCTGGAAAATACAAATAAACTTGCATGCAATATTTACAACAACAGGCGTCAGAGCATCTTTGCCCTGGAAATTGTGGAACGCTTCACTGAACATAAAAAGGTAGAAGTGCTGCTGGGTAAACCACGGTCTTTACCTATCAGCTATGCAAACAAAACCCATTCAACTGAGAATGCAGAGAGAAGGCAGTGGGACACCTTCCTTTGGCATGTATTTCAGACTACTGCTGAGCAGGCATTGCATAAGCTACACAAATGGACACCAGTGAGGACAGAAAATCCATCCAACCCGATAGGTCAGAGCCCATGTCCAAAGCCTAGATTTCTATTAATCACCATTCCTAATGATTTTATTATGGTAGTGATAAGCTGGTCCTAGAGAAATAAAGAACATCTGTTTTGGCTTGGTCTTTCTGCATGATAATGTAGCAGGGGCATGAGGATAGGGACAGGCAATCTAAAGAGAAAACTGGCATAATTTCATAGTGCCTCACAATAAATTTGCAGACATCTACAGTATGCAACTTCACACATGGGTATGAGAGCGCTGAAATAGAAAGGGAAATGGAACGCATAAAGAAGACATTGCCAAACTAAATTGGAGCTGGCTTGCTTTGCTGGCTTGTATCACCATCTTTGTGTATTTTAATGCCTGTCTGTGATCAGCATCGTGACATGCTGCAAATCACAGACCCAATCCTGTTAACATCTGAGCTAATTCCATTGTAAGTTTTGCAAAACTCGAAGGCGCATTCCTGTACTTTCTCTCAACTAGAAAAAAAGCAGGATAGTATGCTGCATTGGAGGAAGAGGCAAGAGGAAAAGACTGAATTCAGCAGCCATATCCATTTATGTTTCATTTCATTCGAGTATCACAGTGAAGGATAAGGAAGAACAATCAAATTGACTGGAGCCTCACCTTTTACAATAATGCATATAAATATCTAATGCAACATCATGTGCACAAAATTTATAAATTGCCACTGGAAACGAAAACAGCAGTAGCAAAGCAAGGGCCAGCTTTTTCCTGAACGTATTAATAACAAAGATCCTCAGTGGGATCTTCCATAGGCTTTAACTAGCGTAGGAAGTACTTAGCATTCTTAATGAATAGAGATTTAATTTACAAAGCAGGAACAATTCTCAGGGTACTCGATCTTCCAGCTTTAGGGCTGGCTTTGTGTCACCAAACCTACAGCAAGAACTACGAGCTGACTTTTAACACCTTATCACATAAAAACATCTATGTTTAGAGTGCAGAACTTGTAATCTAATACTCTAAAAATACACCTGTTACTTAGTTCATGAGTTAAAATATTTCCCAATTGCTGCTTTAACAACGTTCAAGGTGAGACTACTGTGCAATTTGCTTCATGGAAAAAATCTTGAATGGTGAGTTTTGAAAAGAGAATTAAAGTTCTTAACTTGGGCAACAAAAGTGGATCCCTTCCCAACTCAACCCATAAAAGATCCTACTTGGCTAATGTAAATTTAAAAACCTTTTCCCCTATTTCCAGTACTCCAGAGATATTAAATCTTAATGATTCTTTGCAAGCAATTACCCTGGGTTAAGTAAAACACTAAGGAACTTTTTGGTGATATTGACACATGGTAATTAATGTGATTCAATTACAAGATGGTAGAGCACTAAGTAAAAAGTCAAGGGTACAGTATCATTTTTGAAGTTAATGATATTATTGGTCGGTGTTCAAGGTCCTTTAAAACACAGTAACTGCTTCTTAGTTTGCTGAAGTGAAAAGGCCTGTTTCTTTGTTGAAAATAAAAAGCATTATGTCTTTAGTCAGGGAATATTTTCACTAATTGATACTATCAAATTATGCTGAACAGCATGTTAGTGTTACTAGGCTCAGAACAATGTATCTGAATTTTTCCACATTTGGCTGAAAATACCGTTGCTTTAGTCATAATTTTATCTAATCTTTAAAAAAGATGCACTGACAATTTTCTTTTATCTCATTACACAGGAAAGAAGTGCATGCTGCTGTTCACAATGTTAACATGAAAATATGTATTATCTACCACCTACCGAAAGTATGCAGTCGCAGCATCACTACCTTCCAAACACTATTTTTTTGGACAACCACACAGCATGAAAAGGCTACTGTAAAAGCCATGCCTGACGTGCATGTTTTCATATTCACTGAGTTACTGTCCCTTCTTTATAGGAAAAGAATTTAGCTCTGTTTCTATGCTTAACTGAACTAAGCAGGTATTTGGCTGTACAAAAAAGGCATCTGAAGATACACTGCTCACAGACTATACTTGTTTAGTACCTTACACTTTCTTGAAAAAGTCCAAAAAAGGCTTTTAAATTTACAGTGCTGTAATTTTAAATAAAAACAAGTTCTGTTCGAAAAACATTCTTTCTCTTAACAACATTTTTCTCATGACAAAGCACCATCTATATTCAATTCCTTGTACAGCTCCTGATCTTGCCAACTGGTGTTAATTCTTCCCTATTCTTTCTAAGCACATTTTCCTTGCAAGTCTAAAGCAGAAGATAGATTCCTAATCACAGTTTTCTCTTGTCTTCAAGAAAGTAAAACTCTGAACAGCGTGGTGCCAATTATCTTCACAAGAAAGTACCTATATGCTGATTACTACTATCCTGAAACAATCAATTTCCTTGTACTCCCCTTGGTAAATACCAGCATCAATAGGATACCTGAGTTTTTAATCACATTATTACATATTAAAATGTTAACTCATAGCCTCAGGTCAGTGTGTTATCAAGTCACTTAAAGAAATCTGACTTGCTAATTTGTAAACTTGATTTTCAATAAAAGATTAGTTAAAATATATGTTTTCAAAGTCTGGAAAAGCATTCCGTGCTGCTGCATTGAGTTGGGAAAATGGGAGGTCACAATACGTGACACTAGTTATTTATCCCTGTGAAATCACATCAGAGGTTTCAAGTTTACAGGCAAAGTGTCAACCTTCTATGGTATCCTGCTGTAGTCAAAGGAGTTGCCTGTTTCCAAATTCTCCTTCCCAGCACATCTACATGGAGAATTTGTTACGAGCACTGGGAATAAAATTACTGATATATATTAGAACTGATGGAAAGAAATAAACCCAGCAAAAATTAACCGGCCAGACTATGTATGTACTAATGCCTGGTACTAAGTCCACACGATTTTTCTTATGTTTTCCCAAGTGTATAGTCCTGTTATCACACACTCTGGATTACAGGTTACGCCCAAAAGGTGAAAGGGGACAAGTGGGACAATGGTCTAGCTATACTCACAACTGACCTCTGAAACTGTGAAAGCCCTCAGTGAAGTGGCTCTGCTGTCACAGCCCTCCGTACCTTACTGTTGTGGGGGAATTGTGTAGCTACACAAGACACAGATTGCCTGGGGCGAGGTAGTAGTTTGACTTTTTACCTACTATGCTGAGTCTCTATTGACTTACATATTCTTTTCTATGTTTTCAAGCACCTAATTTTTAAGATTTTTTTATGTTTTTCATGTTTTTCCTGCACATCCTCCTTTGGAAGCCAAGTGCTTTGGAAGAGCTTTTATTAAATCTGTAATATATTGACAAAATGATTTAATGCAGCTGAGAGGAACTATTTGAGATATTTTCCATGGTGCACCAGGACAAAAATATGAAATTGTATAAAACATTACTGCAATTCACTACCAATATAAGGGACAAAAGAATGGATAACAACATTGTTGCCTCCTTATATATATTTCTATTGCTCATTTATCTAATATGATCTCTATCCAGTTGTGCCACATTGATTTGTAAAACTATTGACGTGAGATATAATTTTCCTTCTGAAGGGACTGGTATAACAATAGCCCATCACGTCTCATATTTGGAGTCAAAGATCTTACCTGGCATACACAAAATCAGATCACAGCTCAGCTCTAAAATTTGGAAGGTCTGGAAATCTTTCTGTCATTGCAGAGGTCTCGGTATAATTCTACCATCTTCTTAACAACTGGAAAGAGTAGGGTTCATGTTCTACTCCTATTCACTTTTCTCTGATCTAATCTAATCTGATTTATTCACTTTTTCTGAGTATCGTAAAAAGAAATGGAAGGGCTACCTGCTTTTTACAGTCAGAGAATATTACCATGGTGGTCAGTGGGAAGCATAGGCCAGAGCTTGTAACTAATACCAGAGTAGGTGATCTGACAACGTTAAATTACAGGACTTGAGAGAAAGGAACTGTGCATCTCAGACAATCCTACTCTCTGTTTCACACTCCCAGCTGCACAGTCCACTCCTTTCCTACGCCAGCTCTGGTACTTCTCTGCCCCTTCAAAAGAGCTGCTTCAGCCACTTACATGGCAGAAGACTAGTTGCATTTTTTAAATGAAGCCATTTTCTGCTGCCACAGTGAACTGATGTGTCGTGGTCGTGCATGAGACAATCCCTGGAGTGGGCATGGGGATGCACCCCCAAGATGTGCAGGGCCAGAGACGGGGCAGAGCAGAACTGTCCCCCTGGCAGGGAACTGCCAGACTGGCTCAGGCGCTTTGCGAAACCTCAGCAGATTCCAGCGAGCTGATTCACTCTGACTGGTTAAACCAGGATGTGACAGGATGCTGTATTTTAGCTTACGCCTTCAAGAACTGGCTGCCTTTAAAAGCACTGAGATTTTTACCCTTCTGCATATTCTGACGTGTCAGAACAAAGTGTTTCACTTTGCCTAAGATTGACTTGAGTCTGCAAGACAGGCACAGAATCAAGCCCTCTGCACAAAACGGAACAAGGCAAACACGGTCTCACTTCCCCTGTCTTAAGACAGAAGCCAAATGCTCTAATCTCTTTTCACAAGAGAAGGGTGATTATTTTTCTATTGAACATAACTCTCCTAATGACTTGGGTCTTTGGTGAGAGTTCTGCTAAAGGAAACAATCTGGTTATGAGCTTTTCATACCAGTTCTAAAATTTTACTAGAGAAGATAAAACCTGAACTCAAAATGCTGTCAAACTGTAGCAAATACAGAATCTGAACAGTTGCAATGTTTAAATATTTGTAATTTGTCTGTCTTCTCATTCACACATACCTTTTTTTTCTGTTTTATCAGAAACTTTTCCTCCGATTGGTGAGTAAGTAGTATCCATGGATTCTGTTCCTTTATTTCCTTTGCTAACTCCATTTTCATATAGCTGCCCTTCAACAGGCTGTAGTTGCCAGGTTAAACCAAACAAGTGTACTGCTGCAAAAAAATGAAGACCAATTAACTGATGTCTAAGCTACAGCACCTTCAGTCAGACTGAGAAAGAATGCTGTGACCCAGTTTCTGCAAAGTCAAGTATTACTTTGTTCTGTTAGTAATAAATCAGAATTTCAAGGCATCTAATGAGCAATTTACTATTTTACCTTAAAACCCAATGTTTAATTAGTTTCCACACTTACTTTTGGAGCTCAGCCAGGTCAGGGTGATGAATTTCTACAGCAATTAATGGAAATACTTGCAATTAAAAGGATAACAGTTGAATGAATTTAATATTGTGTGACAGATTCTAATACTACAACAATGCTGTCCCTCAGCTTTCAACTGTCAAAGATCTCAGAGTTTGTTGATTAAAGCACTGACACCAAGTAAAACTTTTCACCTTTCCAATCCAGTCTAAATGAAACTGTGCCCACTGCATTCCCAAACCTTTTCATTTAGGGTAAACATTAGTAAAAACACTGACTCTATAGATTTACTCTAGAATTACACTGTGAATAAAAAACTGACTCTAGATTGAAAATATTTGTAACTATTCTACAACACGTAACAACAGAAATATAGTTGTTATTTATGTATGCATTAGAAAATCTACTGTATTAATCCTTTAATGAAACTATGAACTATCCTTATTACCATACATGGGGCTGTCTACTTCACATTGCCTGTACAGCCATTCACTTTTTCTGCTTTCCTTTCTGATGCTTCTGATCTAAGGCATCAAGAGACAGTAGGAGAAAGGCAGCAACAGAGGATCTTATTTTAAGCCTAATATGATAGTACTGCAGTCATTCTAGGCAATTACCTAGGTCTTACTGAGGAGGGCAAATTCTTCCAAGGAAGAGGTTGCCTTAGTATTGAAGTAACTCAGCAGGGAGGACCGATGACCCACTAAAATATGGATTGAGGACACCCCCCACAGAGGAGCTGAAATTGTCACATAAAGAGCAAATCCCAAGTAGTAGGCTCTTTAGCCACATGCAGCAATTTGCACTAAGTAGAATCTGCCCACGGTGGGAGCTGCAAAGGCAATATATTTGCTCTTCCTCAATCACAGAATCATAAAACGGTTTGGGTTGGAAGAGACCTTAAAGATCTTCTAGTTCTACCCCACCCCCTGCCACGGGCAGGGACACCTTCCACCAGCCCAGGTTGCTCCAAGCCCCGTCCAACCTGGCCTTGAACCCTGCCAGGGAGGGGGCAGCCACAGCTTCTCTGGGCAACCTGTGCCAGGGCCTCACCACCCTCACAGGGAAGGATTTCTTCCTTGTATCTCATCTAAATCTCCCTTCTCTCAGCCTAAAGCCATTACCCCTTGTTCTAACACTACATGCCACTGTAAAAAGCCCCTCTCCAGCTTTCTTATAGTATACCCCTTTAGGTACTGGAAGGAACCATGTAGGAACCTCAGCAACTCTCAGGATAAGTGTGATCTAGGATGGGGTTTGCATTTTAAAAGTACATTATCTTCTTTTGCACTTTGCACATACTTTAAGGGAAAAATCTCAATACAAACAAGAAACCTACAGTCTATTATCCATTTTCTATGTGTTTGCTCACAAGCCTCCCATGCATGCTGAAAAGTTAAATTATAAAGCACAATCCTGTGCCTTGAATGGGTTCCTGGCAAGGGCTTGCCAAAACTACCAGAGAAATACAAAGCTGCCAATCTACAATCTGTGCACTTCTGGATCACCCATCCACCAATACATGATCCAAATCAAGCAAATGAGAGCACTTCTATTGAATTAGTGAGGTGACAGTGTGACACATTTATATTTTTTACATTGGCATCAGGTGAAGAGAGCCAAATTTACTGATTCTCAAACCACTGCTTAACTATCAGATCTGAGCTCTGGAGACACACCACTGAACAGTAGATTCCCACTCCCCAAAAGAGATATTAGAAGCTTACTCTGGTGTTTAGTAGTGGGATCTCAAGCCAGAGGCTTGCCTGGATTGCTTCATATTCTGAAGACTTGAAATCATCAAGGGACTGTGCTAATACTTTGAAAAGGGTCTTGCAGTCAGATCACACAGACCTAAGCTGTGATCTTTGAGCTTATTAATGCAAGACATTACTTCTACATACAGGACAACAAAAATCAGCATGCCTTGACATCTCTACAGCAGACAGCTCTTGCTCCTGGCTTGAGCTTCTGGACATTATTATTATTTAAAGAGTTAATAAGAACAAAAAGGATCAAAGTTCAATAGGAGTGATAACAAAATGAATGTATATTTCATTTATACTAATGCAAATAATTATATGAGCACTTGAAACAGATCAACACTAGAAGCAAAACATAACTGCCCACATCAATAAACTTTTAGTGGTTATAGAATCATGAATACAATCTAGTTGCTTTCTTATGATGTTTCCATTGTTGATATTATTAATTTCCTGAGACAGCATTTGCACATGCTGCAGAAGGTACGTCACAAAGCAAGGACTGAATATGTAATGCACATTTTTTTCTTACTATATTTTTTTTTCCAGATTACATACACCATGCATTTTGTCATCCATTCACACCAATTTGAATAGCTTGCTTACTTCGTCCTCCTTCAGGCTGGAGAAGTGGTGCTGGTTTTATAGTTCGTGCCAAAGCTTGGCAAGCTAGCAAAACTATTTGTATGTACATTTGACAGTCAGTTTCCTCCCTGAGAAACACCAACTGCATTGTAGAGATGATGGTGTCTGCCAGCCTCGGACTCCTCGTCCATGGGAGGTGACATGGGATGCTGGTAGACCAGCTTCACACCACTGTGCAAGAGCGAGTGAACACCAAAGCACAGTGCTATGAAAACAAGGTCTACTTGAATTAAAATGGATGACTCCTACCACTGCAGAAACCTGGTCATTTTGCCATCTTAAAATCCATCTGATTTTCATTACATTAGCTATAGCTCTTGAGAAATTACCTTCAGATCCAGGCGTCACTCTGGTAATAACCAGATCACATACACTAGTAAAGCTGTTAATTCTAAGTGATACCTTTCTCCAAAGTTAACTACAGGGAATAATTAATGTTTATTTAGCAGACACAGAGCCTTACCTTGCCTCTTCATTTTCTGTGATACTTTTCTTTTACCTGGGGTATACATAATTCCTACAAAGCTTGTGTTTCCTACAACATATGTACACCATGTTTTAAATATACAGCTATTTCACCAAATAAGATTAAAAAGAACTTTCAAATCTCTCTCTGTCAAATCTCTTTAGAAATAAGTAGGCATGTGCTGAATTTCATTGAAAAGCTCAAAAGAACTCTTTTGAGTCATTCTGTTTGATTTTTCTAGGGGATTTCTGGCTTTTGTTTTTCCCCTTTTACACAAATGGGCAAAGAAAATGCAGTGGAATTCAACAGTGGGCCACAATGACATTTCCCACAGCATAATTCCACTTGTAAGATTCTCAGCTGTATTTCCCATGTGTAGTGGCCAGGTATAAGACTTGACTCCACAGACCAAGAAGAAGATGACACCATCACCTGTCCAACTTAGAATGGGCTGGGTAAAAAGGAGGGAGATTCACTTCCTGATGAAGGTCTCTGCCCTTTCATCAAAGTTCAACCTTCAGGAATGATGTTTACACAGAAAGATCTTGACTGCAGTACTTCTGAGTCAGCTGGCTGCTGACTAACAATACCAAACCCCACCATTATGACTAAAGATGCATTACTGGATGTAGCTCAAGTTCCCACAGGACACAAAAAACAGCCTTTGAGGTTCATAACTACACTGGTATTACAGAAAAAGCAAAAGCTACTTTGAGGGTCTGCCTACTTGGCTCCAGAAAAATTCTGCAATCAGATACCCTGCATTTTGCAGCACCTAAAATACCTCAGTTACTAGTAGGGTGTGCAGGGTCATTGATGAACCGCTACAGTTTGAAGCAAAACCCAAGGACTATCAGGCAAGTGGACATTAAAAAGCTCGTTAGCAGGATCAATATGCTTCACAATTGCAAAATTCATACTTTAAATTAGGAGGGGCTGTGGTAAATCACCAGAGCATCAGCCCATAACATCCCCTCATCTGGGCACAACTGAACCTCTTGTCTGAAAACTTAGGGACAATATTTTCCCTGTGGGTAGCAACCGTTCTTCTTGGCATTTTTGAACTTCCAACTTGATTTCTCTGTTTCCTTGGTTCTTCCACCCTACTGCAAAACTCATCTGAAAAGATACTCTTTCTTGGCTTGCTTGAAACTCCAGTACATTCCCCCCCCTCTATCATTACATTATTACTTTGCTCTGTGTTATTTATGAGTTATATTCTGCTACGAGCTGAGTTGTACATTGCTTTCACTGAGGTGATCTGGTGGCAGGAAAATATATCCAAAGGCAAAATTTGACCCTCTTTATATAATGTTTGGAGATAGAGCTTATACAATAGATGTCACCATACCTATTTATATTTTATTAGATAGCTCTGTTTAATTCAAAGTTTCAGATAGATTTGGAACACAAAAGTGGACATACACTTTTTTTTTTTTTTTTTTTTTTTTTTTTACAACATGCATTATGGATGCTATTGGGGATGCTAAATTTGGAGTACTCTGTAGTCAGTGGAGCTAAAGAGCCTGGAGGATGCCACAGGATTATGGTGAAACTAAGCTGCTTCTTCAGTCACCCCGTCCTGGCCAGGCTGCACAGTGGAGCTGCTCAGGGTAACTTTAAATGTCCTCTCTCTTGAATACAGAAGATTCCACTCAGTGCAGAGCTTTTCTTGGCTAATATATTTAACAGATCTCTTGCAGAAAAAGATAAATTAAAAGCCTATACCTTCTACCCTTCCCATAAATTTCCTTCACGGAACAAAGAGATGAAAAGCTAGGGTGACTTAATACTGCCTAAGGAATTTTCTCTATCCATAGGCAGGATTTTGGTTGCTTCATATTACTGCTGTAAGTGAAATCAGTTGGATCCTGTTTGGAATCAAAGCTTGGGTCTTTACCTCTGAAGTAAATGTCCAGATTGCTTATTTTGTTCAACATTTAAATAAAACAAACTGACACTTCCAGATAAACTAACAGTCTCTGCAATTCTGTGGCATACTCGAGTAAATATTCACAAATATGTAAGCATTTTTTTCAGAACTCGCTTTGTAAACTGGATTAACCTGCCATCTGCTATGAAGCCAATGATCTAATTTAATTTATTCTTATCTACCTTCTGTGTAAGCACAGCTTGTCAACTCCTGTGCTACATGTTTGGCAGAATATGAATAAGAGGCTTGGCTCCAGTGCAAAAGAGACTCTCAGTAGTGAGGAGATGTCAAAAAGTCCTGTGCAATAAGTACTTATCAACCTGCAAAATGGAACTTCAGAGGACAAAAATCCTACAAATGTGAAGTCTCTCCAAATTGCTGACCTCCACTAAAGGCTTTTGTTTAGCTTTCTCTGCTGTTTCCATTTATTTTACAAAAATCTCTGTAGATCATCCCCCTGAAGCCTAGACTCTAGAAGAGCTGTGATAGAATGTATATCAGCAGCTGACTATTCTTTCTGCACCTGCTCTGACCAAGTGCCAGAAAATTATTTATCTTCTATAACTGCTAGCAGGTTCTGCTTATAAAACTGGATTTCACTGTGGCATGAAGCCATGGGTGCATTAGTGTCTTAGTTCCAGTAAAGCAATGTGAAAATACCTGAACACAAATAAGAGTCAGAATCAAAGTCCTGATCCTGACCCACAGAAGCAGGGTTCTTTTGTAAGCTCATTTTGTAAATAAAATGCTATGTGATTCTGCTCTAACCAAATTTGAAAATTTGAGACTGTTAATATTTGATTCAGTCTTAGGATTAAAAAAAAAAAAAAATCCATACTGAAGTGATAAGTTCTTTTGGACCATATATGGCCTTTCACGATATAAAGATTTTTCCATATATTTGTTATAGCCATCTTAACTCTCAAGCATTCTCCTCTTTCTCAAGCAGTCTTCTCTTTACACCTAACATATTTTTATACCTGGGAATAGAAATAAACCCTCCTCTCCTGCAGTTCTCCTGCTCAGATGTATAAATCTATGCACTGAGATACTTATGTCCTTAAAATCTGGCCTGGCCTTTCCCAGTGTTGAAACCACCACCCCTCTACCTTGTACACAGTGTGGGAAATGACAGGTCACAATGGCAGACAGCAGAGAAGTTTTAATTTCCTCACCCTCCATATGTATATAATTTAAGACCCAACACCATCTCCAGTGCATACTCATAAATACTGATAATATCATAAAGGATAGGGACAACTTCATATTCATACCTGAGAATTCATCTGTATATAAAATAGTAATTTTTGTAGTCAGGGATGGTTAAATCCAAGAACATAAGATGCAGTCTTCAGAGGCACTGAACATTTGCATCTCCTGCTGAAATCAATAGGAACTGTAGGAGTTCAGCACCTTTGATCAATAGGACCAGTGATTTGCAAGTCCAAATCAGCTGCTGATAAAATGGTAAGGTATCATGGAAGAAAACTCCAACTTTACTAATGGGCTAAAAATAACTGAGTAGATGCGCAGCTACATGAAACACTGTATTGTACTCAAAGAAAACGGCGTCATACTGAAAAATTACAGAAAAAATACTGTATTTTTAGTGTATTGTATTTTAATCACTTGTATGTCTTGTTTACTTGTAAATTTTTGTTCAGATTTCTTAATTGCCGATGGCTTCTTAGTTTTTTATTATGATGAGATTAAAAAAAGAGAATATTTACTATACCATTCTCCAATGGTAGTCTATTTTATACTCTTTATAGCAACACAGACCAATAGATGAACAGAGACAAACAACTATTGACTGCATTGAATCAAACAGCTATGTTCTTGTCTTTCATGGGGTAATTTAGACTCTACATTATAGCTTTTGGACATCAGTATGTATACAGTGTCTGCTAGTCCCCATCATACTTACCAGTTATAATAAGCTATTTAAAAAGTGTCACAGAAATTTCAGTTTTCTTTCCCATACTCTCCTTTTGCAAGGCGCCATCTCTTAAATACCTGAGCCTAGACCTGTGACACAGATGCAGCTCAGTCCTTTCAAACACTTCATGCCAGACAAATATACATCAACTCAGAGGAATTTATCAGTTTCTGTTTCGGATTTCAAGAATTTTCCCTCAAGACTTTTTTTTTTTTTTTTTTTAAATTTGAGCATTCATTTGCATAAATCTTTAAAACACACACAGCTCTTATGCCCTCCAGACACAGTGAGTGCTAGCAGGCAGATTTTGTCCATTTCACCTTGCTGTCTAAAGAGCAGATAACTTGTTTTCCCTAGTCAGCCTTTCACTCCACCAGCAATTTCACTCTGCTGTAACCGAATGCACCCATGACATGCACCATCACCTCCCTGGTGGGTGTCCCAATTGCCCTCTTTGTGGGCAAATTCAAGCAGTTGTGCTCCAGCCTGCCAGGAACACATTATAGTTCTCAACATAAATGAAAGTACAGAAGAACAATAAAAGAATATATGCTTTTATTCAATAGAAAAGAATTCTACACATTTACAGTGTGGAGACCAAACATCCACTTTATGAAATGAGGTTTTCTTTGGAGTAACTACTATGACTTTAGAACCTATTCATAGGAATTACTCCTGTCGAAGTGAAAAATATGTTTTACTTGACAAACTAAATATTATGACTAAAGATTTTCGATAAATCAGCTGTTACACAACCATTTACAGGGTTCTATAATTTCCTTACTGTCCATATAATAGTCAAATTTATTTCAGAAAGGGCCAAATAATAAACACAGTGATTATAGGCCAAAAGTGGAAACAGAGAGAAAAAAATATTTTTTAACTGACTAGTAGTTCAAAGAAGAGAAAACACGTAAGTATGTGTTCTCAAGTAAAAGCTTCTCTATTGAGTCTCACTGATAATAGGGAGAGACTGAAAAATAAAAGAACAAAATAGTTTTGCTACTTTACCTTTTGACTGAAAAGAAATCACGGCTTAAGAGCACTCTGGCACAGGCCTCCATTCATTACAAGTATAAGAGCCACTTGCAAATTTTTGATCTGGAATAAGCTTTGGGTTTCCAAGACTCTGGGAATGTTCTGAGTTGAGGCTGAGATTTGGGCCTATTTTTAACAGCAACATGTAGCTCATGCATCTAACGGCAGTACAAGATATTTGAGAAAGCACATTTAAGTTATTAGATAAGGGGAAGAAAAAGCTTAATTTTAAATTTTGACCTACATTCATTTGGCCTGAAATTGCAGCAAATTGTAAGTTAATGCAGACTATGCCATAAAATACAATGATGGAAATAAGTTTGCTTTTACAAAGTCTCCCCTATTCTTCCAGTAACAATCACTTAGCAGATCCCAGGTTAAGTTTGATCCTGAAATTAAAATGAGTTTTGTTTTGCGATTTGGGCCTGAATCTGTAGCCATTACTCAGACATAATTCCCTCTGATTTGAAGAAAACCTGCCTGGAGTGACGATTGAGGGACCTGAATCATGGCCTCAAGTTGCGCCAGGGAAAGTTCAGACTAGACATTAGGAAGCACTTCTTTCCAGAAGGGTTTCTTGGGCGTTGGAATGGGCTGCCCAGGGAGGTGGTGGAGTCCCCATCCCTGGAGGGTTCAAGAGTAGCTTGAGGATATGCTGTAGGTGGGAACTGTGCTGGGAGAACAGTTGGGCTAGATGATCTCCAGGGTCCTTTCCAACCTAGATGATTCTGTGTGTATTCTGTGTATGGTGAGCAAAGAGAAAATACTTGGGGGAGTGAATTTTAACTTCAGAGTATTACATACAGTCTGGTTTTGCATATTCAACTACTCTTATTTAAAACATGCACATTTACATTTTGACATGAAAAGATATGCAAATATGAAACTCTACAGAGCAAGTGAACTTTGAAGATAGTTTATATGCTATTATTCATACCTAATAAAAGGGAAAGAGCTAAGGTACCTGACTCCTAAGAACAGACCATGAACTTATTTAAATATTTAACCAGCCAGAAACAGGCAACATGAATATTAATTTGGAATAAGCTATCTAATACTACCCAAAGCTTCAGGAAAGCTTATGTAACTGAAAAAATTCTGGGGCAAACAAGAGCAGATAATGGCATTTTGGAAGATTTTCTGAATTAGTATCATAGATTTATATTTTTCTATAGAAAACATAACTAGAAATACTAATAATTTACAAAATGCAAAAATATCTTCATTTTACCTAGTTCTGCCCAACTAAAGAAAATGTTACACCTTTATATTACCAGGTTAAGATAAACACAGACAAGTCTACAGAAAATTCATATAGAGCTTTTTAATTCATAGTGACATGGAGTGCTTACAGCATTCTCAGACTGATGATATGCAGCAGTATATCTCTAGAAAGTTAAAAAATTTTCAGTGGCAGACTGAAATCTAAGCAGGGATGAAACAGGCAGTGCTTCATCCAGATAAAATCTAAATGGTGTGGGTGGGATATATATGTAGCAAACAGATGAGCCTGCAAAAATTATACAGCCAGTCCTAACTGAGGGCATATGCTCACCAGCTGTTATGTAAATCTGCAATTAATGTAGCTTACTAGATCCTCAGGTGCTTTCAAATAATCACACAGCAGAAATGATCAAATCTGCTTTCCCATACGCATTAGACAAGGATGTTAGAAAAAATCCCTCCTGATGAGCATCTCACTGACAGTAACCAGAATTTTGTCACTATGGGACACAAAAACCCCAGTGGAAAACAAAGATGACTGAAATTGTAATAATTTTCACTATAAAGACATTTATTCATAGAATACAGAAAATCAGTGGTCACGTATTGGTTTGAGGCATCTGTACTTCTATCTTTGTACAAGCCACTCTTTCAGACAAACCCAGAGTTATTCCCATTCAAGCTGTAAGATGCTGGAGATACTCTGGCTCCAGCCCAACCAGAGAACTGGCAACTAAATCAACAAACCAAGAGTGCGTGTCAGAAAGTACATCACACAAGCGAGAATTAAATATTTTCCCTATGTTTACAGAAGCCATTCTAAGATTCTACAAAATGAATCTTTTGCAATATTTTCAATTCAGATTGAAAAACTAATGTGACAACATTCAGACAAAATGTCATATAGTGAATCACAAAGACTTGCCCTCCCATGTACAACTGTAATCAAACTGACTCCAAGTCCACCTCCAAAACAACCATCTTCAAAAAAAAAAAAAAAGGAAGACATTTCTAGCTACTCTGACAAATCCTGCCAATCAATCGTGATAACAAAATTGCACTTAGGTACTTACAAAGATGAACTTGAAATTAAGTAAGTGCACTTTAATCTATGTAACAGTTTGCTGAAACATAATTCAGTAAAGGGACAGCAAAATACACCTTAGAAAACATGGTGTAAAATACTATATATTTTTAGAGCTAGCTGTCATTCTAGCCAATGATGTAAGAATTAAGAGGAAAAAATGAAAGATTTAAATTGTGATCAGACTGAAGAAATGAAATACAGGTAAGCAAGGCAAAATATAATGAAGGGTTATCAGTCTTTTCCTAATAATTCTTTAAGAGCAACAATATTGCAAGGCATAATATGAAAATCAAATGTTTAATTTAAGAAAAATATCACAGCAATTAAAATCAGTAGGAGTCCTCTGCTAGTATAAACATGTCATCTTGAATAATCCTTCTTTCTCTATTAAGCAGCATCAAGGTTAACAGAGTAGAAAGTTAATGAGAATTCCGTGTTGTATTCAACCGCTGGCCAACCTAGCATTTTGTTTGCCAAAATTTACAAAGCACCCAATGGCAAACATTATTAGTAAAACATGATTTGTATTAGTGTAAAAGCAAGCAAGACAACAGAACAGAAAAGGTAAAGAATAATTCAGCATAGAAAAGAAAGAGAGGCTTACCGATAACATAGGCTAGCAACAATGCCAGGGTAACTGTAATAGCAGTAGCACTCAAAGCAGTGCACTTCCAGTTGCAACACCTGTAAGGTTTGTTAAAAGTGAAGGCAGGTCTGGAAAAGGTACTTCTAGGAAGAGGCCTAGGAGGTGGAGAGTAAACAGTATTGGATGTTAAAGGATAGTTCTGACTGGCAGCGCTGAAGATAGCTGAAGACCCAGATCCATGTTTAAATAGGAAATGCCTATGAAAAGAAGACAAAGAACCACACTGTAAAAACCACTTTGTGATTTCAGAAGTGAAAGAAACTGTATCAGCACTGTATAATAAATACTGCATATATCCACAGAAAATGTCAAAACCAGGGAAATATGTATTTGAACACCCTCTGTAGTGGAAGTTTTTTACCCACACCACAAGATTTTGAGCAATTTTTTAGAGAAACAACATAATGTAAATGAATTCTAAACTATCTTCCCAGTGATTCAGAGTAATGTTAAGGAAAGGTTATTTCTCAGTGCAGTACCTGGGGGTACTCCAAGACGAGCAGCATCTGTGTGCCTCGTTACCCGGGCATGCCTGACACGCAGGAACTGCTGCCAGCAGTACCCACTCAGTCCACAAACACACAACTGGGTTTATCTCACCGAGAGTACAAATAAACTGCAGAAGCCACTATCACTCTGAGTATTTATTTTTAAAAAAGGGAAAAAAAAAAAAAAAAAAAAAAAAAAAGGTGACTACTTAGTGGAAAATCTAAAAGGATAATCCATTTTAAAGGACTGTAGTTACTGTACAGGTGAGTACAATTTCTTTAGTATCCTTAATTGAGCTATTTTAAGAGCAGATTTTCTTCAAATGCTTTTATCTACTGTGGTGATTCTCAAACATACTAAGAAAGACTTCATCTGGAGACCTATTTCAGTGTATTTTGGAGGACTGATTGCCTTCAAGAAAAAACAGCAAAGACCTACATTAGCACAAAAAAAAAAAAAAAGATACAGAAATGTGCCTTGAAGAAAGGGCTCTGGTGCAGAAACACAGAGTGGTTGTCTATAGGAAGATGGATGTTTTTTAGGATTGGCAAGTGCTCTCCAAGAGAATTAGGGAAAGGATATTTAATTTTAGACATTACTGTGCTATGTGCTCAGAAACTGTGTCAAAAAGCACATGTTCAAGGCTGACCATAGCAACCACATGTTTATTGGAAACACCAACTTTCTTTGGACCTTCCTTCCTTTAAGTGAGCAAGCTTCTTCAGTGCACTCTGACAGGAGCACATCTAAATCTCACACCACAGCATGCACCCGAAGAAGTTTAGAGAATCTCAGTGCTTCTCTGTCTTAAGCCACAAGGTCTGAGCTGAGAAAACAAGGGAAAGGGCACTGATATTACAGAGCTTGCAAGACCAAGGGCTGCCTTGGCCACAGGGCCGCCACTAGAGTGTTGTTTTAGCCTGAACCTCTGTAGCCTTTCTGTTGAGTACCCTGACTCAGGAAGGCATTTCCTAGAGAACAGAAATCAACCCTCCCAAGCTTGCCAGCTCTTTGCTTTGGGAGCCAGACACTGGTGTGAAGCAACGACCACTTGCAGTGCAGGTGCTTTGAACTGTGCCCCCTTCATATGGGCTCCCAGCTGAGTAAAAGCATCTGTGACTGTTGCTGCTATTGGTTTCTATACAACCCACTTCTCTGTTCAGCTGAGAGCGGTGCAAGTGCTCTGCAGGCAAGTACTACCATGCCACTTGTGCTGGGGGTGCAAGTTGCCCTCATTTTTTTCTGCCAAAATTGAAGGAGGATCTTGCATTTAGAATCACGTGGTACTATGATGCCTGCAAGCCAAAAAGCCACAGACACACTTCACAGCTGAAGTTAACTGGCCAGTTCTGACATGGTCCGGAATCTTCCCTTTACACCTTCAGCAAGGTGCAAGACAACGTTTTGAATATATATACGGATCAATCAATCCATGCTGGTAGAATTTCTTTGATGGATTCACAGCAGGAGGTACACAGGATCAAACACTCAAGAGCATGAAACACGACTGTACTGTGACATTTGACTTTAAGAATATTGTAAATACTAGTTCCTGAAAAGGTAATTGCTAAAATGGTGTAATGAGTATGATATTATGTATTTCCATTATAAGATTTTAAAAGAAAGGTTACAGTTCTCAAAATGCCAGAATATAGAAAATAAAAAGGTATTACAGAGCAGTTTTATCTTTAAAAGGGGCTTTTATTCAGGCAGTTACATGAAAAGGAAGGTAAACGAGAATACCAGTTAGCTTCCATTACAGATTACAGTGCCTACATATCAAAAGTCCTTTGACAAACCACGAGAGTGATTTTTTTTTGTGTTGAGTACTAGTTATTTCTACTTCATACTTACCCAAGTAAACAGCACTCAGACAAAAAAAAAGGAGTACTGAATCTGAATGAGTACAGCAACCTGGCATTACATTAAGACAACACATTCCAATTTTCTTTCCCACTGACTTTCACAGTTATAGATATATATATTTATATACACATTATATAGATGGCAATCCTCTGAACATGGTAATGTTACCTGTAAGTAACCTGTAAGAAGTTCAAAACTTCTAAACTCAAATATAGTAAAATAATAAATTCGAATGAAGTAACATAACTGTCTACAGGACTATATAAATCTGCTTCCTTCATATCAGGCAATGAGACTACAGTTGGTTATTTTAGCGTCAATGCTTTGTTGTCACACATGAAGGCTTTTGCAAGTACGTGAAGCCTTACTTTTCAGTCAGCAGTTGACAAGATATATAGTCACTTAAGACTTTTGGGAGGAAAGAATGTCATGGCAAAACTCCTACTGATATTCAAGGAAGTAGAAGCAAAACCACCATATAAAATAATATATGTGGTGTTATATATAAGCATATGCATACACATGTATACTCACAAATAACATAAACAGTCAATAGTTTTCTACTTGCTTTACATTTTCAAGACATGACAACAAAACCTACTTATTTGATAATTCCTCATTTAAATTTTTTTTGGAAATTACAGCAGAACGGTCTGATATTGGCAGTATTGATTGTCCTTTATGGTGCATAGCCCAAAGATATCAGAGGTAAAGGGAAGGAAATGCTGAACTGGAAGTTATTATTAAGGCTCTAACAGCCTTGCAATCAATAGCCAGGAATAATTCCATTCTCTTGCATAGGGATTTATAAATGTGGCTTCACAGCCTGATGGTAAAATGCTAGTGTGCAGAGGGATTTCTTTATTAGCAGAAGAGTGCCCAGAAGCTGGATCCAGCTCACATCCTTTTAGACAGATGACTCGATTCACACAGGAGAATTTACATAGCTCTAACTTGTAATAAAACTGAGATTCTGAACCGAGACACTAAACTGAACTGAAAACTTTTTCCACTAAACTGAACTGAAACTCAGTGATTTTCCACTAAACTGAACTGAAACTCAGACACTGAAACTGAGCTCCTAGGGAAATAATGTTGAGAAAATGTTAAAAATCACAATTGTTTATGCCTTCCATTTTTGGGAGAGTATACTGAGTACCCAAAGATACTTCTATAGAATTTGAAAAACACTGGTGGCACAAAGACAAATTTCCAAAGCCAGACTGTGACTGCCTTCTCATAAACTGAGACAGCTCATCTGTCTGAGCACACCACTGTTCCCAAAGGACGTTAGGACACGCTAAACTGTTGCTATCAATTCTATAAAATCAGGTGCTCTCTCTAAAGAGCAAAATAATAAAAATTGCAGTTCAAAAGTTTAGATGTGACTGCGCCTGGTGTGTGCTTTAATATTTGATCTAAGAGAAAAGCTAAGGCTATTTTTTTTCCTTGGGTAAACTGGGAACACAAGATTTTATAAAGATGATTGATAAGACCACTTGTTCCAAGTGAGGAAACTGTAAAAGTTCACAAAAAAAAAAAAAAAAAAAAAAAAAAAAAAAAAAAATTCCATAAAGAAAATAATATTCTCTTAAAAAGAAAAATACAGGACATAATCTGTAATGCATTTGTTTGTGAAATAAAAGTAAGTTAGTATTATTACACTGATAATTCCAATACATAAGTAAATATTGCTCAGTAACAATTTCACATATAAAAGAGGCAGCTGGAAAACATTCCCACAACGTCTGTTTACCTATCTATCCACTTGTTCATCTCTACAAATGTAAAACCTTTGAACTTTGAATCCTCTTAAGCGAAGTTAACTGGAAGAAGATCCTACCAGACTTATAAAAATCAGAGTGGGTGGGGCATGACCAACCCCCCTTAAACCCCTAAACAGCCCAACAAAATCAGCAAAAGCCCCAATGAGGGGCTTGCTAAAGTTTCTAAACTCAGCTCTTGGGCCTTTCTAAGCTCTGCTAGCCACCCGTTCAGCATGGCACATGGTGGCTAATGAGGCAGAATACATGCTGGCTGATCAATAGCTAGGTCTAAACCTGCTACACTGCTGTGCCCAGTAAAGAGATAAGTACTAAAGGAAGGGAGATACTGGGGAGTTCAGGTGACAGAAGGCATGAAATCAGACCTCTTAATCCTGCTGATGACAGAATAGCTTGCTTTTTGTAAAGAGCAGTTTCATGTGACCCATCTAAGTGCTCTTGTCCAACCTCAAGAGGAATGGAACATAACCCTAAGAGTGCAGTTTATACAAAAACGATGAATTCTCAGCTAGGAGAAGGTTAAAGAACAAGAGTTAATTTCTTTCTTTGCACCCTTCTCTGTTAGAATATTTTATTAGATACTTTTCTTCTTATGGTAATTTAAGTCTTATAAAAGCTACACATGAAGCAACATCCCACCTGAATTCATGTGGGATAACATAACACTATTACAGAAACCAGACCAACCCCACACAGAATTCCTTAATTAAATTCTGAGAAAATATTTTTATATTTCAGTACCCTAGCAATGTCCCTCAACTTTGTCAAGGGCTTGATATCACTTCTGTAAGTCGCATGTATTTACCCTGTGCTTAGTGTCTGTAGGCTTAGAAGTCCACCTTCATTGTACCTATACATGTTTTCCTTCCATTTCAATTCAAAATTACGGGTTTGTAAGAGAAAAAAGTGAAGAACAGACGCAGATTTGAAAGTGAACCACTGGGTGAGTTAGTAGAAACACAAATCTTGCAATATGATGGCCAAAATAATTAGTATGCATTTCTCCTGTATAAACCAAGTAGGAACGCATTTGTACTTGTATGTGTTTCACATTCAAGAAATTGTTACCTAAAGTGTTACATATTTCTGCATAGCTATGTGACAGGAAAATTAAGAAGTCTTCAGTTTGATTATTTAAATTTGTCAATTTCTTTTCAACTAAATTCTATACTGCATATAATAGATATAACTGTATATCTATACCAATATTTAAGTAGGCAATTGAAGCAATTCTTTTAGATGTCAACAGAAGTCCAATGGGATTTTTTTAAGAGGCATAGTAACTGAAACATAAGAAGGATTCTGATTCTTGGCATAACCAGAAAATACAAAGCCAAAAAGGGATTTGGAACTGATACAACTGCCCATTCATTTTGGCAAACATCAACCATGACCCCACTGTTACCTGACCTTTCTAAGTCAGTTAATATTTCCTGGGACAGTGGGAAGAAGCAGAAATATTCTCTTTCCTGATTTTCTATCCATCCTATTCTGTACCCAAAGTGGGAAGGGAGAAAAAAAACCCCAACTTCTAAACTTAGATAATAATCAGAATGTGGACCTCTCTTCATAAATCTTGCATGTGGTACTCAACAAACTATACAGTACAAAACCAAACCAGCTAGTCTAAGGTAAGTATATAGAGTAAAAACAAGACACATATTTGACAACAGATACATGCACTATACCCTCACCTTGAAAACCAGCCCAGGAAAATTCTATGTGAATATAAGACATGACTTATAGATAGAATTTGCCCTATAATATTATCTGCCTTATTTTACCTTTCTGCATACTAGAACTGTAGGAGCAAGAATGCTCTTGGGTGAAACAGGAGGGAAATGGCCATGAAAACTATTGATTTTATCATTCTATTTTTACATGTATAATTTAAATATATTTGAAACCCCCTAGAGATTTGTCTTTGGGAACAGAACTGCTTTGTTAATATTCCCTCTTTGAGCTGGACTTGCCTTTTGAATCATTCACATAGAATTGCTTCCCTTTATTCACTCATGTTTTCTTTACATCATGTTTGAAGATTTAGCCCTGTGACCCTGGATGTGAAAGGATGTGAAAAGAATTTGTATCCTTCACTTTTTGCTTCAGTACAGAACAAGATGTGACATGATGCTGACTCACTTGTCTGTTGTTGCTGTAGGCAAGCTAAGCCTGTTAGCCAGGTGACTAAACTTTGAAGTCCCTGGCAGAAATCTGTGACAATAATTATATAAATATAGGACAGTGCCAAAATCAATCAAGAACAGTTTCTAAAATGGAAAAGTTGTCCAAAATACAACTGTCTTCTGGTTTCATTGGCTATTTAGTGAAAAACAAAACAAAACAAAACCTACCACACTGGGGACATAAATTACTCTTGTATAGGTCACTATGAGCTTTATCATTACGATACATAGTGTCATTGCTATATTAATCCAGTAGTCTTCAAAAGTGCTTTTCTGTGGCTTAGAACTTTCCTTTAGCACTTCAACTCAATCAACAGCTGAATAAAAGTGATCAATGTGCATGGAGATTCATGGGGTAAGGAAGGAATGAGCTTGTGGTTTGCTCTAATTTTTTCCAATGTTTTAAATTTGTGATGTGGAAAATGAGAACAATAGTACTTACAATAATATTTACAAAACTTATATGAAGAATAGTATGTAATATTTGCAGAGTACTTTGAAACCATGAATCAAGGAGGATAAAAATACTAGTATTGTAATTTTGTTGCTTATATTCTGTGGCGAGAAGCATGACTTAAAACAAAGAAAAGAATGAAATAAGTGAAGTAGAAGTAGTTGCCCCAAAGTTCTTTCTCTCACAAATTTTTTCCTATGGGTATTAATGCATATACTGACTTTTATTAACAGCATTTGAGTCTACCATCAAATACGTACACTCACATGCATATGGTCTAAAGCCAAGCTACACAGCTATTGTGACAAATAACAGATTTTATTTGACAAGAAATGTATCACATTAACTAGGTGAATACTATCTAGTCTTCCAAAATACATTTCCTAGAAGTTAGCTATCCAGGGGATAGATACACATTTCTGGGCATTAACATTACAAACACATACATATGTGATTTTCTTTGAAACAAAAAGACAGAATCTCTTGCTTTTCTGTGACCCTTTCTCACAGTCTCTGTTATCCAAATCAGCCTAGAACCTTTGTATTACCCTGCAATTATCTTTCTCTTTCAAAATTTATATTCAGTCTGTTTCTGGTTTTCAAACTGAAAACGCTGCGTTTCATTGAAAGCTAACAGGGTGCTTTCCCATTGGTAGCCATAAAATAACAACATATCTTTACTTTTAATTCTAACTTTATCTACTGTTCCATTATTCAATTTAATGAGTGAATAGTATCTGCAGTGTGATTGTTCAAGTTACAATATTAAGCCCGCATAAAAAAACCTTACACATACAAATACTATCTCACTGTTCCAGGGAAGCCCACACCAGAGCTTCTCCCAAATTAAAAATACAGTGGACTATATGAACAATTTAAACCGCCTTATTGTCCTTAGTGACTTGATCTCAAATTATTCAGAAGAAGGACTCTCAAGTGCCATTGCTGCTGACATAAGAATTGTACTTCATTGTAGCTGACAGAATGTTTATATTTTTATTTCCATAAAAGATGCTTTCATTCTCGCATTATTAAATTTAGGGTCATATTTACAGCTTTTATTTTAAGTTCATGGTCATATTTACAGTTTTCAATTTATCTTTTACAATTCAGAAGTCTTAAATATTTTTAGATCTTTTCTGCTGTGCAGCAAAAACACATGGGACTTGGACTGAATTTAAAACCCTTGCCATGTGTCTGTTTTTAATATGGTCAGTCTCTCTATAAGTTAGATTTATTGTTTAATTAGGTAGAAAATGACAAAATACAAGTGAAATGTCATAATAGTAAATACTGACCAACATGATTGAAGGAAAGATCATAAACAAAGCCCTCCTCTGCATTTATTCTTGGGATAATCACAAGTCTGGTCATTTAACTCAGGAGTAGGCTCCATTCGCAAACAAGTTCCTAATGAATTGCGTTGCTCAAATAGTAACTTTGTCCCTGCTTGGTGGTTTATGATCATTAACACCTGTGTGCCTTGGGAGCTGTAGAAACCATTCTGTTTGCTATGGAAACCTTGAACTGGGAAAGAGGAAGGCACAAATTGCTTTCTGAATCTCGGCACTGGGGGCAAGATTCACAAGGTGCTCAAATGAAGAGACCGAGGAGGAAGAATAAACCTTCCAAGAGCTCACACTGAACCCTGTGAGTGTGTATTTATATATGGATTTTTCTTTCATTAATTCTGCTTTTAGCACTATTCCAGCTTAAACAGAAAGCGAGTATGTACAGGTTTCTGTGATTTGAAAGGCTATCAATGTACTTTTTGAAAAGCACAAATAATTATGAGCTTGATTAAAAAAGAATGAGGGAGAACCACAGTACAGGATAAATCTCTTGATAAGTGACAGTTGTCAAGATTCCCCTATACTAAAATGAAATTATAAGCAAGATGATACTTTTGGGAAAAAACCCATCCAGATAGTCTTCAATATGCACCTCAGATAACTACATAATATAGAAAGGAATGACTTCATCTATTTGATGAGCTGAATAAACTTCTCAAACTCCAAACTCTCAAAGTTTTTAAGTGTACAGAGCCATAGTCAAACTTTAGGGCTCTGAAATATTGCTGAATAGTAACTAAAAATCGTAACTGCCTTGAACCCCAAATACTTCTCTTATTATTCTAGTACTTAAAAGTTTTATATAAATTAATGATAATTGAACCTCGGGTTCATGGTCTGGTACCTCACTGTCCCCTTAGAGGAGCTATTACCATGGTGATAAGATTGCTTAAATTAAGCTGTCTTCTTCCACAGTACTTGGCTCATCGCCAGTGCAGTGAAGGGAGATTTCAGTCCATTCAGCACAGCATTAACCTTACTGCCAACACTGCTAAATGGGTTAGAGGAACTAGAAAGAAATTTGATTTAAAAAAGGAAGGAACAAGCAAATATGTAAAATACTGAAGCACAAAAGAGGACTAAAAAAAAACCCATTTTGAAACAAAATAAAAATTCGGTAAGTTTTGATATTTAGACAGAAAAAAATGCCAATGCTTGGGTAATCTAAACGCAAAATTTTCTCAAAACAAGCATGTCCAGTGGTTTATCCGTGAAGACTGTAGCAGACTATAGGGAGGATGAGAAATAATGTTAGGCAAAAATCCTTATTTAACATCTAGTTTTTTCTTCTTATGTGGGAAATTGACTGAAGTGGGAAAATAAATAGTAAACACCATGAAAAAAAAAGCCCTAAACACCAAAAAAACCCCAATATATGGAAACAAATACTGAGTCAGCTAGCAGGGCATGAAGAAAATGAAAACACTCCTTTGAGTTGTCATGGTTTAATACATACTCCATAAAAAGTGGTAAGCTATCTTCAGACAGGGCTGTCGGAGATAATGACAATGTATTACACTGTAAATCATAAGATTTGAAACATTAGAGCAAAGTATCTATGAAACCTGAGAAAACAATTATTTCAGTGGAAGGAAGGGAATAGGCAATAGGTTGCAAGTGCCTTCTTCTGGGAGAGAAGAAAAAAATCAATTTATATAAGAGCCCAATAACATTATCCTAAAAAAGAGAATCAATGTTTCCTGTGTTTTTATGTGGTGTGAGAGATCCTTGTAGTCTTTTTCTGGCAATACTTACAAATTATTTTTCTGTGTGACAATGAAATTACTGCAAGTTCATAAGTCATTTTAAGAATGAATACATTTTTTTTGAAAACCATGCGTGCATGCATACAGATAGAGCCTGCATTTGCATTTACAGGCACATTACAGCGCTGAAGGCTGCAGCACAGTCACTTGGCAGTTTGAGCTGTCACATCTCCTACAGGTACAGCTCAAACCAATTTCTTCATCAATTCTCCATCAACAGCTATTCTATGACACATTCTCTGAAGTTTTAAAGGTGTTCCTAATTCTTATTTTAATTTGGGCTGCTTATAATCAGAAGAGCTGCCAGAGCTAGAGAACTGGCCTTGGCAGTTACACACCTCTACACTATTTTTGGCTTTGCCAAGAGTTTGTATGAACTTGGAACAAGTCATTTCACACTTCCAAGTCAGTCTCCTCATTAAACAGTTGGGCTAGTACACTGGGTCTTGACAAAACTTGGTTTCAGATTGTTCCATGCATGTAACACATCTAGATGATGCACAAAACAGTATTTCTGATTTGCCCTTTTCTACAAAAATATAACAAATTTCTACTCAACATAAAAACTTTCAGAACACATACCTCAGTATATGTCTTTACTCCAGCATTTTACGGTCTAATCTTGGGTTTCAAATTCTAGTTACATGTTTAATCAAAGTATTGCAAACATTTTTGGAACTGCAGAATTTTCTTTTACATAAATAGATGTTATCATTATGATCAGACTCATAAACTTGCTTCATTTCTGACTGTCCAGAGTGAACAGGATTTAGTCACATGATTAGTTCTAGGAAATCTTTTCCTGACTGAAAATTCTCTAATATTACATGGCTGTAGATAAACCATGCAAACACCTGTGCTGTTTATGGATTAACAGGAGATAGAGCTGGAAGAAATGCTGAACATGTGTATTCTGATTTTTGCCTAGTTATTACAGTAGGGAATAGATTACTAAATCTTTTTGACTGCAGATGTTCCAAATTAAAAAAAAAAAGCCAACACAAAAACACCTGCTTAGACATATTAGGTACGTACATATTTGGAAATTTGGTGGTACTGAAAAGATTTAACACAGAAACACAGCTGCCATTGACATGTCTCATTTTATTTTGTAGGACTATTTTTCAAGGGGTAGCTAACCATTAATGGAGGAGAAAAGCAAGAGAATCCAGATATTAGACCAAAGTAACTGTTCAATTCTAGCTGAATCATTCCCTGTTAAAGAAAGGAAAAACAAGCTGCAAGCCCTTCTTTTTCTCTAAGGCTGTGTTATGTACTATAGACTTCTGGGAAGTGGTGATACAAATGTTTTTTATTACAATGTTCCCCTGTTATATCACTTGTCTGCACATAAACTGCAGATACATCTTGGCAAACAGTCTCACAGATTCTACTTTCAGATTATATAGCCTTTCAGCCAGCTTTGTGAGAGGCTGCAGCTAGCTACCGGAGGGTGCATGAAATCAGCTGAAACAACCACTGAAGAGTAGGAATGTGCAAAATTCCCAGACTCTGTGAATTGCAAGCGTGTAGCCCACAGTACGGTTTCCAGTCTGAATTCCTAATCCATTGCACAGCCCTTTAGTCAGTATCCAATTATATAGTTAGAACTATATATCTATGTATTTGTCCTTTACGAGAAGATTCAAATTTGCAAAAATAGTAAAAAAACAGAAAACTTAAACTGAACTCAAAAAAGACTTAAAATTGTGAAGTTATTTTCCCCAATGAGGTCTGATGAGAATATAGTGAACAGGGATGCAGAAAGGCTAAACAAGATCTACCCAACTGTTAACTGAAGAAAACCAAAAGATACTTAATGGGTACGGAATGCCCAAGGATCAGTCTCACATGCAGCAGAAGGTATAGATATAAAAGCTTGTTACACCAGAAATGACAAAGATTTATCTTTTTATAAAGATTATGTAAACAGAAGCTTCCAGCTCTCCAAGGACTATCTGAAATAAAATTTTGTTTATATTCAATTTTGGAAAAAAATTTCCATCCTCCTTGATTCTTTTTGCGATTTGTCCTTAAGACAAATCAGGAAAGTTTTATTTCAGAATGCATCACCTTATTCTTCAATCCCAAATTAACAGCCTGTCAGAGAAAAAACCCTTGATTTGACACTTCTGATTAGCAGCAGTTAAGTGTTTAAAGAAGTATACTAAAATTAAGTTTTGTACTAAAATAAAATGACCTTCTTATAAAAGAACAGAATTCAAGTTTCAATGAGCAACTGTGATAACTGGCCCTTAGACATACATGTATTAAAAAGAAAATATTTCCACACATAATACCTTCTGTTCTCTGGATTAGATTGTTGGATGTCAGACGTTCATCTGTTTCACTAAACACAAGTTTCACAGAGTCATTACACATTTTAAAATGCCAAAACCCAAAGGAAACCCCAGTCAAAACTACTTGGTGCTCTGTTCACAATGAAGAGGCAGAAGGTTGTAGAAAAACAAGGGCTTGTTTTAAGCATCAAGTCAGCAAACACAACTGTAGTTAAAAGCCATCAAATTAGCTAATATCAGGAACAAAAAAGTTTACTATAGTAAAAATGTCAGAGGAAACTGTGCATTTACCTCTGTGGCAGAACTCTGGGTACTGAAACACAGGTTTGCTGAATACAGAATATATCTGTTTTCAATTGTTTTTCAGAGTAGATCATTTGTGTAAATTGTGAATGATCCTGGAGTTGAATCCTCCCTTCCCCAGCTCACAGAGGTAAGGCTCAATACTGCTTCGGGCCTGTATCATTTCACCATTACCAAATGATTATCAAATTATATTCTTTGTGTATATATGCAATAAGGTGTTTAAATACACATTGAGGAAAATATTATTTTAGTATTATTTCCTCTATCTTTTCTTATCCACAGGAAATCTACAGCCTGAATACTGACTGACTCCTGAAGTGCAAGAGTACATCGATTAAACAAAACTTCCATTTGACCCTGGGAGAATGTAAAGGGTGAGACAAATACACAAGCACACATCCTGACCGCACACAACTCTACAACACCTGTGTAATCTACACACCTTATGGAAATCAATGTCTTCCAAAACTTCACAAAACATGCTTTTATGAGCATTAATGATGTAGACAAATCAAGCAAACGATGCACTGGCATGTCCTGAACAAACAACCTGTAATTCCCCATCACCATCTCATGTCAATGTCCGGCTTTTTTTTTTTTTTTTTAACATTTGAGATACGTTGCGTACCACAGGTTGGACTGTACCTGGTTTCCAGTGGGATGTTGCTGTTCAAGACCCAGCTGTTATGAAGATGCACTGAATCTTGTGTACTAGTGGGAGGAGTTGGGGCAGCAGGACTGGGCTGGCTGCGCGTGGTCATTGATCTTCTCTGGAGAGAATCAGCAGTTGGAGGTGGCTTTCTGGCACAGGTGCATGCATGTGGTGGTGGAGGAGGTGGCGGGAGGGGTCTGAAGGTGAACTGGTTATGTGGGCTACCTGGCATATCTGAAACAACAAAGAAAAGGCAAAGAAACCCACAGAGGGTTATTATTTTAAAAAGATCAAGACAGCATGATATAATAGTTATTGGGATTAAAGCATTGTGATTATCATGTTGTTAACCCAGTTGCCTGTAAAACATTGTTGTAATGTGAAATAATTTAAAATAGTCTACTGAAATGGAGAGTACCAGATACAGACACACATCATCCTCCAGCACTATAATTCAGTAGTTCAACAAAAAACAACAAAGTTAAAAAAAAAAAAAGATATTAACTTAATTTGTCATAGGACTTTTTTGGGGAGGAGGTTAAAGAACAAATAAATCAAGCTGACACTGAATTGCAGCACAGACACCAAGTGACTTCATGAGGTATAATTCTCATTTAAGAACATCTGTGAAAGAAATACACACGGTATAGGAATTAGTCTTGCACTTCAACTCAAGAGAGAAAATAATTGAATAACTCCTAACACCTAACAAACACCTTTCACAAAACAAGATTAACACATTTCTGCGAGTCTGTTACTACATTTGTTAAGTGAGATCTGAGAAAAGGCCCTCTTAAAGGCTGCCTGAATCACTGATGATCCAGCTGCCCAGAGAAAGGTTTTAAGGCAGCTTTATGAGCTGGCAAGGAGCTCACAGCCACAGGTCCAGGCTGGGACGGAGACGGAGTGAAAGCCGTGTGTGGTGGGTACCTCGAGCTGCCCGAGCACCCGAGAGGGGTGCTGGAACGGCAGCGTCCTGCCCTGTGCCAGCACTGCTACGTGGCTTTAAGGTGGCTCAGCCTGTGCCAGTGAGCTAGTATCCTGCAAAAGGCAACAAAGATACAGATATGGTGTAACGGTACTTTTAAGGCAATAAAATTTTGTCTTCTTTACTTCCCACAAGACTCTCCAAAGCCTCTCAGTACAGCAAGAAACACAGCTATGGAGAATTGAAACAAGAAATTCCTTTTTAAAGGAACAATAACAAATACTTTGCAAAGAAGTTGCTGATAAAAATTGCTGCCAGATTGGGTGAACTGTGAAGCTATTAACTTGAAACTCTTCCAGCTAATTTACCTCAGGTGTCTAACATGGTTTTGTCCTATTTCTATACTCAACCTCACTCTCCCTTTTACCTTAGCAGACATCCAGTTACATTTGCACAAACCCAGCTGGAGTGGAGCTCTGATGAACCTGCAAGATTTCCCTGCAAGGAACTGTTGTTGCCAGCCATTTGTAACACATGCTTTCTTTAAATTATGACATGATGTGTCTTCAAGGTGAAAAATGAAAGCATGCCCCTTCCCTTCTTGGAATGACTGGTGGAAAAGAAGCACCTTTTTCTCTGTGACAGTCACAATTTACCCCAACTGGAGAAACAAGGTTGTTTAGTGCTCCACATAAGCTTTTCTATGCTGTGGTAAGCAGAGTTGTCATGGATTTGGCCCAGTCTTAATCCTTTTAATTTCATTGATCTTTTATCAAGACAGCATTCTTACAGTTGCATTAAGGTTTACGCTGCAACATTAGTTTGCATATATCAGAAAAGCATTTCTAAGCATGTTAGAGAATTGGAGACCTCAGTAAATTAAATCACTGGAGTCAACAGTCCAGAGCTCTGAAATAATCCTCTAAAGCACTTTCATATAATAATTAATCTCAGTAAATCCTGTATCCTGCTATTTTAGAATTCAAAGCTACCCAAATTTTGTATATAATACTTGATGTCCAGCATCCTCCAAGTATCTGATCAATGACATTCCCTTACTTAGTGGTATCAATCTTAAATCCACTCTACAGAAAATTTGCAGGATTATTACACATCCCATAATTTGCATGACAAGCCATTTTAATGGTCGTGACACTGTCCTGTTAGAAAATTGCTGATCTTTGCCAGGACACGCAGTTAGACTCTACATCAAAAGCTATGTAGTAAATGCCAAGCAGCCAAGGTGACTGTTTCTCTAGCTAAATGGGAAAAAAACTGTATAATCTATATGGCAACCTATCCTGTAGTTCCCTTCTTCCCCTTTTATCTGTACTGTCTGTATCCTGTCGATAGCATGCAATTATCTGACAAATAATTTAGTTTGCTCCATGCAATAGACTGGTTCTGCTTTGTGAACCATAAAGCATTTCTGGTTGTTGGGTATCTTATATATCCCCATGCAATTTATCACAATACATTAACACATTAGATTTCCTGGGGGATTCCTTTTTAATTATCACACTTGTCACCCCTTCATTCAGCTACTGGCATCATAGAAAACCTCGCATCAGATTCTGAAGTATTTTGATGATTTAAAGACAAGTCTTCTGCATCAGACCTTCAATTCAGTGAAGCACGGCAAATTCATTATGCTGAGAATCAGCCTGAGTTTCCAATTAGTTTTTTACAGACTTTCTAATTTGGCAAAGTTATTTTTATTTTGCTTGAAACTAAGTCTACATCTCATTAACTTTATTTTTATAGCACAAAAAATGTTGCTTGGGATATAAAACAGCATTATATCTAAATATGCACACTTACAATTCTTCAGGACTCTCAATAAACAGTAGACTCTCTAAAATAACTTAATGCAAAATCATTTAAATACCTAAAAAAGTGATATCACACAAGATAATTTGTCTAAAGCCAACAAGTTTCTAAATGTGTGGGAGTGATATCGAAATTATCTTAGCTATAAATTCTTATCCCATTGCTATCCATAACAACTTCTGGTTTTATCTTTAATGATTGCTAATAATGTTCAGATTTTTTTTTTCTTACATCAAAAAGTTTATGTAGGGTATGCAAATACAGCCTTATTTGTTTTCAGTGTGTTCACTCACATGGTAGAAGTTTCCATTCATCTAGAAATGGAATTATAAAACATGATTTCAGCTCAAACTTTACAGTTACAGTAATTTATTTCAAATGTTTTTCATCTGAGGAGCATCCAAGCCAGAAGAGATGCTCTTGGCTCTCACTATTAGCCTTCTCATCTGCACTTGCATTTAGCCCATTTTTTTTTTTCAGACAGAAAAGGCTGTTTAGAAAATGTCTAAATTCTTTCCCCTGAGAATCCATTATTTGTAAATAGTTCTCTCATTTCAGCAGAGCACATCTAGGACTGTGATGTTTTCTGGAAAGAGCTATACAACATTCTACTTCTTTGTTGCATACTGCATCTGCTTTATGTTACTCTAATTCGCACATATCTCACGCACTCCACAAACCCCACTTAAACTTCTTCCCTCCCCCTCCCCCTTTTTTATTTTTAGGGGTTTTGCTTTCATTCTTCAATAATGATATTAATTTGTTTACTTTTTCTGTTTTGAGACACTTCCCAGACTCCAGGTACTCACTCTAAAAGAGGAATTGTGTATTGATGCTAGTTATAAACAAGAAAAACTTTCCTTGTAATTCTGCTAGTTTGAGGGATTTCTACCTGCTCTCCTTTCTTTGAAGTATGGAGAGAGGAGTTCTGCTTCTGTCCTGATATGTTGTTTCTTCTTCGGTTCTGGCGCATTCTTTTGGATGGCCCTTGAGCAATATTAAACACATGCTGCTCCACTGCAGTTGTATACTGCAGCTACGGAGCACAGACCTCAACAGCTCTCTTCAGGTGCTGACTTCTGCTACTACTGCCTTTTCCTTCAGGAGATACAATAATTCAGATCTTGCTTTTTTACTAGGCCTCTGCTTTTCAGAAAGTGGAAAGTTAGTTAACTTAGACACTTCCCTTACTCTGCCATGTTGGTTGAGTGCTGCCATTCCGCGCAAAAATTACTGGAGGCACAGATCAATGGGCAAGAGCAGCATTAACATAAACTCATTTTTCCTAAGAGTCAGGCTAAAATGCCTTTGAAATCATAAACACGTAGCTCAATTGCTTTATAGATGGACAAACATGAAAAAAGCAGCTTTATCAACTAGTTAGCACCTGATTAAAAATTAGTTTTGAAAATAAGCCAGGCCTTTGTTGAGGCATTTTCCTAAAAGTTTTGAAGCATATTTTACAACACTTTTTGGATCCACATAGAAAGAAGGGGTAATTGAACTGTTTTATCATCTACTGACAAGACTACAATAGCCTCTATCGTTACTAAGTGAAGTATATCAGAGAGAATATATTAAAAAGTAATGAAGCTTAAAAGGTTTGCATCTAACCTGTAGTACTTCTGAAATATTTTAATTTTTTCAGTTCCTAAATTCATTATTTATTGGTAGGTTTGTTTGGTTTTTTTTTTTTTTTTTTTTTTTAAACTAGACATGTCTCAGCAGGATATGAATTAGCTTGCAATCCATTCTTTAATGAACGAAATAGCAACATATGTTCAGTTTAGTTTAGTTTATTTAAAAGTTCTATAAGTATACTACTGCTCAGGTACAAACCAATATGTAAATTTTTTCTCAAGCAGAGATGAAGGACCCTAATTGGCACTGAAGAACTGGAAAAGATTCAGTGCAGGGAAGACAGAATCTGAATGCTTAAGATTAGGGCTAAAAAGCATAGAATTCTTATTTTAAAAATCTAAATTGCTCTTTTTCTATGTATGTACCAATGACTTTACTAAGCCCCTAATTATTTGTGGCCTATCTCTGAATTCCTTTTATTTTTCTGTCACATATTTTAAGAAAAGATGCATATAAAAATAAAATGGTGTATGAAATTGCTCTGTTAATTTATGTTGTGTTTCAATAATCTCTTCTATACTTCCTCCTGCTGTAGCTCAACATTTAGTTGGCCTACCTTACTTGTAAAATCCTTTGCTGTAAGAACTTTGTCAGATCACTAGGATATAAAAGTATCTCACCAGTACTTTTAATATGTTTACCTTTAGATTACTGTTTTGCTGTATATAACATTTTTCTCATCCTTACTACACAGTAAATAGTACAGAATATAAAATATCAAACATCTCTACAGCATTCTACAAACCTTATCATTTTAGACAAAATTAATTTTATAACGTAATGAAGGCTTATAAACTAAAGGTCATAGGGACTCAGTTTACATACGAAGTAAAAGAGATTTAGACCTCCACAGACCAATGTTTCCAAAGAAACATTAACAGAACTTACGCCACGTACTTCGAATGGTGTCAATGAGCATAAAATACAGCTGGATTTACATTAAAATCATGTAATGATGTCAAAGAAATTATGTATAATACTTAAACACACAGTCCAATGTGTTCGTATGGATCCCATTATATGCTTCCTTTATGTTCTCAGTATCACATATGTTCAATGCTCTTGAATCCCTTACAAGTATATACGTGCACGCGGTAACAGCTTCTAACTCGTAATTTGTGGATCGCTGTAACAAAAAGAGATTTGATAAATCAAGAATTCTAATAATTTCCTAATGCTAACAGAAACTTAGTTCTCCTTCAGCATTTCCAAGTTTAGCCATATTTAAAAGTGAAATATTTATGATGGCAATTCAACTCTTTTCAAAACACAAGTAATGTTTACATTGAAAGTTGTATGGTCTATGTAGAAAAAATACTCTGCATATAAGCTACAAGGACAGTAAGGACTTTGTATGATGACCGTACAGCAATTCTATTTCTATTTTTACATTAAAAGTTAAAACCTGTACTGTAAGATCGAAGTGACTACATTTTGTAAACACCCATAATGAACCTCATTCTAGGAAATTTTACAAAAACCTAACTACCCAGTTTGGAACACATGGCCATCCTTTCCAACTTTGCTGATAGGATGCATTCAATAATATTCTGCCTTCCAAGATTAAAAAATTCTAGCATCTGTCGCCTTTGCACTGTACACTTGTCAATTTTACTTTGTAAAATCCTCGAAATAAGATTTTTTTAGGTGTCCGTGGGGGAGTGTTCCTTGCTTTTTCTGATGATAGAAATGTTAATATACTCAAACCAAAAGAAGGGCTTGTGGGTCCAGACCTATCTATTTTTTTTTTTTCCTCCGGCTCTATCAGCTGATGCAATAAAAGACATTACCTTTCCTGACAAACTTTGCCTCACTTAGAGGCACTTATATCTGCAGACCATTAGAGCAACAGCAGCAGTACTCCTCCTTAATTAACTCCATCACTCAGTGTTTTAACTTGGGAGCCTGATTGCTGAAATAGAATAATTTTGGACATAAACACTGCACTATAAGATGCCACTCTCTGTGCTGTAGTTTGTAACCAGAAATGAGTTTCAGGTTATAACACTGTGCGCTGTGGATAAGATGCAAGTTTTAAATGTTATCATGCAGAAGCACCTGACAATATAAACACGCTGATGCGTGTTCATATAAAATAAACATTGCCACGGGGGATTGAAGAGCTAGAGCTCCTGAGATGCTTTTATTCTGCTGAACTGTCTGAATTATAGCTTTGTTCTGTAGTACTTTTTCATATAACTGTTAAATACTAATGCGCTCTATGTATAATATTTACGTGAAGCACATTATTCCATTTATGTGAAATGCTCACATTTATGTCAATTAATATGACAAATTCAAAATGAAAATATCCTAACTCGCTCATCCGTCAATTCTCTCAAATACCCATCCAGTTGAAACAGGGCTTTTCTTCAATCGCTACAGTCTGTTCCAACACAAGGCAGGTTCGTTGGTGGTTGAGTCACAGAGGTCAAGGACAAATCGTGCAGGGAGAATAAAAGCAGCACTCCAATTATGACGGAGACTGGGGGAATAGCCTAAACAACCAGCTCAGGCTTCCAGTGGTTTGTTTAGCAGACCAAACAGCTGCTGGTACAATTAACATCACACAATTCAAAGGACAGAAGCAGAGACTGACAGCTCCCAGCTAGCTTAAAGGTGATATTTTCAGGAGAATGCGTAATTCCTGCCATTACTTAAAAGTGGTGGGTTCAGTCAATATCACGAGTTGTAACTTCTATCAGTGGCAACTCACAGGGGACAGTACAATCACTATTCTAAAATTCTGAACAAAGTGGGAGAGATTATAGCTTACAGAGTAAGCCTATCATCCAGGTTTACAAAAGCCAGGCAGTTACAAGTGGCCTGGCAGGAAATTTTGATGACCTTAAAGGTGAACAGATTTTGATTAAAGAGCAGTTTATGATTGCTAAAATAAGTTGCAAGCAGCCATGGCTGTAAAAATTAATGTTTCCCCAGTTATTGATGGTTTTGGGCAGAGTGATATATATTCAAGGTTTGGCCTTTGTGTCATTAAGTTCATTAGCTGTGAGGGCTTTCTAAAAGGCATCTATGGGTAATGAAATTAGCAATTATAAATCATACTGAAATACACAGTGTATTTATATTTAGCCCAGTAGTTCTGTGGAAATATCATGAATATGGACATACTAAGCCACTTTGTCATGAACATCCACACAGTGGATGATAACCTTCCCTGCCTGCCTCCTACCTGCTTCATCCGTGTTCCTGTAACTTTGCACCACCTACAGGACAAAAAGATTGCTTGAGACCGTGCCCTGTTATATGCCCAAATAATGTAAAACCCTGCAGCATTTGAGTTCACTGCACCGTGATGGCTGAGGCAAAGACTCTTCCATTTTAGTCTAGTCCATTTGCCCTCTCAAGGCTGTGGACAGTGATGTGTCCTACACCAGTTGACTAAAGTACAGATTTCTGTTCAACTTAAAGCCCAGCCACAAGAGGTATCAGTTTGTTGATTCATATTTTTGTACATATAAAATATTCTGTGGCTCTACAGAAATACAAAAAGAAGATAAGCCCTAAGTCATGGTTAAACTTGCCAGCTACATCAAGACCCGATGAGCATGTTCATGCACATTCCTGAAATTACTGGGGGCAAGATCCCAAGCATATCTCCTATCTCTCTGGACTCAGACAGAGCTAGTGCTCTGTTGGCAGCACTGCAAACTTACTCTAAGTTTACTTTAACGTGGAAATGTCTGAACTTTCTGGCTTCAAGGATGAATCACCCTCCAGTTTCTCCCAGCTGGATATACAAAGGCTTTGCACTCCAGATTATCTTGGCAAATCCAGACATCCAGCATATCTTCTGACACTATTTTGCAAAGCATAATTGAAAAATGCTAGATCCATTTTTACAATCAATACCATATACAGATATAGAAGCTCAAAGCTCTTCTGGATCATTCAGTAATTGTCTCTACCCCCACATATTTGCTTTATTTTTAAGACAATCCTTTTAGAAATATATTAATGAGGTAACATCAGAAGAAATATAGACTTGTTTATGTTCATAATATTCTGAAGAATATCTTTATAGCTTATATTGGAAAATTAATGTCTCTATTCAATAAAACAATATTCAATATGTTTTTATTATGGATTCCACCTTCACATTAAATTGTTTGATATGAGCATCTTCACATATATTTCCAGTGACTGTTATACGATTATAGGGAATATTAAAAAAATAATTCATTTATCTGTGGTTATATAGTAACTTGTGGAGGAGCAGAAAAAGCTGTCAAATGTATCCATAGTAAGTAAACATCTGAGGAATTTAACTGTGGCTCTATATGCATATCTATCTCAAATGCCTCAAAATAATACGAATGCAGTAGTGTTTTATAAATAAATACTAACAAATATTTTTCTTAACAGAAGACTTTGCAACTAGATTTTGTGTAAACACTGTAGCCAGTTAGACTACAAAGTCTGCAGGAGTACTGCTTAAAGACTTAGATATCAACGTCACATTCAGCTGGAGGATAGAGAGGAGCACAATGCATGGTTATCACACTGATAGAAGCTAAAAATTGCTTTAGGCCATATCATGGCATTGGGGTTTTTAAAGTAGATTGGGGCATTCTGTAGAAAAGTTGACTTCTACACTGCTTCCCTGCCTTCCAGGGGTGTAGTGGTGCAGCGATGGTCCAGGGGGACCAGAGCAGTGCTGGGGCCGTTTGGGTGGCTTTCCTCTTCAGGAGTAGAAAAGTAGAAGACAGCTTGCTCAAAGCCAGCTGTTCAGAACAAACATCCCTCAACCTACAAAGTTCAACCAGAATTCACCATAAACCACTGAGTTACATATGATTATAAATCTGTATCCCCTGTACTGGCTCTGTAGAAATGATTTCCACTGTATTCTCTGAGATTTAATTTTAAATTGATTCTTTTTTCTCTGTAGGCTCTATGAGGTAGCAGAGTTGTTTGTTGATACAATCTTCTGCTACCTATTTTGGGTAATCAGAGAGAAAACTTTATATGGAAGCATGCTACCAAGCAAGAAAACTAATGGTTTTTGGTGAAATTGATAAAGCTTTTATCTGGCTCTTCCTAAATGACTACATATATATTCAAGCTTGTTATATAAATTACGAATATGATCTGTTACTCTTCCTGAAGTCGAGGAGACTTCATCTTAGGTTAGTTTTAAACACAAGTGATGAACTGACAAGCAGCAAGTATGTGTGCTTATTACTGGTCAAGAAATATTGACAGCTTTTTTTTTTAACAAAGTACACGTGACCTCTCCTCTCCATAGTCCCACCTATAAAATAATGTGCCATTAATACATAAATTACAGTAGGATATATTTTTCTCAACAACCTTACTAGTTGCCTGTTAGTCAGGGTAGAGAGCTCACAGGAAACCAGACAACCAGAAAACCTTCAACTTCACTTACATCCTACTTCACAAACCTTAGTTGACGGATTTCTTAAAGAAGTGTTCTTTAAGACAAATTACAGTTTCAAAACATGTATTGTCCTTTTAAAGTTTTGCTTTAGAAGAGAAACAAATTTTAAAATATAGAATTATTTCAAATTATCTTTATAACTCTATTTAAACAGAGAATTATTGTGTTAAAAATAGAAACTTTTTTTCTTTTTTTTTTTTTTTTTTTTAAATCAAGAAGAATGGTACCCTTAGCTGTAGGATAGTTAGCATCAATTTATTCTTGGCAACCCTGAGAAGTACAAGGTATTATTTAAGAAGAAGGTTGCGTGTAATTGTCAGATAGCATGACAGAAAGCTATCTGTCACTCAACAAATGATTTTACATGATATGTAAATTAGACTAAATTAGTTAAAGGCTATACCTCAGCATAGAATTAGATGACTGAATCCTTCTGCCTTTTATCCCTAGAGGTAGTTAACAAGTTCCTGTCCCTCTCAACTTAATCCACAAATAAAAGAAATACTTCTACAAAAAGATCTATTCCTGCCATTGATGTTTTCTAACCTTTTGTTTAGGAATGTTGACACTTCTATAATACTGAGCTTGCTGGGAGGAAAGACAACCGTACATATGTAACTGACGATAAACAGCACGTCGATTATTTAAAGAATGGAAAAACTCATGAAGGGAAAGACAAAATAACAACACAGAAACAGCTAATGTAGTAACTGAAAATGAACATAACAGCCTAGGCACAAACCCACACTTTTCAAGTTAGTTTCTCTAACGCATTTTTAGGCATTTACAAGCAAGTATGTAGATTTTCTGAAGTACCAATATGCTTCTACTACTTCACTAAACTGGGGGTTGTGGCCTGGTTCTTCAGAACTATTTAGGACTTTTACCTCCATTCTGCACGTTATTATTAGGAACCCTGCGCTCTTAAACACCTTTGAAAATCTGAGCAGAGCATCTATCAAATACCAATAGGGCCACTTCTGCATAAACTGGCACAGATAGTTAACTTCAGGCAGTGAGGTTTGACAAGTTTCCCTTGCTATTCTTGCTCAACTTGCAAAAGAAATCTAGTGCAATTCAAATTAACCAAGATTACGTCATTTTACAGCATTAATAGGTTATGAAAGTTCTTTGTGACTGTATCCTCAGTTCACCTCACATCACATTTTTAAGGTGCATTTCACTCAAAGCTTATCTATATACAGTTATTTAAACTCATTGTAAATAAGACATGCATTTTTGAATATTACTAGAAATTACATCTATAAAATATCGAATAAAACCTTCAAAACAAATGCATAAAGTAGTATCAAGGGAAACATACTTTTTCATATGAATCTAACCAACAAAGTATTTTAATGAGTGCACATCTATTAAGAGAATTCTCAGGATACTGTAATTATTATTCATTTTCTAGAATTGTTTCACCATGAAGCTTTATGCTACTATGGGGACTTTAATGTTTATGTTTTGTGACGGCTGCGTTGACTATTAAAAAGCAATTTGGCTGACATTTTAAGTCTTTTGTTGCCAGTTTTAATTGGATTGTTCACCAAGCATCAACTCCCCCGTTAACTGCAAAAATTACAGGCCAACGTCAGTTTATAGTAATGACTGTTTAATGATTTTATCCTGTCAGTATGCCAGCTTCATACGGATGCATGCATGATTAGTTTCATATCAAGACCTGTAATTAAATAATTGAAACATAAACAAAAGAGAATATCAAACAGCAACACATCCTTAATAAAGACTTGAAGATTTATCAAGATACTCATTCAAAACGAAAAAAGTATTAACATTTCGAGGTCATACAGTGCAAATGTTGGTGTTAAGGAAAAAAAAGTTCTCTGCACCTTTTGCTATACAAGAAATTTTCCTTTAAGTGATGCAAAGTTTGAGAGCTCACTGCAGTGAGTCTTTGATTATCGTTCTTAAAACTGACTCAAAACTATTCAGTACTCATTATTAGCTATATTTGTTTGCTTTCCAGACTAGGTAAAGCTGCTTTTATAATAATAATTATAAGATATAAAAATAATTAGACCTCAACTGAAACTTACAGTACTTACAATCAAAGAACAAGCCCACTAACTTCTCAGAAATTCAGATTCTTGAAAGAAAACCATTTATTCTTTGTTCAGCTCTGAATCCTATGCCAAACTCCTACATATTTCAGAATTTCAATTAGAGAGAGAGAAAAAAAAAAAAAAAGACTTTTAGAAGATAACTCTTTGGAAGTGTGAAATACCCGTGAAATAAAGACAGAAAAAAAGACTCACAAAGCAGGGCGAGCACTGTAAAGGCAGTAAGTGCCTTCTCATACTGCTCAAACCGAGTTCAAGGAAGCTAGGGGCTTCTTGGGGAATTTCACATCTTATGGTTTTGGCCATCCGACATGGATGGCAACTTTCTGTAGAGAGTTTTGAGAAGAACTTGCTATTTCACACATTCTGATACGTAGACAGTCCAGGGAAAAAATTACTGACCAAGGGTTTTCAGTGTCTTATTAACAGGCATATCTGCACTATAAAATTTGGAATAGGGTGTCTCTGTAAACTGAGCTGGTACGTTTATGGATTCCCATTAAAGATTTGACTCAAAGGTCAAATACCAGACTTTATTGTGTTACACATCCAGTAAGTATTCAGGCAAATTTCAGCAATTTATAGCAACTTAGAAGAACTTCCATTCATCTGTTTTCAGGCTTGACTTTTATAGACTATAGTCACCTACTAAAAAATATTAACCTACTAGAAAGTCAATAGATTTTCAAGGTTGCTTCATTTTTATATACAAAAGGCTGTATGCCTTGCAGAATCATTCATTTTCCTTTTATTGCCAGAATGATGGCTTAAAACCTGTTCTGACCAATCTTTTGAGCAGATGTCTTTATTTGAAAGGTTTAAGGGTAAATTTAGGACCCATCTCTTTTCCTAGTTACAGCAGCATGATATGGGATTAACTCCATTGATTTCAATAACGTTATCCTGCCTTGGTTTGCTAGATGTAACCACAGAAGCTAGAAGTCCAACTTTGATAGGGTATATCCATTTTGTATATATTTAGAAACAGCAAGTTTGTCACTTCAAAGTATCAGCTGTGGTACACTGCACAGTTCTGTTCCAGGAATGAGGTTACTGTATTTGTGATTTAGAAAGGGATGAACCACTGAACCAGTAAAATACAGGTTGTCAGAAACTTATTTCGAATCATCAAATAAGAAGGTCCAGCAGAGGTATGTGAATAGACCATACATCAGCAACATTCAACTATGTGTATAGTATGTGAGTAGACGAAACATCAGCAGATGAAAATTCACATCGACAAATGCAAGGTACCTCAAAATGATTGCCAAGATCTAAATTAACTCCAAGTACTCACAAAATGGACCTGTGTATGTCTGTAAACAGCTCAATGAAAACCTTTTTTCTATGTATAACTTTAGTAAAAGAATGTAACAACATGGAAAAAAAAGCAAAAAAGAAAGTAAAAAGGCATATAGTGTTAAATCGTTACACACACATCTTGTGGCATACTTTGTTCCATTCTTAACACTTCTTTTCCAGAAAAAATTGGTAAAAATAGAAAGGATTTTACAAACAGGTGACTAGATTAGTGATGTGGAAAAACCACTATGTGAGGAGACACTAAACAGATTTTGTAGTTTAAAGAGAAGCAGGATGTAAATGATAGAGAAATAACATAATGAACTCAGTAGGTATGCAATTATTTACACTCACAATAAAAGTACAGCGGATCACTAAATGAAACTGTTAGGAGAGAAATTTAAAACTGATAAAAGGGAATACTCTGGGGTGTTTTTTCCTTTTTTTTTTTTTTTTAACACCACATTTAATCTAGGAACTTGTTGCTACAAACTATTGTTGAGATGAGGAAGTTGCAAATATTTTGTTTATAAAATTTTATATAGATAATTATTCATCTAGAGTAAGCAGGCAATATACACACAAACATAAGGGTATCTAAGTATAAAACCTAGATATAAAAAGGAATAAATTTTATGTCTATAAGTATATAATATACATATGTATATCTTTGACATACAAAAAATCTCCACTGAATTCAAATCCCAGTGGAAAGAATAAAAGTCAGACTGATAGCCGCTCAGTATATTTGCAAGGCTAAATTTTTATTGTCTTGAAGGATTTAATTTCACATATGTTAATATAACAGCACAGATCAAAACTGCACTCGGTGCTTGCTTCCTGCTCCAGCCAGAGAACCTCAACCAAATTCCATCTGTTGGTGAATTTCTACCTACGAGATCAGGTCACGTGGCTTAGTCAGAAGACATCTGGGGAAAACAAGATGAGTGTCCTTTACTCAGCCAAATGATGGAACAGGTTTAAGGCAATCCATTCTCGTGGCTGAAAAAGAAGAATGGATCTGCCTTGAAGGCACGTACCACCAATAATGCAAAAACTAGAGATGAAATACTTGATTTGCAGATCTCAAAGAGCTGGGTATTGACACTTAAATAGCAATTGGAAACTCCACACACACAAAGAACCTCTGAAACCACTTCCACAGGATTTATTGCCAAGAACAGAATAGTAACTCAAGCTTCCTTCTGATCCTCATGCTGATGTTTAAATTCTAATTTTGATGCTTACTTGCAGTCTTTTGAAATAACGTGACTGTTAGCAAATATTGTAAATTACTTCATACAGATTTTGTGAACAATACAAATGGGGCTACTGCACTTCAACCTGAATGATGCAATAACCAGGTAACAAAGTACCCTCTGCCAAACTCATCTCACGCTACTGAATAACAGAATAACCAAGGAAACTACGAGAGAACAAATAGCTCTGTTCATATAGTTGTACTGTGCTTTATACACCTGTCTGCCTTTATTATGGAATATTCAGACTGAACGCAAACAAAGCAAATATATCAGGGAGGTGGAGGAAAGATTTGGCAATAATACATGCTATAGTTACCTTTTAGTAAAGAGGATGGACAGAATGGGTGACGATCAGCAGGCAGTTTCCGCTTATTCAATTTTAAAATGACCTTTTAAAAGTAATTATTGCAGCCGAGTTGTAGCATTCAGCTGAAATTGAACTCTCCAGAATTCCATGCACTTACAGAGTAGAAATTGTGAAAGAAAAATGCATCATAGCATCAAAAAGTAGGGGGCCACTCAGACACAACTTTCCTCCTCCAGTTTGTTTTTTACAATCTTAACGTTGAAGCAAAAGGAACACACCACACATCTATCAAAATAGAGTATATCCTATTGTAGAAAAATACATGGCTGAAAAATGTATGAGTAAACATGTCAATGAATCAGTTCCAGCTGAAGAAAGAAGAACTGAGTCTAAAGATGTAATTGAAGACAGCTGTATGGTAGTTCATAGTCCAAATTCAGATGAAAATTTTGCCTAATACAGGAGGGAATATCAGATGCCTGCAGAGACACTCCCAGGCTCGTTTACAGCCTTTAGTGATCTCCAAAGCTCTAATTCTGTCCTGTGGATTAGACAGGAAAAAAAAAAAAGAGAGATGGGAAGGATCTGTCATCAGCCTAGTTCTGCAGTGCATGTGCCAGCACCCATACTCGTGCATGCTGCACAGCAACTGCATTGCTCCCAAAGAGGCTGTGAAGAAAGAATTGGTACCAGTGCCTGGGACATCTGCCGAGCTAAAATTCATCTCGTGAATATCCTTGTAATTTGATAGCACAAATATTATTATATTGCTATATCGTTTATATTAAACACATTGCTGTACCCTACACATGACAGCGTAGCTAATTCAAACCCAAATTTTACTTCATGAGACTGAAATAAATAACCAAAACTGTAGTTAGACATTTATTGTATTGATCACGCTCCAACATTAATACAAAGTAAAATGGCTTGGGAAATTTATCCATTTACTGATTAGTAATTTATCTCCTTCCAAATGATCATCCAGTATGACAGCATTGTGTATGTTTGCACTCTTCATTGTGAAGCATTAGATCCATTTCACATGCTATAAAGGCAGCACTAGAGTTACCATGCTTTACCTATACAAAACTAAACACTTCATGCTGCTTTCAGAATGACTTTATTGTCCTAAATCCTGTCCATCAAACCCCACAGCAACAGCAGCAAACTACGTGTCTACTCTTAAAGGCACCCCCCAGGCATTAGACAAAGCTGTTCTATTAGGTTATATTAGAAGAGATTCCTTGAATGGCTGCTGTTAAAGTGAATAATATTGTCCATATCATCACTGAATATGAAAAATCACATGAAAAGATTCCCAACAGAGATTTCATGACTTATAAGAAAATTCTACTCCCAGTAATACCACAAATTCCAGGCAGAGCAGGACTGCAGGCAGCTGCTATGTGGGTATACAGAAGGAATGAGCAGAAGTCATCTCTACATGTACCAAAAACTCTTAGGGGCAAACTCTTGTCACTGGAGCACAGACAACACACTGAGGTGTGGAATCAGGAAGGGACACGCATAGATCAAGTGAGATGCTGTCTTATTTTCCTGTCACATAAGTCAGCTGAACACAAGGGAACTGCTAAGCTCACTCTCTTGATGGGTACAGTAACACATTCTCTCTCAGTCTCTCCTGGTGCTTCGACTGGTGCAATGAAGCTCTTTATTTTCTGTCCCAAGTTCTTACTGTCAAGCAAAACTGAGCAATGAATGGGGATACAGTTCAGCTGAGAGCAGAATTTGATTTAATATTCCTATAATACTTGGAACATAAAAATGCACTATAGAAGTGCTAAGTCTTATCAAGCTTGGCAATAGTGAATGCAGGGTGACAGTTTCCCCAGACATCACAGTATGGCTCACCAGACTCCAATGTATATAAGTATAACCATGCAATCCAGAGCACACTTAAGGGTAGAAAAAAAGAACACTTCTCCTAACAAATCTAGAAAGCCTGTCTTTATGGCTTTCATCTGAGCATGGGAGGCTCAGCTTTATTTGCTCTGTCTGACACAGACATGGGACTTGAATCTTAGGCACTCACACCATACACCTACTACCTGAGACATGTCACTCTTAAAATGTAGTTGGCACAGGGGTTTGAACTTCTGTCAGTCACATAACATAGGAGTGCCTGACCACTGTGCTACAGCACACTGGTTTCTGTCTCTTTACTCCAATAAATATTTGAATATTTATATGCAGTGAAATAGCTCACAAGAGATTAGGAGAGAGAGTGAAAAACAGAGAATACTAATTGTGTACCAGGTGCGAGGGTATAATTTTCAATTCTCTCCTTCACCATTATTTGACTTTCCAGGCAAGTATCTTGACAACTGCCTTTCCTCTGTGAACCTCTTGCTCTGATGAGGAATTTCACCTCCAAACAGAGATCTCTTCTTTGGGGAAACGTCACTGGAATTGACACATTTCCTGAAATGTTTGGGTTTCAGCACACTTTCAAAGAAATGAGATTTTACATTTTAAAGTTCTACCATAGAACATAGAACAGGAAAGCTCTGATGCGAGGTGTAAGTCACAGTGGTAGATTTCTCTTTCACAGATGGTGGTAGGATTCTTAAATTAGAAGAGCTTTTCTGACAAGGCACAGGGGGCTCCTGTGTGGCACTGGGCTCGCGCCTGGGGCAGCACACCTGCCCCTATGAAAATGCGAGTACTCTGGTCAGTTATTTCTTTACCTACCGAAGCCAAGGTAGACTAAATGTAGGCTAAATATAACCATCAGGAGCTTCTTATTGACTGCAGTAGGAACTAAGTAAAACGTTGTGTGTAACTTTAATTTAAAATATACAATTTACCAGTTTTTCTTCATATACAAGAGAAAGACTGTGAATTCTGAATGTATCCACACACCACTGATGCTATAAAGACAGACTAATTCTACTATATAGCCCAATGAAAGACAAGATACCTGGTAATCTGCCTCTTTGTGAAACAGTAATTCTCATCTCACAGAGGAGAGATAAGAGACAGCATGGAATGCTAAAAGGACAGCACTTTATCCCTTTGTTTGAAAATTTTCAATAGAGAGCATTTAAAAAAAAATAATTAAATGGGTTCTATTCAAATGCAGCCGAAAGAAAGCAGTGTCTAGTTCAGGCTGGGCACAGTGACCTGCCCTAGTTTGTATTTGAACAAAGGCATAAAAGGAAATGATAAATTTCCATTTTGTTATACAATATTTCATTAGGGAGCTAATTAAACAGGCTGTACTCAAATGCAGCATATAAACAATATTACAGATGAAGGGGAGCATTTCTGGGAAGATATTAGCTGATAGCACTAACATAAATGATTTTTTTTTTTTCTTTTCTCAACAGTTAGGAACAAAAAGCTTTTTCCCCCATTACCTCATCCTAAGTAGTTTTTCAAATCAAGCCCATGTTCACATTCATGCTGTCACTGATAATGGATCTTGTGTCAAATAAGAAGAGAGTAAAGGACCTGATAATAAGTGCAATTATAAAACATCAAAAATGGTAGATCAAAGTGGATTTCCTTTATTCCACTGTGTACAGTCACTTCACAGCTTTTCAGTGTTCCTGTCATGCGGTCCTGACAGGATGTATTAATTTTCTCTATTATCATAGCAACAAGAATGGCACACTTCAGAAAGCAGTTGACAAATGCAGCTCCTCATTATTACTCTGTCTTACTTTTATTCATTTTGTTTATAAAAACACTTTTAAAATCCCCTTCTCCTGAGATTCTCAGGCATGATGATAGCCATCAAATGGTTGATGACCTTGTGATAGATGAAACTCGGGGACAAACTCTCAAACCTTCTAAGTACTGCCACTCTTCAAAAAATAACTGAAATTTGCAGCCTCCAAAAATTTCAAACCCAGTAATGAGTTCGTATTACAAGAACTTGAAAGCCTTAGCTAAATATTTCCTCTCTAATTCACCTTGGAAGAGTATCCATTTTCTGAATATTTACTAAATTCTGTATGGGAATTTGCAGCACATATTGGTAATTTAACATACAAATTGCATTTGGAAAAAAAAAAAAAAAAAGCTCAGGAGTTAAGCAAACTACCTCAGCTTCATTCTTCCTGCCTTGGCCCCACGGGTACCATGACTCAACTCCTGGTGCGGCTGCTCAGGTGTATCACCACAGTGCTCGTTAGAAGCTTTGGAAATGAAATGTGCATGGCCAGAGAAAGGTTTTACAGCATCTTCCCACAGGAAAACAGACAGAGGCTTTGAGCTGGTGGTCTCCTCAATAAACTAGGCTCACCCTTCCCAACATTAAAGGCTGCAGGAATATTTGCTTTTGAGCTGATCACGAAATGCTGCAGCCAGTATTGCTAATATGCAAAGGAATACAGGCTTGAACACAAAGAAAGCGGAGTAAGAATCAAGCAAATTACATAATATAAACAAGCGCATGCAAAATAAAGTTCTGAACTATACATTGTCGTATAAAATAGCATAGCTCTGTTGAAGCGAGCAATTCATAACAATTTCCATTAAGTGAAAATATAATATCCACACTAAAACCTGAAAACTATTATATTCAACATGGAGAATTACATAGGATAAATTCTACTCCAAGCATGCATGCTAATGTAAAGCATCATGTTCAAAAGTCTACAATGTTATCTTGAATTTATAGTATACTTGACCAGTATTGACTTTCATGACTAGTTTGAAAAAGTAAATCTAAATTCATTAATTCAATTGACTATGACATGGCCCTACACAGTTGGAAACAAACTGAGGTATTATACCATCCTGCCATCTGAAAGAGTAACTATCTTAAATATTAGTATAAAAGCGGATGCAGCAGTTTCATATCCAATCATATGAATATTATGGCAATGATGCATAGAAGTGATTTACATCTTCATTATTTCTAGACTGCAAGAATCGCTATTGCTAGCACTTTGTAGAGTCATTTGCTAACATTTAAGCAAGTTATGATTAATGCAATTTGAGTAGAACACATATTGGACAGATAGATTATAGCCCTGCTGATACTGTATGTACAATAATTAGTACTGTGACAACAGCTAATTATTTTTAATTTTAAAGCTGAAGGATTTTATCCATAAATATTGTGGCTGGAGTTAATAGATCAGTTCTTTCCATAGCCAAAACAAGGTGACAGAAACTATGCATTAAATACATGAATAATTTCTTATCAATATTTAAAACTAATGGAATGCCAATCAATAACATCACTAGACATTTAAGGCACTGCTACAAAGTATTACTGACAAAATTAGTATAAAAGCACCCACATCATCATCCTACTTGCTGTGCTGTGTCACAAAATGAAACTTTATTAAAAGACAATCGAAAACATAAAAACTACTTCCTTAAAATTCAAGAGATCTAAGATACCAGCATGAAACACTGTTCCAGCTGTAGGGAACATCATCTGTCCGTGCAAGAACCATATTGAAAAAACGGATCTCAGATGGACTAAAAAAGAATTACTTCATTGATTTTGATAGTGCTACTTTAGAAGAGCACGTCCAAATTGTATGGCCTGCAGTTAGCATCAGGACCTTACTTATCTGCTAATGGTCAAAGTAATGTTCTGTATAGCATGAACACAGACGTCTAAGAATTTAGATAGCAGAACACCAGGGAAACTGCGAAAAGTTCACTTCTGAACGAGCACTTGGTTTATTTCAGACTGGAAGTTCTGAGTTTAAAATATTCCAGCAAGTTTGAAACTTTAGGAAAAGTGATTTGAAAGACTTTCACAGGAAATTCCTAGAACTCGGGGTTGGGGGGTGGGGTGGGGAGAGACATGTGGCGAAGAAAGAAAAAAAGATTCACGGGCACATGAAGATAATGCACGACTTGCAGTAATCCATAATGGGCAGTGAAGAACTTACTCCAATATATGGCACTACTCATCTACCTCAGCCACAGGTATAATATAGCAGAGGACATAGCACTAGGGCGTTTCAAGCATTAATACCTGCTTTTTCTACCCCCCAGAAGCCCATCAATCACTGAGCAACTGATGTGTGCACAAACAATAGCTAGTGGCAGTAGTAGTGCATAGCAAAAACCAAGGCAGCCCACCACTGTACCAGAAGACTAAGATGTGGGCCTGAGCTTCTGCCAAATGGTCAAACATTTCAATAGCCTAAATCAATGAGGCACTAAACACGATATAGGAATATAAACAGTATTTATGAGCCAACTGTTCAGAAATAATGGAAAAAGCCCCAGAAAGCAAGGGATAATTCTAAATTATGAGATTTTCTTAAACCCTTTTATCCATTTCCCTGCGAGTTCCTTTAGTCCCAACAGGAATCTGTTCATGCTTTCTCACAACCAAGAAGAACACTATTTTACTTGAAAAGAAAGCTGAGATCCTCACATCACCCTGTCAGCACTGCCTCCCCACATGCTTCGAGGGGAGCAGGCAAAGCTGGGAAAGGCTCTGCTTGCAGACTGGCCCAAATTTTAGAAGAACCTTGTGTGTACTCATCATTCTCTGGGATTGAAGCAGCATACTGATTTTCTTTTAGCTCTTTCAATTTTCTGGCAATACAGAGCATTAATAATTGAAGTTTTATTGATTTGATTATTTTCTTTAGAATGGTGTACAGTTCTTCCACAGCTAAGAGCTGCAGAATGCTCCCAAAAGCATTCACATTTATCAGTACTTCTCCGACTCACTCAAAATCATCTATTAGCCTTAATTTGTACCCTTGTGTTTAAGATCAAGGAAGTTGCTTTTTGATTGACTGAAGAAACAACCCTTAAAAACAGAAACTGAAACAAAAGCTTTCCCAGCAGAACAATTTTTAAAACTTAATAATACTAGAACAAACTTCTTAGTTTCATTTACTTGGGCAGTAATTGCTCAGTGCAACAAAGAAGCCATTTCTAATAGAAGATTCATATCCCTAGCTCCTTTAAGTGCTTTTGTATCAGATTAAATATTAATACAAAACAAACTGTACTGTTCAACTACTTTCTGATCTGTAAGTGATCACACTATGAAGCAGATGTAAGACTGTGTCCTGGTTTTGGCTGGGATAGAGCTAATTCTTCTTCTCAGTAGCTAGAATAGTGCTGTATTTTGGATTCAGTGTGGGATTTGGTATGAAAAGAATGTCGATCATACTGATGGTTTTAGTTATTGCTAAGAAATCAAGGACTTTTCAACTTCCCATGTCTTAATATTGCGCAGGTGCACAAGAATATGGAATGGAGCAGAGCCAGAGCAACAGCCTCAAACTGGTCACTGGAATATTCTATACCATACAATGTCACGCTCAGTATATAGATGAGAGCTGGTCAGGAAGCCAACTAGCTCTCTTTGTGGCTTGCAGCTTCAGGATTTTCTCTCTAGGATCACTAATGAGGAATGGGTTGGGCATGAGTCAGCAGGTAGTGAGCTACTGCACTGTGCATCACTCGTTAGTATATTCTATTGCTATTATTAAAATTATTATCACTGTAATTTAAATTTAATTATTAAATTGCTTTTATCTCAGCCTACAAGTCTCCTGACCAGTACACCTCCAATTCTCTCCCTGATCCCTCCAGGCAGGGGAGGTAAGCAAGTGGCTGTGTGGTGCTTGGCTGTCAGAGGCTTGTAAACCATGACAGACTGATGTCAATGCTAAATGTACTTAGCTTTTCTTCAAAGTCAATGTGTCAATTTATACGAGCAGGAAGGTACTCATCTTGTGGTACTTCAGATTTTCTTGAGCATCTACACCTCAGGATCATTATGAAATGAAAGAACTGGTCAGAAATGCAAATAATGTATTTTACCTGACCGAGGTTCCATTACATTAAGAACAGAAGAACCTAAGAAAGCAGGCAGACAACTCGCCTGACCATGAGTCTATGAAGAGATCTGATAAACCAGCAGACACAGTCTTATTTTCAAGGTATGCTGTACAAGTGAGAAAACAGTTATTAAAAAGATGCACATCTTAATTGTATTCCTGCCACAAAGATGTACAAATGAAAATATCACTACACATACCTTATTCTGTTTAATTTAGAATTAATCACCTTTTGCCTCATGGGGTAAAGATGAAGAACCAATAATTTTTTTCAGACACTTAAGTTCTTGACAACATACACTTGAAGTAGCAGCAAAATTTCCTGCCACAAGCAGAAAGTGAGACATGAGATCAACAGCATCCAGAGAGTCCCAGTGTGAAAGCTTTCTCAACAGCCAGATATTACTGGAGTGCTGCTGCACAGAAGTAGCATCTAAAAGTTCAAAACTGTGTGCCAGTGCTTGTGGTACCTGACATTAAGTATTCTTTTAACAGTTCATTCATAATTTGGCAAACGCAAATGTCTAAAGATGCAATATTTAGACAGCCTGTCACATAGCATGCTTATGTTTCTATCCCAACTACTGCTGGGTAGAGGAGAGCTCTCTGGCAATGGATGAAGATTATTGGAGGACTGAGACCTTTGAGGGACACCAAGACCATTGCAGAAGCACAGGCTTCTGTGGAGGTGTAGCCCAAGTAGAGTAACTCTCATAAATTTTAAGCACACTGATCAGGATATAATCAGTATTACCTTGTCTTGAGCTCAAGTGTAAGCATACTAAAACAGTGTACCCACGAGCAGTAACGTGCAAGTAAGGGAAAGAATGTTGTTTTCACGCATTCAGCCTGACTGGGAAGGGCAATTAACGAGAACAATTCATTGAAAGAGCAAACCATTGAAATTCCTGGCCTGGGGTGAGAAGACAGGTAGCCCTTTTGTCAGCTGTGATGGCCAGTACTTAGAAATGGCTTTAGATGGATGCAGATAGCAGCGAACCTGGATTTCGAACTTTTTCTGTCTCAGTACCCTTGCATGATGAGCTCATGCATATTAACTTCTCCGCCCCGGAGAAAGCCAAGGTTCATTTCCATGAACATGCGACGTATGAGCACATACATGAAGGGGTGTACCGGTAGGCGGTTCGGGAAGTCTGTACACCCTGTAGTACTCAGCCAGTGAGGAATCTGGGGAGGGAACTCGCAGTCGGGAGAAGGGGATATAAACCACTGCACGGTGGCTGTTAGGGGCGTCCGCCTGGTGGGGCGCCCGCTCTTGCAAGAACGTAATAAAGAGTGCTCCACCCCGCACCCTGTGTGAGCCCATGGTAACTGGGAACTGAGCGTTTCTCACATGCACTATATATAAGTATTTTTTTTAAGTATGTAAGCAATATAACCAGCAAAGAGAGAAACTGTGACGTGTTCAGATGTCACAGAAAAATATGTAACCAGTGACTTAAGTAACAGAAGTTACAAGGTAAAAAATGGGATAAGTCCAAGGTGAAAGGGCTCAAACCAATGAATTTCTGATTAAGACTAAACTGTGATGCATTAAAGTTTTGCTGTGTTTGTTTCCCCAGGACTCCTCAACTGTCTTCCCATGCCCTCTTTGTCTGTTTAGACAAAAGTAAAACGCTCCCTGTAGAACTCACTGGTGGCCGACTCAAAGCCCTCAGTGGGCACTTGGGCAAACTAAGATGAGGGGAACTCGGACAAAAGGGCACAGAGATACTATCTAGGGAGGATGATCTCACTGATTTAGGAAGAGGACACCTGGACTTGACTTCACAACGCATGCTCTGGAAAGAAGGTCAAGTACCATGAAGAAGACTGCTTACTTATTCCCTCGACCACCAAAGACCCTCACTCGATTTTCACCACACATGCTTGGACTATGTAAATTAATTCCAGGAACTCATTATCATAAGACATCCCTTTCCAAGAAATCTAATGAATGTGTATAATTTGTGTGTATGTGAACTGATGTCGCCTTGCTAGTTCTTGGAAGCCCTTATGGTGGAGAATCCCCAGGACGACCCCAGCCCTGCTAATAAAGAAATACCTGCTCAACAGTTATGTTGGATTGTGACTGTTGAGTCTATTTCTTTGTTTCACAGGACATCCTCAGCACCAAGTGTGCTGTCAGTGAATAAATCTAGTAAAGATTTGTTCTGAAGTCTAAAACTAGTTTAGCAGAAGACTTACCAGTCTTTTAAATACTTTCCCCCCAGCTATCTCGTAATTCCCTAACTGATGCATATATGAACACATATACTCAACTGCAACAGAGGACCCCAGCTTCCCTGCAATCTATGAGGTCTGCAGTAGACCTTATGCCCTTTAGGTATATAATACACTACAGTGAAGTCACACAAGGTGATTAAATGCAATCTGACCTGAGTTCCTCTTTCTGCATTATCATCCAGACTCATCTCTTCACACATTTAACCGGTCGGATGCAAACATCAGCTTGAAGCCCTACAGTAATCAAGACGGAAAGTGATAACAGATGCCTAAAAAAAGAAGCTAAAGTAGTAAACCACACAAAAAATATGGGTGACAAACTGTGTTCCTGCAGATTTTAATGTTTCTTTTTAAATCATAATTGGCACTAATTGCACTATTTACATGTTAATGCACAACACCTGGCCTCAGCTGGATATAAAGAGGCTGACAATGTTTTCCTCTCACCTCATTGACAAGGAACTGAACACATACAGTCTTACAGAGATGGGCTTGCCAAATACAAGGTACTAAAAAGTAGGACAACGTGAAAGCAATCTAATTTATTCACAAACTTTAAACAAGTGCAAAGCTACCGAACATTCATTTTGAATTATTAAATAACTAGAATGAAACTAAGTCTGAAACACACAGATAACAGGAGAAAAATAAAAACATGAGACAAAGCTTGATTAAAGCACTTGTCTTTTGACTTAGAAGAGAGGGACACCCTTCTCCCCCCCAGACAAAACATGAACACGCCCAGTCCCCCAAGAAACCAAACAGAAAGACTCAGTTACCTTGCGGATAGGATAGAAACTGTGCAAAACCAATTGTAGCTGAATAGGTAATCACTATATTAGCCTCATAATAAAAGCTTGCATACTGCAACACTGACAAGGGACGTACCCTCAGAAAACTTCACCAGTGAGAATAAAACAGTGGTGATAAAGCTCAAAATTTCAAGCTACCTGGTTTCTAACCAAAGAGGTTTTTTTCCTACAAGAGTTGACCCCCACGAACTGAAAACCACATTACTTCTTACTTTTGTTTAATCAGTGAGCCATTTCCAAAATATCTACTCTCAAAAACGCCCAAGCTAAATCCCTCTGTGTCTTTTAAACACTCAAAATTACAGATGTTATACCAGTACCACTTCTGAACGATGTTGCTAATAACCACATCTCTGGAATTCATTTCAGAACTCCCATTCTTCAGCATCTCACGACTTGAAATCAAAGAAAAGTCAGACAACGAAACGCTGATGTTTGCTTTATCCAAGTTCAATGGATGCCAACCACCTCTGTCTAACATTCACACTATAGTACACCCTGAGGGATTCTTCCCAGCTTCTGTGCATCAGATAAAATATAATCTCTAGATATGATCTAGAGAACATTCCGTCTCTTCTGGCTGTACATTCAGATTTTCTAATAATTCTAAATGGATTTCTGTAGTATGTTCAGGAAATACTTATTTGAGGTTTAATTTTTCGTTCTGCTTAGTTTCGAAAGCTTAGTAATATCCTTTCGAACAGAAACACAATTAACATAATTAGCTGTATGTTGTTAATTTTACATTAAAAAAAATATTGCTTTAATTGCTGATTTTTTTCAATGTTCAAATTAGCAACCTCCTAACCATTATTATAGCTCAAATTACTATTGTCTTACACAGTATTTGTCAGAAAAAATTACGCAGAAAAGCTAAATTAATTCAATACCAGTGTTTGGTAAGAACAAACCATACCAAACTGCTATTACTGCCATGCAGAAAGCATTTATGTGTTACAAAATATATTTGCATACAATAAAACTCAGGTCATGTAAATTAAAATGTTCACAATAACTAAATATAATTTTGTTTAATATTGTACAAAATAGAATAAAAGCAAATCCTATAACACGTAAGTTTCCCAATGAACGCAACCTCGGGGCACTTACTCTGATCACACTTTAATAAAGGACAAACAAGGAAGATGTATTCAAAAGAAAGGGTCAACCATAGCTGGAGGAAGAATTGCCATGTTGCCTTTTAAAAAGACTTGTTGCAAATCAAAAGTCACATTTTAACAAAGACATCCTTTAAGTGGGGTTTACCAACATATTGTAGCAATAAGTAGGGCCACAAATTGTGACATATATAAAACAAAGGTACACAATGTGGAAACAAACATGGCTCATTTGCTCTTCCTATTCAGCTACTAGGAAGTGTTACTATCTACAGGCAAGGTTTATGATAGACTAACAGATAAATACACAAAAAATCATAGATGTTAGAGGGAAAATAAGACTGCAGGAGGTAATGTAGAAGTTGTAGGAAGTACAGTTACACTACCAGCATTACTTTAAAGAATAAAGATGAATAAAATAGGCTACCAGCTTGTATATAAACTATACATCATAAACATCAATGAAATTTGCTTATATCTTACCCAGCCAGAGGGAATCAGCCTTCCTGTTAGTATCTCCATAGGGAGAAGCTTTTAATGCTGCTAATAAGGTTTGCTTTAAGTTATAGTTGAGACACTTAGTTGAGCGTGCCTCTGAGTTTTCGTCCTAAGAACCTTTCAAATAGCCTTTCATTGTCTCTGCAGATGATGAGGTGAAAGACAAAGGAATTAATTTAATACCTAATGAAGAAGATCAGTGTGAAGTCATCGTTGCAGAGGCAAAATTACAGACACCAGCAAGTTGAAAAACTTATTTCTTAAAAAAAAAACCAACCCACAACAAAAACCCACAAGCAGTTCTCACAAACTCTCCGAAGTCAAAATTATCTTATCCATATTTAGCCTATTAGCTAGGAGAAAGGCCACTGAATTCCCTAGACACATCCTTCTCAACTACCCTTAAGAGTTCAGTCAAATTATGAAGCTACATCTCTCTTCAATGATGCGATAGAATAATTATGCTCTCAGGTGAACACCTAGGGTACAGCAGGGTGAGCCAAGACCTCTGTGCACATATATAACAACTGCACGACTGACCCTTGCATTAGTGTGTAATTCCTACTACTGTGTAAATTGGCTGTGAAGGCTGTTTCCTCTCAAGTAACAAACCCACCCCAGCTCATGTTGATCAAAGCTTTCCACTCAACCACGATATAATCTTCATACCAATATTTTTTTCCAATAATTTAATATGATAGGGAAGTTACTTCAACACCATTGCTGTTTAACAAAATAAAACATATAATATTAGCTGCGAATGTTCTTGTACATAAATACAAATATATTTCTATAAGAAAAAAAAAAAAAGAAAAAACTCACTTTGCATACTTTTTTTTTCTCTCCAGTTGTCTCTTATGCAATTTGTCCCATTACTGGGTACTTGCTAGAAAAGACCAAACTGATGAACCTGGTAAGTCCACACAGTCACGTGCAGTCAAGTTACAGAACATACGGGTAGAGGAGAGGTCCAGAAACACTAGATGACAACAGTGAACAATATAAATCACTTACTATGCTGTGGGAAGAAGAAAAGACGTATCCCTAAATTTCTTAGCCCAAGTCTAATTTCAACAATTGTAAAAACATAGCAGAGGTATACATATTAAACACATGCACTCCATCTAGAAAACAGCACTCTAGACATGTGATAATGGAATTATCGGCAAAACCTCCTTTCATTCTTGCTCTGATATTTAGTAACAGGATTTAGAAACACCAGCAAAAGATATGAAACACAATCTTTATGAAACTCAGAGCTCCATCAATCAAGCGAGGAAAAACACCTCAACTTTATGAGAGTTCAGGAAGAAAAATCTAAGTTTGCAGCAGAATATAAGAAGCATTCCAAAAGGTGTGTGGTTTCCATTATATTTTAGGTTTTTGGGGAAAAGATTCAATGTGTGATGAGAAGCTACACTTTATATAATGTCTAATTTACACAAAAAATAATAGTATGTTTGTGAAAAATCAATAGAGAAAGATACATTTGAAAATAAACAGTGATTTAAGCATTCTAGACTGTGAAACAGAATGACAAAACATTAATTACAGTTAAGGCTGACATTCTATAACGAATGACTTCGTAACTCACATCTGACAAGACCAGATTTTACAGGAGAGAAATAATTTATAGGGACAATTAGGTACGGATTTATCATTTGAACTTAATTTCTCACTTTTTGTCAATTTAAGTTATGGCTCCCTTATTATTTGTATTTTAAAATACAACTCATTTTGAAGAATACTTTTCTTGGAAGCTAAATTTGTATTGTACTTATGGTGACTAAAACATTGATTTGTTACACAGATCAGCAAATACAAGTGCTGATGTAGCTTCTTTCCCAAAGGAACCACAGCTGGCAATGGTCTTCACATATACTTAATGGGAAAACTACAATTTTAATATTGAAACATGTTTCAAACTAACTGGGGATAGTTTGAGGCTATCAATTTTTCTTCACTGTGAAGAAAACTTCATTTATCTCCCTCCTTTCCATAAACAACAGACCTTGCTGGTTGTTCTTTTAAGCCCTGAAGCACTTCTACTTATTTCCTCAAGCAATACTTTACAAAGTGTATCAGTTCCTTTTCTTTGATTATTGAAGGTAATTTTCCTCATACACATTATTTAAATGAGATTTACATTTGGAAGAGAAAACAGTGTTCTTTGCCTTCTTTACATTAGAATCTTCTAATATCATAAGGATAATACAACTCAACTGAAAACATTAAATATGTGTGCTCAACTCTGCAAGAACTGATGGAGTAAGGGGAAAGGTAATACAAAAATGTATATGTTGTAATATTAAAAGAATCCCCAATCCAACAAACATACAGGGTCTTGCTTTGGTTCTCTGTATGATTATTATTCTAGAAGTTCAGATTCTGAAGCAAAGCATATTTAATTAGTAATACCATAGTGATTTAACTCTCCTGCTTGTCTTGTTCCTATGAAGGCAAACGTTTAATAGATAAGGTTAGCATTTAGAAATAAGGGCTCTCTGCAGCCTGACAACCAGTAAGCATTACCAACATTATCATGTTAGTCAGACTGGATGGGTAAGATTTACCATTTTGAAGCCCCAATTTTTTTCTCACAGTATGTTAGTCATTGATGTTTTTACAGTTGTACCTTTAATTATCTTTTCTATCACTTCACAGAGTAATGTAATTAAGCTGGCATCAGTAAGTATCATGATAAATCCTTGTCTGATAATATTAAACTGACTTTTGAATTTAATATGCATTTCTTCCCATTATGTTTATTAATAATGCTTGAGGTAACTCTATTAATAAGATTTGGTTTGCTATAGCACAATACTTGTACCTGAGGTACCTATGCCCACATCAAGCTACAGATGGATCAGAGATGGTTTCATGCTTCTATAGGAGATAGATCTCCATTTGAGAGCGGTCATGTTCTGTGGAGGTAAGGGAAGAGCTGGCAGTGCTCCAAGAACAGCCACATCTGTACCACTCTCTTCATTCTGTAGCTCTCTTCATTCCTACACATGCTTTAGGGACCACAGAGGAAATGTTTCATACATACCCCTCTCCATCCTCCCCACAAAACCCCTAACAAAATAGGCATGAGGAAATTAAAGAAAGCAGGTCTACATAATTGAATAGATTATAATAGGAACAAGACAGCCACAGTAATTTTGAAGTGAAGGCATAGCTAGGGAAAATGAATATAATGTTGGAAAGCTCACACCAATCCTAGCAATATTGCTTTAGGAAGCTGACTTCAAGACTGTCTTTTATGAGAACTACATTTTTTGCTGAACATTACTGTTCAAAGTAGACTGCAGTGCTGAAGCTGCTCATTCCAAATGTACACGTTTATGGGGAAGAAAACAAACCAGAAGAAAAACAGTTTTATGAACACAGCTGGAGAGATAAGGAGATGAATTCTACACTCTGATTTTCTGTTGTATTGAAAGGGTATGAAGAACATCTCTCATGTGCCTTGACAGACTTGTTATATATTTATTTCTAGCAGATCTGTTAAGAAGAATATTAATCTAAAAAGTTGTTAAGAGACAATTCCATCAAATTTTTGAATTGGTTGCTACAAGAATAAATGAGGTTTCACAATACAGTCACATAAGTGTAAAACCTAATGGGATAGATTTCCCTGCATCATCTGTTGTTAAGGATTTAAAAGACCAATGCGCACAAACACACAGAAGAAAATTATGCAAATATCAATTTGTAAACTTCCAGCTCTTCTGATTACCATAACTGCTAAGTGACATCCAATGGTATTGCCATCAGCAAGGGAGAGGCCTTTCTCAGGCAGGCACTGTGCAGCATTTTGTGAATCTTAAAAACAAAGCAGAAAAATAAAGGTATGAAAAACAGTTGTAGGGTTGAATTCTCAAGAGTACCTTTGATAAGATGACCAACACCTCTGTCTTGACTGAGATCAGAAATATGTTTGCAATGGAATATGGCTATTTTACATTTATATTGTGGAAACAACTGGACATGGACCAACTCACTCAACAGAATTTGCCATTGTTTTATCACCAGTTTAACTGAGAACAAGCTTACATGATAATGATAGATAGTCTCAGAGAAAAGGAGGGACTTTTAAAATACCTCTGCAGAATACAGCCCTTACGATAGCTAACTTCATGGCACAGAAAAATCACAAAGGCAGTTCCCATCTTCCTGAGACTTGTTTACATTACATATCAGCTCTTCCACAGTTAACCAGGCCCAGCTGCATTGCTCTGTTCACTCAGAAGAAAATATAAAGGTTTCTGTGACTTAGATGACTTTCAAGTGACAAATACGGTAAAAATTATAGCCAGGACTCAGGACCTGCGTAATATCCATTGATATGTCAGACACTGAAAGCTTCATAAATCACTTCTGAAGAAGAGTAGAGCCTTTATGAAAGCTTATTTCACTTGCAAAAATAAAGGCCTAAATCTGGAATGAGACATCAGAGAAGCAGTGATCAGCAAAGCATACGTATATATACACATACGCCTACACGTGTAAGTGCTAGTGAGGCAATGATAGCCAGCTGCAGTGTCTAGAGACTGTCTTAGCGATACACAGGAAACTTGTACTAAGCAGTCGAACTCCAGCAGCCATTTCCAAGCCTTCAGCCATAACGTGAGCGTGGGGGAGTAGAAAGGAATAGAGCGGCAATGAAAGTGACTATTGAATGTAAGACACACACAAAAAAGTAGGTCATGAAAAATAAACTTACATGAAAATAAGTATGACGAACAAGCCTTGAACTTACAGGGGCAAAGCCCGACTTACATGAAAAACCAAAGCATATTAGGGGTCTATCTTGCCTCTCTACACCTTGCAAAAAACAAATGGAATCCAGACTAATAAACTGATCTGAAAAATGGTGACAGAGCAATGTGAAAAAACTTTTTTTGGGTAATGTAGAGTTAAAAAGAAAATTCTTTGTATGTAGCTTATAAGTAAGGAGTATGGTCAAGCCTGAAGGTACTACATGAGCTTCAGACACCCCAGCTGAATCAAGTTAGATTACCACGAACAGAATGATCTGTACTGGTAAAGTGCAGTCAAGACTAATGTTGCAAGATTGAGCCTGTAGCCTTTTATACTTTGAAAATCTATTGAGAGAGTTAAACTCTCCTGTGACACAAGTGTTTACAGTTTCATTAGCTGTGCTAGAATACAAATAAATTGAGATATTCATCAAAACAATTAAATGCAAGTCAAAACTTGTTGGAAAAAAAAATAATCTAGCGGGCTTTCCAAATATGATTTTGTCAGTACATGTTGCTACAACAATTTATTTTTTTTTTTAAATGCCTGCCAAATTTTCATCATCCTTCAGCAATTCTTCAACATGAGATCAGCTATCAAATGTCAATTAATAAACCTGCAAACAAACTGGATGCTGTAAATTAATTTAATATGAGAGGGAGAAGTTGGTGACTCTGCTTAAGCTGTTACACCATTCCTTCACCTTAATATTGAAGGTGTAGCTGCCTGGCAATTTACTTTAATGTAACTCAGAGAAGCCATAATTCTGATTACCTCACCTGGCCTGGCTCCACTGTATGATTGCATAGCAAGCTACGTCAGGGTTCTGCACTGAGAATCAATCTAGCAAAACAACTATCTTTTGTGTAGGTGAGCTCTGATGCCTGAGAGGAGACAGGGACACTAGGCTAGCATCAAGGAGATGGCAAGATCGTGGCAGTCAGCGTCATCTATGGTTTAAGTGCATTTTATGAGCGATGAAAGAGCATCTTCAGGGTAACACGAGGAACAGTACCATTCCCACCCCGAACCTACCCCTCGTGCTTTCAGTCAGATACCTGCAAACACATACGCTCTGACTTCTAATCCTGTCCACGGTACTCAAAAAAATTTAAAAAATAAAACGGAAGACAAAGCATACAAGTCTGCTGGCAGGTACTTATGTATTTAGTTCTTCAATTTCAGGCTGAGTTTACCAAAGGAAAAAAAACCCAATTTCATTGAGCCATGGACCGCCTGCAGAATAAAAGGTTGACAGAAATGGAACCATAAAGAACTACTAAGGGAAGTTGTATCTATTCATTTTCTTTTCCTCCTGACTCCTCTGCTTTCCCATTCCCTATGCAAATACATAAGGAAATAGGAGGCCCCATCCTGTAAGTGTTTCCTGCCAGCAGAACACTGAAGTGTTGATTGACTGAAGTCAATAGCAGCTTTGTGTGTGAGCTGGTAAGACAGGGACCCTTGTGTAGAAATGGTTTCATAAAAAAGTATTTTAAAACAAGAAGATTTCTTTTATTTAATCATCTCACTATGCATTCTTGTCACTCTGGGCAAACAGCCAGGAAGTGGATAAAATCTGCAATAGCAACAGAACACATGAAATTTGCTATATTATGATTCAGGCATTTTTTCTATCTTCCCCAAATACAAAACAATACATTGTATTTTTAGTTTGAAAAAGGCTGTATTTTCTGCCACGTGTAGTGAAAACACTTAAGACACTCTTCTCTGAAAGAATAAACATTGCTGACATCACTCCCATTAACATGTTGTCTTTCTAAACTTCAGTTTTGTAGACTTCTGTGAGGAGTCTGCAGTGCTTCAGGGAAGGCTCAGCCTGGCAGCCCTCAGCCCTGCCTCTAGCTGAAGGTCTCCACGAGCGTCTCTTCGGCACCTGCACGGTTAATGCTCCCCGAGCTCTGCTCAGGGCTGCTCTGTGGCTGACACCGACAACTGGGGTGCCCATTAGTGCCAACTGCGGTTTTCTGAGAGAAAACTCAGATGGCTAATTATGAACACTTAAATGCCAAGATCCTTTATTAACCATTTTACTTTAGAATTGCGTAACAGCAAAATCGAGGCAATGTACTTTCTAATGCAGCAAGATTCTCATGCCCTGATCTTTCATTCATTTGCATAGATGTTCTGTGAGAACCAAGTTAATAATATATTTCTCTCTTTTTGGCAACATTTCTAAGTACACTTGAAATATTCAGACAGGTGTCAGCTCAGGGAAACCACGGCTTAAGCAAGTTAGTTGGCAGGACTGCATTTACCAGTTGATGAATGCTGGACGGAATAAAAACATTTCCTACATGTTTCATCAACGGAAAAAGAGCAGATCACTTTAAGGATTCAAAGTGCAGAGCATGAGAGTATGTTGTTTCCTACATTATTTTCAGTATCATCATTATTCTTTCTTAAGGCTGGATTCCATAAGCTCTTCACACTAGTTTCTCATAGCAACCTCTTTCCACAATTATAGAGATTGCATGTACCCTCTTTCTGGGTACTCCCCATCTTTCTTTGTCTCTCACATTTAATGTGCATCTCTACTTCATCGGCCATTGTCCCTGTTTCACCCGTCACACTCTCATAACACATCTCCACAATCCTTTGGGCTGCAAGTGGCCACAACGTTATGCCAGTGAAAAGTGTACTTCTGACCCAGAGCAGGCACACACACAGCTGTGCTGCTTGTGGGTTAACCACAGCCACCCAGTGCTGAGTGGAGGCCAGTCTTACACTTCTGTGTCAATGGTTTCAAGACATATTATATAGAAAGAGAGCAATTTGTGCATTATTTAAAATATGTCAGCGGAGCACTGCAAAAATTACTACCAACTATCCTTAATTCTTATTTTAATGTTAGTACAATAGTCAAGATGCATAGTCTCCAAATAAGGAAGTGTCAAGAAAAAATTAATGAAAATAGATTTATTAGAGCAATTTCAAGTATGAACTAATACTCTGAGTCAGTTCCTACCTATTTACCATTTCACACACATCTAAAAGCATTCTCCAGTAACACAACACAATGATCGCTCAGCTCCTTTGCAAAAACAGAATTCCAGATACCACCACATTTTTTTTTTTTTAAATGGCTTTTATATAACAAAGGCATTTAAACTACAGCTAAACTACAGAGTAGCTTGTGTGTGATGAGCATAGAGGAGGTAGGAAGACCAAGCTGTTCATAAAATGTGAATTCAGTTTATCTTTCTTTTATCTATACAGGATTGCATTTCAAAATGGGACTCACTCGTGACAGAAACAGTGCTGCAAGTAAAACCAATTAATTATGTGTATCCAATGACAACAATTGTTGAAATGACAATTTAGTAACAGAAAATATCTTATTTTCTAAAGCCAGTTTCTCTGTGAGGGTAGATGTTTTTCCTATTTAGAATAGGATATTCCTATTTAGAATATAGAGTAATAGTATTTATAGTTAGTATCCAAGTGAAGAAAAAAAGAATTTTCTACTCCTTAATTAACACAAGGCCAATATATGGACATTCACACACCTGAGTCAAACAGTTTTGCTTCTAACAAATTAGGCTTTCCAATGATTAATTTTTACTCCTTTCATAGACTTTAATCTGGTTTATAATCAGAATGCAGGGCTCTTAGTGAAGATCATCAGACTTTCTCAAGTCCAATATTTTCTTACCTAACTAACCTGGAAGCCAGCCTGCCCCTCCAAGCCAAACAGTCATCATCTTCCCCTGCAGGTTTTACAAAAGCAAGCATTTCTAGCTCCAGTGGGTCATAACAGATTACAAAGCTGCCTCTATGCCAGGACTAGAAATACTGTGTTGTACTTAAATGGCATGGGAGAAATTCTCAGGTAGAAGATGACTGCAGAAATTTTGCTTCTATTTATGGATTGGATTTTTTCCCATTAGTTTTACTGTCACAAACTCCTAAAACTCATAAGGGTGCTGTAGACAGGCTTGCTGGTAGCCTCATCTTCCCTTTTCTGGTATTATTAATATATCATGTGTGACCTCTAGGAAGATCTCAAAATGATCTGAAGACCCCCAAGTTCCATAAGAACCATATATTGAATACTTCGCATGGTATGTTTTATAAAATATTTCAGCATCCTGGAAAACAGAAGAGACAGTATAAACTGAAAAGACTTAAGGCCCGCCACAAAGCTGCTAACTCAGAAAGCTGTGAAGCAGGTTGGATGGAAGGAAAACATTACAGCTGATATGAGCTGATATTTGAATTCCATATTCTGCAAGAACACAAAGACATTAGAGCCCACTTTGGTATATATTCAGGAATTATATTTTTCTTGAGGAAAAGTGTCAGGAGAAGAAGTTTAAAAACACAGACAAACAAAACACCGGTGTGAAACAGGAGAGCCTTTCTTATCTTAATCAAATTTTGCAGGAGAGGAAGGAAGTAGCTTTAGGGCTGATGGAAGGCCCAAGACAGAAATACAAAGAGGGGTTACTTGCTTCCACTCCAAAAAGATGAAGAGAAAGAACAAAAGGAGAACAAATTCCTCCACAGCCTTGCTTTTCAAAGGAGGAAATATGGTGATGAATCTCTTACAATCCCACTGGGACCATGGCTGTGTGCCAAGTAACTGTGAAATAGTTGAGGCGAACCCTAGCTAGGCCTTTTAGAAGTATGCTAAAATCTGCAGGAGCAAAATCATTTGTTCATCACAGTATCTGTTCATAGCTTTTAGTAACCACACAACACAGAGAATGTGGGATTTTCACTTTCTAAGAGCATAACCCAACTAATAAAACTGAAGATCAAAGATGTTTTCTCCATTTGTCTGGTCACTAAATGGTAGTACATGCTTAGTTTCATAAATAATTAAAGCTAATGGGAAGTATTAACTTTAAATAAATTATTAGCAAAAATAGTGCTTTATATAGGAAGCACAGCCAGCATTATAAAAAAAATACTCGTAACTCTTGGGAATAATTATATTTATATTCATTAAATGGATCTTTTCCAATGATATCAGTGTAGATAAAAATGGGTTAGTGCATTTCTTGCAACTTAAGTATGACACTGCACAGAAAATTGTAGTCAGCTGAATCACAATTTCAGAATGGAACCAGGGTGAGACAGGCTGCAACAGGTAAGTCCAGAAGTCTTAGCAATAGAAATTAAAAGTCAGACTGTTGTATTCTTTTATATGATATCACTCTTGTCAGTCCTTCTAAATAAAGTTGATTCTACCAGGAACGGACTTTATTATTTTCCTTTTTTTCCCCCCAATTGTTAAGACAGGTTCTTTAGAACACTGTATTTCTCAAATCATTAAATATGTATCAGAACAAATGAGGGCAATCCAAAAGAATGATTCATATGCCCTGGTTAGATTACATGTGTCACTCACACCCATTAATAAAATAGAACTTTTCAGTAAACTTTGAATGATGTCTGATTCAGAAACAAGGAGATACGGGGCTGGAGTTGTAACTCTACCAGAGCAGGTGAATTATCAAAGCGAGTGTTCAGTGAATTTGTTTAGGCTAGTGGAATGTTGCAGGTATCAGACACTAATGTAATACCTTGTAATATAACCGTTCAGCAGCTATTTTTTTAAAATTCAAATTATAGCACGTGATAATCACTACACAGCTGAGAACACAGAAACAACCATCTCATTACCTGCAAATTAAAAACCCCTCAGGCTACACATCACTTCCTTTACTGAGTCAAGATCTATATGTCTGCACACATATATTTTTAACACTGTCAATCAATTATTATGTACTGCATGCAGAAATTATATTAACAAATGTATGGATTTACAAAGCAAGCCTAAACCAGCCTCTGAATGCAGTACTCTCCAACTGCTATATCAAGGACTTAACCTCTAGAATTAACACACCCTGCAAACATATCCCTTCAAATCCAAACCACATAAGCAGGACAAAATGCCAACCAGCAGAACTTGTACCGCTCCCAGAGGGAAAATCTATCTGTAAATCCTAGGAAGGACAACAGCTGTCCAGCTGCTCCTGGAGACACTCATCCCGGAGCTGAGCATCTGGGGTCCGTAAACACACAAGTAGTCATAGCTCCTTTGCTGAAGCAAGCAGAATGGGAAAAGAAAGCAAAGCTTGCTAGCTTTCCAGAGAAATGCCAAGGTAGTACAGTAATCACATATATATGGTGATGTAGGAATGGCAGTGCTATTTTAAGAAAGCCCCAAAAAACTTACAAAAGAAGCTGATCATAGAGAAGTTTGAATTTTACAATGGGCAACTCTAAGTACACACTGAAATACAAATTAACATCCTTTCAAAAACTTATGAAGTTTACATCTGTTAACATACAGTTTTAAATTTGACATATACTGAAGATTTATATCCATCCTTTTGTACAAGAGAAAAAAAAAAACCCTTATGAAAAACACTCCAGCGTCTTCCTTCATAACTTTCATCACTTTTCATTTAGGACATTAATTGACTGTCTTTGAAAAAAATGTTTTTAGCAGGCAAACTATAAAATCTTAGTAAAACTTAATTCTCTGTTATCAGGTAGAGATCTTTTGACTACATGACAAGATATGCCTAAACTCACAAACTGAAATATGTATGCACACATACAGGTGTGTACAACTTACAGGACTTGAATCCATTATTTTGATCAAATCAGCAATGTCATTCCAGTCAGGTTCATATACCAGGGATTATGCCAGAAATTATTTGAGAAAAGGGTTGCAGAATAAATTAGTAACCAGGGGAGAAGGGTAGGGCGCAGATCACAAATCTGATGTTATAGAACTTCAAATATTGGATTTTTTTGGAAAGCATTATTTTCAGGGAAAAGTTGTAAGGAGCTGGTATATCACTGAGGCTATTTGTCTATTCATCTTGAAATACTCCTTACTGCCATATGACATTTGATTGTTTTTTCTGAAATTTTAACCACTTGAAATGAACCTCCCATACCAGGTCTCTACATCAGGGTGTTCAGGGAAGCAGGGAGGGTTATTCAGATTCACCCAGACATTTCTGAGGATGATGTTAGGGACAACACGTTTTAAATATGTTGCTGGAGATTTTTCCTCTAAAATGCTTCATGGCCCCTAGCTGTTGCTGGAACAAGAGATTTGCAAACTGTCAAAACATTAGCCTTTATGTCAGTCTTGCATCCAGACAGAATGCACTCAAGTCCTCAGAGGCATCTGTGTGACCAGAAAGTTCTGGCACCACATCACAGAGAGGCTGAGAAGACTTCAGCCCAGGGCTACAGTGGTCAGGTCTGTGCTCCCGCTGCTACGTGTACTAATCCAGCAAGGACAATGCTAGAGAATGAGTCTGTGAGACAGAGGTTTCCTCCTTCTATGCTCCTAAAGACCTCGGCTTAGTAGCACTTAAGCATGATGGAGAAGGCAGATGGCTGATTTCGACCAATACAAAAGAGAGAGGATCAGATGAAACCAGCTGGACAGAAACCAGATGAAGGAAACAGAAACAAAAAGCGAGGGTGAATCATTAAAACAAACTAAAATGCAAAAAGAGAGACGTGAGGAGTACACAAGAATGATTTGAACAGGAACACTGAGATCAGCTCTCTTGATGGCTGCTATGGTAAGATGATTAGAATTTGAATGGAAAGCGCAGAAATAAATTAAGTAGGAGAAAACCTCTGGGGTACTGCTCAGACTTGGAAAGAAAGCAATTGGGACCAGACCAGGGAAAGAAGTCAGCTTCAAGGAAGGGAGGGGTAAAAAACCCAAAACAAACCCAAACCAAACCCAAAAGCTGTCAGTTAACATTTGTGAAACCCAACAGCAATACATGGATTTCTTTTCCTTTCAGTGTTGGTTGCAAAGAGAAGCTGATAGCTTGCTACTGCTATCAAAAGTTCTTCAGCTCAAGTAGTTTAAATCTTTATATTGAACCTAGATGTTAGAAACCGCTCAAAACCAATGGATACCACATGATAATTTCACTTATTTTGCCTTCTTATAAACCTATAGAACTGTAACTTAAGTCAGTGAGAGCTATTCTTAGTATTATATTGCACTAATGTTTGAAATATTCTGAAAAAAATGAGGTGTTGAGCAGTTCAAATTAGAAGCCCAAGTTAGCAGGTATTTTTAACTTAATTTGTATATATGTGAATTCACCATCCATAAAATGGAGGTAATACCCTCATCGTTTCCTACAGTTATTGCAAAGAGAAATACATTAGCGTATCTGAAGTATTTGAAAACTGTAGTGATGAGCACCACAGAATTGCCAACAGGAAATTAATACTGCTGTAAGTACAAGTTTTGAATAGAGATAATAAATAAGGCTTAAGGCTATACATTGAACAATTAAAATAAACTAAAATATTAAATAACTTGTCATCATGTGGGCACAGTCTATGCTGCACACTCAATAGGAGAGGGGTCCTGAGGGAGAAGGCACAGCAGAAAATGCAAGTAGTGGCTGTAACATAATGCATATGCATACACACCTTTAATTCCAACACTAGAAAATTTTTGACAACTAGATTTGGTATTCTTAGAATAATGATCATTACTGTAAGAGAAAGAGCATAACTACAGAAAAGCAGCATTGTTCACATGAGAAAGTAAACAACACTGAAAATATACCTGTAGGCAGACAGGAATATTCAGTACTGATATCAATACTCCAGTTTAACAAAGGTGGTAACACATTGTAGAATTCTTTTTGCTTGAAGCTTTTAATTTACCAGCAAACATTTTTTATAACTGATGAATACAGGGACATGAGTCTCCTCTGTTCCAGAACTTTTTCCCTTTACATCTACATACAATTACAGAAGACCATTATTCCAACTTTTTTGGGGACATATTTTGTTTCATAGTATAATAATTTACAAAATAACACACACACATACACACTTTACTTCATTCACCTGTCCACTTCTCTGTGATCTTTGCCTGTATGAAGAATGAAGGTAGAGATTTCAGCATTTAACAACATGACGAAGCAAATTCTGCTCCCATATAAATGTGATTATAGAGCAGGGCTGAAAATATATGGATTAGTTAGCATGCAAGTGATAGCAACAATTAAATTAATTTAGTCACATTTATTTACATATAATGAGTGCCTTCGCCATGATCTATAATTAGCAGTTATAAACTAATTGATAATGAGGTACCAGAACAAAGCATGATGATGCTGGCAAAGTGCTTGCATTTTAGAAATACCTTCTAGAGGAGCATAAGATCACGTCTGTTCCTATTTTGGCAACTCGCTCAATGTATGTCAAATCATGCAGTCCTCCTTCAGGTAAAAAACCAACCAGTTCAAGCAAGTATTTTCACCCAAGGAAACAGAAGCCAAATAAAGGTAGTGCTACATTTATAAACTAAACAAATTTTGACTGGGCTTTGCCACCAGTGCTGAGCTGGACTGAGCTGCTCAGATGCCTTGTGCTTGCCAACTTACAGAACACACGGCCAGTTGGAGATTGGAGCAGTCACATTTCCTCACACCACTTTTAAAACAAAACCAGACTGACATATAACTTAAATTCTGGACCTTGTTAAAAAAAATTCTAGGCCAAGGGTCATTGTTTCATATGCCTTAGTGTTGATAGGGCAGTCCTGAAGCATAATGCTCTACAGTGAGATAATAAAATGCCTTCAGTACATTCCTTGCCTCGCTAGATGCAGTGGTCACAAAAGAACAGTAACACACAAGATAATAAAAGAGAAGGTAGTCTCTTATGCACTCCAAATGCTTCTGTAAACTTATTTAAAAACTCATCTACTGCAGTAAACTTAATACACTGTTTTATATTCACATTTAAGTCCAGCTTGTCTGGCTCTCAATGAACAACGACAGCACCTGATTTACAACATTTGTTTCAAGGCAATTTAATTTTTTCCACTGGCATCAAACTAGTCACACAGCAGTCCATGGATAAGAAAAATGTGTTAGTTCTCTTCTGAAGGAGTAGTCTGTAAGGTTTAGACAAGCAGAACTATCACTTCACATTAATTTTAAGTAAAGGATAAGCAAAGGATTGACTCCTAAAAGAGTCATCAGTCCTGTACAGTAACTAAAAGACACATCCTACAGACAGTCTTTGGAGATACATGACTTAAAGGGGAAAGAAGTTACTGTGATATGGATGTTATGTTAAGAAGCAGCTAACAGCTGAGATGATGTGCTTCACACCTGCGATATACAGATGAAGACAGATGAGGACTCATCTCATGCACAGCAAGTATTCAGCAGTATGGAGAACCACAGATGAATTAATCAGACTGTATTTAGATCATTACATTCATAAAAGCAAACCAAGCTCTACTAATTAGTAGCCACTCCCACTATGTCTTCCTTGTTAAAAAAGGTGTTCTTGCTCTAAGGTAACTAACTTGAGATAAAAGTCTAGTGAAAGCATGGCAGACTGAATTTCTGAGTCAGTAGGTCAAATTACAGAATAGTATTCAACAAGTTCCCAATTTATAATAAAAATACAAAATGACTCGGACTTTATCTTTAAACTAGGTAATTTAAATATGAAAAGATTTAATGTTTTTCTTTACGTGAGGTCAATGCTAAAATTCTGCAGCAGAGACAGAAACGATAACAGAAGATGTTCATTACATATACCAAGTGTTTGGCAAGACATACAGACATGCTGAAGAGATTTACAAAATCCCCAATCCAAAGTTTTCCAAAGCTAGTGTTTGGCAAAGCCTGTTTCTGACAGATGAGATGAAAAGTAATCACAGGTGAGACACACTGCACTAACAGAGACTTTGAGGCCAGCCACTCAAAATGCAAAGCGGATTAAGTAACAGTGTCCATCCTTAATCAAGAGTTCTGGGAACCAAAAAAAGAAATCTGCCTGGACCCATCAGAAGACTACACACTCCAACTGAGACAGAAAAGCCAATGCGCTGGAGTAGATGGAAAACTTGTATAAGGAACAGACTCCGCCATGCCTGGAACCTGAAGCTCAAACTATAAAGGAGAAAAGGAAGCCGTGATTAACACCTGGTCAGGTGTAGGATAATGAAGGGAAGGTTCTGATTTAATCTTGGTACAGTTTGATTAGATTTGTTTTTCTTTAATTTCTTTGCTTAAACCTTTATTGAAGATTTGTCTATTTGCATTACCATAGATAAATATCTTAACCCACATTCTACCTGAACTCTCCTTTACTTAATGACTGATTACTGCACAAGCACTTCTCTGACGTGTTGGCATTATTATTTTACAAATGGATTCTACCATCTCATTCCCAGATGTATAGTCTTCAGAATCAATAAGCTTTCTGTATAAACAACAGATTGGATGGCCTTTGTCCTTATTAGCTTATAGAAAATTAATTTCTTAGTGTTAATTTTTGGGCTTGGGCCAGTTGCCAAATGTTTAGGGCAGTTGCTAGAACGATAGACAATATCACACAAGTCGGAGATGGAAAGATCTATTAGGTTATTTCCTTTGACTATAAACTGATGAAGAACTACAATCAATGAATCACATGCCTGTCATGTCCTCTATAGTATATACTCAATTGTGTTGGCTGGTTTTAAACAACAAAGCCTCTACCAACTTCATTTATTGCTTCACACTACTCTAAAACAGACATGTTTGAAAAATTTAGCAGTCAGTAAAAACATAATAGCTTTACACATTATGAAGCAAAGAAAGAGCCACTGCACTCATCCAGTCTGATCACTTGTACAATCAGAACTACAGTTTCAACCAGTGACCTTGACATTAACCCTTATAATGCGTCTCAGCTCAAGCGTGTTTTGAAAAACATTCAGATCCAAAGGGTCCAAGTACTAAGAACTCACTGTCCCTCAGCAAATTATTCCCATGTTGAATGATTACACTGTTTTAAAACTGTCTTTGATTTCAGATTTAAATTTCTCAGACTGACAGTTACAGCTAGGGAACCAGCATTGCTGGGTCTATGTCTGCTAGCAGATATATTCTGCTGTATATCCTGAACTGTATTCTTAGTGAAACACCTGTGATGCTATATACCTTCAAAGTTCTTTCCTCCCTGTCCCACATGCTTTTTCAGAGTTATCTGAGTGACAACTCAGACATGTTCTACAGATTTCAGACCTTTTAAAAAAATTGTTCCCTGAATAACAAGTCCCAAAGACATAATTGCATTTTGCACTCCTCTGAGTCTCCAATTTTATACATCCCTGGTGTTGAAATGCCCAGAACTGACTCGTCGGAGAAGTCTTAGTGACATCTGCTACATTTCATAGACCCTTGACAAGATGCATGTACACAGGCAGCCCAAAGTAGCATTTGACTTGTTGGCTCCATTTATCTCATTTACTGGCCCTTAAGGTCCCTTTCAGCATTACTGCTTTCCAAAGTAGTTCCTATTAAATATTTTATATTTAGTTACTATCCCCCACACTGAATCTCATTCGGTTTCCTGTGTATCCTTGTGGATCTTTGAAATGTTCTGTATCGACTTCTGTGTCAGCAATGATGTTTTTAATGTCTGCAGCTTAAATATCAGGTAGGAAGCACATTTCTGACATCTTTCACTATAATTTCTCATAAAGATTTTTATGTCCCTAACACGGATTCTGTGGCATGCTATGCTCCCCACACCTGCCACATTTTAGATATTACAGAGGCAACCAGCTAAATTTTAATATTGTAATAAAATTTCAATATTGTAATATTAATATATGGACATGAAATATCTATATTATCTATAATTTTAAACCGAAAAATATTATATTTAACTATATTTTGTAAATATTGTTTCTAAACATTGACAACAGCAATAAAAGGAGCAAGTACCACTTTTAATGGTCTGCTCCGCTTCGTATTTCTACTGCTATAACTTCTATGGTAGTAAATACTATGAGGGAAACAAAGGTTTCAATAAATTAAAAATATAAAACCCAATTATCCTTGACATAATAAAAGCTTTCTTATGCAGAAACTAAACATTTGTGCAAATTCTGACCCGATACCATCTTAATAACAGGTAAGGATAATAATGAAGTTCTTCACAGTTAATAACAAAATTCTGTATTGAAGAGCTTTATGCATATTATATGAGGCTCAGAATGAACCTGTGAAAGATAACAGAGATAAAATAATCAATATAGGTATATCATTGGGGCTCATCAGAGGACTGGCTCATCTTTAACCGTATCCGTATAATGTGAAATAAAATAAGCCTTGATCTTAATGAGAATCTATTAGCATTCTTGTAATACAAACAATAAAAATTACTGCCTGGATGCACTGTATACAAGATTAGAAAACTTCCAGACGATAAGGTTAACACTTAACTAAAATCTCCGCTTGTGACCTGACTCTATGACAGTGTCTTATTCTGATTAGGATTATTTTTTGCATTTTTCCGGCTATTCCATTAACTGATAAACTTCATGTGTATACTGAACATAGGTAAGCATTTCAAGGTAATACTATACAAGCCACAAAGAAAAGTCAATCCAGTGTTATGAGCACAACCAAAGTATTTACAAATGTTTTCAATTCCACCCAGCAGAATGGGAGTAATTACAACTTTCTCATCACTACAATTTGTCATGTTTCAGCCTCTGAAACAACTGCTCAAAGAAAGTGGGCTTTCTACTTCTTTATTTTCTTCTAGGATGACTATAAATTTCAGTTACAGGTATCAGCTTCTCACACAAGTGAGGTGACCCAGAAGCAGGCCAGAAGCATGTTCTAACTAATTTCCTGGGTGCCCTCACATTAGTAGAAACAAGCCACATTCAAGAGAAGAGTCAAGAAATTAATTCAAAGATGTGGAGTTATGAAATACCACTGAATTTGCCAGGCATTTAAAACCAATCAGGCTAGATTAATAGAAGGTTGTTCCTTGTTCTGGCGTTCTTAAGGAAAATAAAACTACCAATAAGAAAAACAAATACATTAAATTACATTAAAGTATTTGTCATGTTTTCAGATCACTATCTCTAAAACAAACATGGGGAAATTTTTTTTAGATGTAATTACATCAGCCAAACACAGTGAGCCTGGAAGACATCTACTTGTGGTGGAGAATTTCTAGGCAACTGTCCCTACATGTCTACTTCCTGGTCTGGTGGCTCATTGGAACCATCCAAAGAAGGGTCCAAATCTAAAATTACCAACACAGGCAGCTTGACATAAGCCAGTTGCAGAACTCCTCCAAATACAATTATTATTCATATGAACTGGCGCAAATGCCTGACTGCCTGGTCAGCTGCTTTTTGGGAAGTTTGCTTTTCTTGTATTTGCACATGGATCAATATATGAAAACAAGAGGAGGAACTCTCTAACCTGAGGAATATTGAAAAACTTCTCAAATTAATTGAAATTTTTATGTCAGTTTTGCAAGTCCAGCTAAAAAACAACAGCAAATTTGACAAATAAGATAAACAAATTCTATACTTTTCACCTTCTTACCTTTTTAATTTGAGTTGCAATTGATTGCAGTGCAACCGCTCACATTTATGAGGTATACAAATGCTGCCAGGACCCAAACCATTTAAGATGCTACAAGTATCAGCTGTAATGAGACAGAGCAGGCATGTATTTGCCGCCTACCAGAATAAGCAATGCAGCCAAACCCAAACTTGCATCCTAGAAGGCAATACACAAAGAGGTTGACATACATGTCAAAAGATCTCTCTCTGCATCACAGGAGTATTAGCAGGTCCTCTAGTTCTCCAGGAATGATTGCATTAAAAAAATTATACAGATGTTTTAAAAGTAATTTAACACCTCATGTTTCTATGTCTTGACTTGGATTTTCTGCTTTATCAGCACACTGATACTTATTTAGGATTCAAGCTTCAGAATATTATCAATCAAAGACTTTCTCAACATCATCACAGGAATGTGTTGATGTCCTCAGAGGACATAAGGAGACTTTAAGAGAGGCAAAAAACCAAAGAACATTAGGGCAGGAAGGAGGAAAAGCAGCAGGATAGGAAGCTCCTGCCACATATTTTTGGTAGCTTATATTGTACACCTGAACCAGACAACTGAACTTCAAAGAGTATTCAACCACTGGTGTTTTTCCATGGGCATACAAAACTGCAAATTACATCATTATAAACTGAAATGGCAGCAATGACAGGGAGAGCAGTGCAGGAGATTGTGTTTTTTTGGTGATACAGGAAACTACTGTCCAAGATTATCATCAAAACATGATCTGAGCTGGCAAAGCTAACAATCAAACATCTCCACTTTGTGGACTATCCTTGCTGCTTCTACGCTGGCTGCAGGTTCTGTTTCCACATTCAGCCTCCTAATGCAAATCTCCCCAGTGGGAACCTACAACCTCAGCTCTACCAGCTGTCTAGAGCCCAGATCAATTTACATGAGTTCACAGCTAGGAATTATATTTTATTTCATGACAAGTCTAAGCTTAAAGCTTTGGAAGAAAACAATCTGAAACCATTTGAAAATGGCAACTCACTGCCTTTTAGCATAGGCTTCTTGCCATGAATTTGACCAAATGGCACCTTAAATGTTCTTACTGTGACTAAGAGAGAAACCTCACTGAAACCGCAGGCTTTGACATAGCTTTCTGTAACATGAAGGGATATATGTTTTTTTTTCCTTTTTTCCTTCTTCCCAAGCAGAAGGTAGATAATAGTTTTTCTAATCTATTATAGAAACAATGAATGAATAGTTCTACAAAGATTTATGCAAAAACTCAATTGATTTAGACTATTTACTTACTACAGCTCTTTATTTAACATTAATAAGCATTGTTTAAATTCTAAAGTAATTGCATATAAACATGTTTATTTTATTGTATATACAGCTACAGTATTGTTTAAAATGCATTCAGTTCAAAACAGTATTTCTTATTTTTTGTTCCTTTTATTTTCCAAATCTTTATGATTTAGGCTTTTTGCCATGAGTCACCAACCAATTTATAAGATACCTACAAGAAAGCTCAAAAATTTCTTCTATAGTTGGTTAGTAGAGTACAGAAATTACTTTCTATTTGGTTTTGTATTAAAAGGAAATTGGATATCACAAGACTAAAATGGTGATGCCAGGTAGAAAGATATTTTGAGACAAAATGCAGAAGACTATCTTCAGAGAGAAGATGTAAACAAAAAAGAGTGTCTGAAATAATGTGGACCACTTCAGACATGGACGAGAGGTACTAGGGATCAGAAATGAATTATTATGCTCTAAAATGATCCAATAAAAATCGAACTGTAATGCAGTAATCAGAAAATGTATTGGAAAAAAGATAGGTTATAAAAAGAAAAAGGAGCTTTCAAGTACTGTAGGTTATTAGCTAGTATGGAGAAATCTGTATTCAGGCGATTATATTTCTAACAAAATATGCACATAACCAAACACAGCTGAATTTGCTGTTCAAAAGGAAGTGAACTATAAAAATTAAAAAGCTAGAATGGAGACAGAATCACAGGCTAGAATAAAAATAATCAATGCAACCATCAATAGGAGTGTCAAGATGAACATTGTACTGACTGAACACACAGCCACGCAGGCTTGAGGAAGAATGACTCAATTATATTTTTCCCCATGGGCAAAGACATAAAAGATAGTTGTAGACACATTGAGCACATCACAACAAAGCATTTGGGCAGCACCCCTTGTTAGAAAGGAAGAACTGCAATTCTAAACAGTGAGTAATTACAGATGCTCTGGAAGAAAAACATTCAGGCTCTATTGCCTTGAGCAGCGAAGCCCCGGCAGACTGCGGCCACCGTGCTTCACTAATGCTCATCAGCACTTGCTAGCCCACAGCCTCAGAGGGAGCGGGAGGGAAGGACTTCCTTTAGTGAAGCAATGGAGAAGCCCTGGAACAGCCATGTTCTTACCAACTTCAGAGCTGGGAGAGGGAAGGATTCTTGAAATCTGAGGATTCTTGAAAAAGGCACAAAACCCTTAAGTACTTTGACGCTAAACTGAGGCAAAGGAGAGGTGGGATGCAAAGGCTTCCTCGTGCACGTGCACCACAGATCACCTCATACACTCTTCCTATCAAAGCAGGCAGATTTCTCAGGACTGCAGCGTCCCTTATGTCACTGGCACTGAGGAGACACCGAAAATCAGCAGGAACTTGGCAGAACACCAACAGATAACCCCAAATGCACAGACTATGTAGAAGCAAACATAAACCACTAACAACTGAGGGTGTCATCACAACAGCAGCTTCTAGCTCTTCTCTCACTTTGCCACAAAACTATGTCTCTTTCTGTCATGTTCAGGCTGAGATAAAAAAATGTATTTTGAGAGTCAAGATAGCCCATTAAGATCCGAATAATTTGACTGTATTGTTGCACCCTTCCCCTAAAGGGAAATCTAGGTTGCAAAGGTATGCATAAACATAGCTTTTCATTTATGCTGAACTAATCTGAATAAGCTACTACAAAGAAAATGTACATCACCTTATGCATTAAGACATGACCTCCAGCCAGGCCTAAGTCAAGCCTTTTATAATTATACCAGGAAGGCAACCACTGTCATAAGCTAGGTGCATACTCACTATGTCTATCTCAACCTTTCAGAAGCAGTTTCTGTGACTAGAAATTAGACTTCCTCACTATCACCTTCCTTATAAAAGGAAATTATGTAATATTATTGGAAATTTTTAGTCTCTTGAGAACTCAAATACATAAAAATAAACCTGGTGATTTTCTCCTCACCAGGAACTTTCTCTTTACAGCAAGAGTTCCACCCCTACATGTGATCAGCAGCTTAACCTAAAGCAGCATCCCTTTCTGGAAACGGATGAGAGAATCCATTGCCAATCTCAAAATGCAGCCGTACTGCAATCAGTGAAATCTGCCTCAGGCAGACCACCAACTAGAAGAAATCAGAAAATACACCACTATCTTATGAAAGGAGTTTAAGAACCTGCAAGAGTACCTATTATTCAGGTACGTTCTGCTTCTAAGATTTTTGTCGTAATCAAAAGGTGCAAGCATCCATAAATTGTTTTGTCATAAAGAAAACAGAAGTCTCTATTGCTGAGCTGCACCACTCATCAGATCCCATTGACAATGCATGACTAGCAAGCAGCTCTATTATGTGATCCGAACATCAACAGTCCCAAGCAGATTCCAATCAAATAAGACTCAATTCAAGTAAAAAAACACCAGATACTTTTCAATTGTGTAACTGGAGGTATGTTTATATCAAATTATGCAGAAAAACATAAATTCAAAGCATGCATTATGATTTTGTCACTTCAACAAACACTGAAATACTTGCTCTAAAATAGCTTAGCATGACTAGACAGCAACAAACACTGCTGTCTCAAAAGCACTGTTTGAGGAAACGTTAATCAAATATGATGTTCTCAAACCAAAAGTGCCACTTGAAATTGTCACTGGACAAAGCAATGAGAAGAGCCCTTAAGCCTAAACAAACCTTACCATGGCTTTGGTACACATAAAGTGCATGTATTCATTTATATTTTACATTTACTCAAAAATAATTGTAGTCAGATAGGGAAATTCATACTGCATGTACAGTTTAAAAGCTACGTTGAGAGATGTAATACCCTTTTGATTAAATGTGGTTTACTCCACTGACTAATTATGGAAAATCTGAGGTGTGTTTGTGGCACAAAGACTCCTTTTGCTTGCTGTCCTTCCATAAGATGAAGGCGTTTCTTAAGAGTGTAGGAGAGAGTCACTTAATACTGTTACAAAAGCTGAAGAATCCACCAGTGATTTATAGCTAAATGAGGTGACAACATGGTAAAGATCCTACAGTCAAACACACCACACCACAGGGAAACTCTAACAATAGGTTTGTTAAAGAAATGCCTTCACCCGTTCTTACAGGAAATATACCTTCAACTCTTCCTTGGCCATGGTACTTGATTGATAGAAAAGGTAACAATATTTTGGAAAAGACAAGAATAAATCACCATGAAATATTTCAATCTCATTTACAAATGTGAATTCATTTCAGCTTCAAAGCAAGTGACATGCTTACTACATTGATGTAAACAAGCCCAAAGCAACATTTGGTAATGCTCATTACAATGACTAGATTCAGAAGCCAAAAGAAAATTAACAGTTCATCAATAACATTCAACTGTTCCACAAATATACCCCTAAGATAACACAACACTGACTGCATCAAACTGGTGTCATACCCTGCAGTATTTGTTAGCATAACCAATGCTAAAACTATATGGGATCTTCAGAGGAAGAAAACCAGGGAGAGAGTCTGCTAGCTGGAGTCACAGAAATTCAAAATCATTGATATTCATGTGTTCACACTTGTTTAACATGCATATCATTTGGGGATAGGAGGACATATAATAGATGCAAATATTTCTCTCGACTTGCCTGTAGTTAAAATACTGATGCTTTTTCCTCTTTCAGTTCCAGTACACCATTCTGTCTTGGTTACATTTCTAACAATGTCAGAGAAGATATAAAATCCCTCTAATGTACAAATCTGATGAGGTGGGGAGGGAGGAGAGCTATGAACCATAACAAATACTATATACAGTTTATAAGTACTGTTAACATTTGTCTCTTGGGTTTCTTAAATGCTCTTTGTAGCTTTTAGCAACATTTCTAGCAACAGAGCTGAACAATCCTGACCTGATGTCCTAAGCCATCCTCACTTCCAAGCATTTCCTCCCACATAAAAATCTTTTAGGAAGTGTTGTTTTATGGAATAAAAGAACCTCCAGATCGTTGACTTGCCCAGCTCCTTTTGTGGATAACACCCAAAGCAAAGGCACATAGTTAGTTTACAACGTTTGGTTTCTGTTGCCCGAAGGGCTGCTCTGTACCACCAATACATCTCATGGCGAACAACGTATGATCAGATGCTGACACGTGCTGCTCAATTGAAAGTCAGTGTTGTGAAGCACTGTATAAAATCTACATTGCAAATCATCTAGAGTAGAAACTTAAGATAAAGAAACAACACTGGCAATATAATTAGTCATCAGAATATGTGAATCTAATTAAAATATTACTCAAAAACATCTGCTAGGGAGAGGAAGCAGCCTGCAGGAATTATTCAGTGCTCCTAGACCCATATTTTAGAAGAGCTAATTATACACAATTCCTCTTATGTTCATGTTACAAAATATAAAGTCAGGGTGTAGAGCTAGGTATGATTAAAGAAAACAAAATTACTAACTAAAAGACTGAATTTCGCTTCATAAGACCTGTATGTGAAAGCAAGTTGAAACAAGCAGTATTCAAATCTGTATTATTCTGTACAAATCACCTGTAATTCTATATACAACCTTCCATTCTTTTTTTCTATTGCAGAAATAAGAAACAGTCTAATATGTTTGGTTTAAGTTTCACTTTTAGAAGACTATGAAGGCTGCAGCCATAGGAAGTGGCAACTTTCTCCATTTTCTGTTTCTTCTAGATGATGTGACCAAAGCTATTTGCTACTATCAATATGTCCCATTTGTACGATGAGGATATGCTAATATTATAACCACATCAATTTGTAACTCTGAATAATACAGATTTATGCTGATCTTCATCTTACTCGTAAGCCCAAGAGGAAATGAAATACTAACAAATTTGAAAGTGGAAGATAAGACTCTCCCATGTAATTTAATACACAATGAATTAAATGGGTAAAAATTGAAAAAAAAAGGAAAAAAGGCTGAAGAGGAAGAATGAGCAATCTTTTGTCATTCGTGGTAGGATGACAATAAATTCTTAGAAGATCTGATACTGTCAAGAAGAAATGATATTTAGATTAAACCTTGCTAGACCCTAAAAGGATAATTTGTCAGTATTTTCCACTTTTCTACCAATCCTGTACTCATTTGCTAGATCCCTTCTTTTTATCTCACTTACAGTATTACAGTTTGGAATAGCTGACAAGCACTTTGCTAGGGGGAAGGAAAAAGCTCTTAGATATCTTTGTATTTAAAACCATCCTGGCTGAGGGTATAAGGAACCAAGTAAGAGTAATTTGAACTTAGTTATCCAGTAGGCTTAACGATAACCTTCTATGACCAGAGTTCACAAGTTTTCCTATTACCCTTATTTTGCACTAATGATGTTCTACTAGCAGCTTTCAGCAGAACATACCAAACTTTGATGAAAAACAGTTTCCAACTATCAGGAACACTTACATTTTAAGATATATCAGTGAGAATTGCTTGATTTTCAAAATAAGTATCAAATTAAAGCAGCATTAAACTAAAATAAATAATTTATGCCAAAGGATATACATATAAAATATGTCTGTAGGTTGTTTCTGTAAAATAGATTTCTGATCTTCTAATAAATTTTAAATTTTAACCAAAAAAGATGAGAAATAAAACATATTATAAAAATAATAAAACAATATAAATAAAACATCAAGGTAGACATGTTGATTGTTTAGAATGGAACTGTTTCCAGCAATACACTAGTTTAGAGATGCAGAATTCATGATAAATGTTAAACAACAGAAAAAGTATTTTGTTCAGTGTCCCCCTAGTCTCACAACAATTGCTGAAATGAAGAGTGAGATAATCCTCATGCTTTTGCACTGCAGCACTGTGACGGAAGGCAGGTGCTTTACTGCCTATCCCATCTCATCTTTCCCCCCTGTGGCAGCCTAGATAAACTCACTTCGCAAGAACTGCAGCAGCACTGCAACATCCTTTTGCACTGTAAAATATTTGTGGAAATACTTTTCCTGCATGCTCATTTTCACCTGAGAAAGTCAAAAGGATTTAAAAGAAAGAAGGAACAATAATTTATATTAGTACAGGCTCCTTAAGCTCTATCCACTATCCTTTCTGCATAACACAGGGGAGGAAAGCCAAGTGATATTTTTGAGCTCTAATGCCAAGTTACTAATTTTTATCCCAGAAATGAGACCTGACTGTTCTCCTTAAGCTTCCCTCCCTTCCCTCTTTTAGCTACCCATGAAAGAAAACAAAACTGCAGGGCTAAAAATATTATACAACCTTGTGCAAATACACAGATACTTTTTACCATGCTGTAGGCAAATATCATTTAGATTACGGAATATAAAAAAATATTTCTGCTATGTTCTAAATAATGTTTCATTATCTTTAATGTATCATATTAAATACTGTTTGATATTTGTCTTTAAATTAGTGTTCACTGTGCTTAAAAGAGAAAAGGACTTTTTTTAACATTATGTAATATACCATATGAAAACTGTAAAGATGAAAATAGCAGATATGCAGATGCAATGACCCTGTCAGTCAGAAAAAGTAATGAAGACGGTAATTTTAAAAGGCAGCACCTTCCCCACAATACCGACAAACAACTCTTCATTAGCTGAATTTCCATATCTGAGCCATTTCATAAATTGCATAAATACTAGGGGCACAAATGCAAGACTTCCATCATATCACAACTGAGGTGATGTTACAGTGCTTACAGAAGCATCTCACACTTATCCAAAGCAATTCAGATTACTTACAATGCTTCGAGACAGTAACATTTGCAAAGGAACCACTCTGAGGTCAACAAAAGCATGTTACACTCTTAACAAGTCCGGCAGAGCAGTTACAATGTCAATGCATACTCCAATACTCCCCAGAAGGCACTGCTACGATACTGCATATCCATGTGCTTCCTCAGGCACTGAGGAGGCTTCTTTTTAAAAGCAGCAGAAGCAACCAACATAAATACCATATAAATGCTAAAAGAGAAAAAAAAAACACAACAGAAGCAAAAGAGCTCTTTTATTAAGTGAAGATTAGCGGCCTTTTCTGTCAAATATCTGAGAGTATATATCAAATATCAGACAAGCTATAGTAAAGAAGTTGAAGGAATTTCACCATGCGGGCTTTGCATTTTGTTTAAGTGATGAAGTTGCCTTCATCTATTAGGTGACTAAACCCACCCAACAGACAGGAGTGTACAAACATGAATATAATCCATGCCACAATAAAAAGTCAAAGTGAAGCACACTTAGGAATGAAAACTATTAAATGGCACAGATGGAATGGGATTTAGACTAATGTCTACCTTTACATTTTCAAGGCTACTTACATATATTTGAACTAACTGCTCTACTTGCAAATTAGTAACTCAATTTTTTAATTGCAGCGCTGTAAATAAAGAGTGACAGAACAGTAGCTAATGGAAATGCTTCAGATATAGCCATCATTATTACAAACACAATCCTGCACAGAGAGTCAGTCACATGCATACTTCTTCTCAAAGCATGTATCCTTATTATAATGTAGCTGTAATTTCCTGGAGAAATGAGAAAGCCAGAGATCAGCTTAATGCCTCGCTTGTTTACAAAATAACAGTAAATAACAGCAACATTAATCCCAATGCTCTCACTTTCTTGCATTAAATACAAGACTTTTATGAAGAGTCAAATTCATGTCTAATTTAAACAGGTGTAAATTCACAGTAGGTCCACTGACACACAACATAAATTAAATCAGAACCTTATCCTTAACTAAATCCTCCCCATGTTTGAGTAACTACTGTATTCACAGAGCTGTGTTTCTCATGCAGCATCAGCAATTCCAGTATTTCTTTTACCAGTTACGCATCTTTATCCCTTTAACAGATACTGTTAAAGCACTGAATCTGAAGTGCAAAGAGCTGAGGTGACTTGCCTGAAAAATACCCATCGGCCCAGACATCAAAGGGAAAAAAACCCCTGAGATTTAAGGAAAGTCAAAAGCTCTGTTAAATGGACCACTGCTCCCAGGGTATAAAACCAATACTTGGGTGAACTACACAAGATTAATCTTACATGTTTCTATGTCATTAAATTCATCTTTGATCTGTAACCTACTAATTTATCTACTACATCTACTTATTAATATATGGCTACTATTATTCTATTTTGCAATCTGCCATTTAAAATTATTGCTATTATTTAAATTATTGTTCCAAATAGAATCTGATCCTATATACTGATGTTAAAGAAGTTTCCCAACAATTTCTGTGGGAAAAAGTAAACTACATTTTTTCATAGCTGTTTTTTTCTTTTCCCTCTTGCTTTGTTTTTAAAAAGTCAAATATGTTATTAGAAAAACTCTCTTGGCCAGATCACAAGCACTCTAAAACTATATGTGGTATTTCAGCCTGTACAAACACCCTAATTCCTCGTCTACAAATCCCAAAGAAACTGTTGTGAACTATAGCCAATGCTTAGTTGTTATAAAATAATGCAGCCAAAGGAACAGATCATGAATCTAGCTCCAAGACTGAGTGTGCATTTCACAGTGCACTCATCCAGTACTGGGTATCCTGTACTCTGCTATGGTTCTCACTACTTAGTAGAGCAAGAGTGACTAATTGCATAAAAACATCTAAGTACGTGACAGGAGTAAGCCAAACAAGTCAGCCTTTAGAGTACTTCAAAACAATCTGACAACCTTAAACAGGTTAAAAATTGTGTTACTGTATGAATGGCTCTAGTTTCGTACATCTGAGATGTAATACATAAAAGTAAGAGTTGATGGTTGTGCAAACAAGTTAAATGTGGCTCAAAAATGACTTACAGCATGGCATGAATGCACTTGAGGTAAAAATCATCATAGCTGCATAGACATCCTGCAAAGCAAAACTTAAAAACTCCATGAGCAGTTTAATGGGGAAGAGTATATGGAAATAAAATGCCTTGTAGTCTCCTTTTATAGTACACTAGCTAGTGTGGGATGCAGATCCATGTCACATTGCGTAGTTTTAGATATAGATCTGAAGACTGCCCTTTCTGTAGAGCAGGGTTGTATTGTCTCCTGGACTTTACTCCAGAAAAATAAATAAATAAATAAATAAATTTGCCAGCTCAGTAATCTGGTAGACCAAACCGCTGGACTCAATACTCTGCTGTGGTGCAATGACAGATACCATTGTTTCAGTGAGTTCAGGGTAAATTCAGTCTTCTTCAATGGAATAAAGTAACTATTTTTGATACTGTTATTTTGTAGCGGTTTTGTCTGAAATTTACATTCACATAGTGTAGAGTAACACTGTTCATGTTTAAATAGAGCTATTTATACTATACCAGAGATAAGCAATGATCCCCAAGAAATTGGTCATTCATTACTTGCAGTTAATATGTATTTTGCTTAGCCTCAGGCAAAGCCGAAGGCAGTTTGTGCACTAATAAGCTATTATTAGTTGCCATTAACATTGACAACGCTAATTTAAATGGGAATGTTGGTGTTTCATACAATCTGTTCAGTGCTGCCAAAACAACCGGAGTATGTTTAAGCAGTGATTATGACAGAGTTGGTGCATCTATGAAGGAAAATAATCCTCAAATAAATTATCAAATTGGGCTACTCGGAATACGTAATGAAGTTTATATCCTGTGTCAGGGAACCTCCTGCTAGAGCTTTCCATGACTATGAAAAATTCAAGGAATATCTGAACAGAATAAAATTTGCCAAAGTATATTTCCTTCAGATCAGCGTAAAGCAAAAAAGCCCTAAAAGCAAGTCTACCAGAGTCCACACACTTAGTTGTCCTAATGTTACCACAAAAAAGCTATTCTGCATTTGGAGTAGAATTGTGCTCATAAAGAAAAAAAGATAAACCCAACAACAAAAACCAACTGACCTCTTCAAAAGACAGACAACAACAACCATTACTTTTCTTAAACAATGCAACAACTGTATCTTCCTCATTAATTTTACTCCAGTTACAAATAGCTGTGTTCACATGCCATGTGGTCAGCCCTTGGAAAGCCAGAATTTCTAATTGTCTATTTATAGAGCAATTAGACAGTATCATGGAAACTAGCATTTCATGAACTTGCAGCAACTGATCTTATGCGCTCACCCATTTTCACACCACAGAAGTTACTGGCTGGCACAAAGAAAGTTGACATCCATGTCAATTCCTGCCATAGAAAAGTGCAACACTTGTGGCTATCCAATAAAGCCCTTGGCACAAATGACTGCACAGAAACAGAAGGATTTGCCATCTATTACTTCATTTAAGTAGAGATTTATGAACTTCTGTTTTCAAAGAGTGCTTTGTTACAGAATGCCAACCCAGATGGAAAACAGGCTGTTCTCTGGATCAGAAATCTTGATTGTGAACTTACCTGGGAAGTACTAGATAATACAAATGAATATAGCTTGAACACCATTGTCTTCAAATTTATCCACATTAACTTTCAAGACTGTAGTTTATAATGATTCAATGCCACAGGAAGAACTGATATCTGCTCTGTTGACCCTGCCTGGAGACAACTAAAGAGTTCAAATGAGCTTGCGCTCTCAGTTTCTCTCTCTTCCAATTTACTCTTGCCCTCACTTTCCTCTCCCAACTACTTACTTAAAATTTGTATTCAAGTACCTAAACCACAAATCCCTGATTAACAATTTGTTACAAAGTTTGAAAAGAACCACATAGTAAAGCCGCATGCTAAAGGACTACCCTGTTCTATTCTAGACCATGTAGAAAATGAGTTTAAATTGACTAAAATAATTCTCTGAGACAAACATTTAGAAGAAACCACTCCATTCTTTGTTGGTGAAACAGAATGATTATGTGCTCCTATCGTGATGACACTTAACCCATAGTTTTCACAATGTAGGACAATGAAAGTAACAAAAGCATTTCCTTTACTATAGAAAATAATTTTTATCTGTACCAAGATTAATTATTTAGTGCAACTTGTATGGCTAGCAAAAGACCATGAATACCCAGCGCACCATGCACTCCAGACTGAAATATGTAACTTGGTTATATGATTAATCTACTTTTAATACATTGGCTTCCCAGCACCTTAAAACATAAATGACCATGTGTTTTTCTTAGTCTGAATGGTACAAGTATGTACATGCATTTCTCAGGTAGCATGCCCGTCAAACCATTTCATAGTTAAGTGTCAACCATTTCCAGGCAGACCAATTCAATTCCTTCAGCCACCATCTAGAACGAAGTGTCTTAGGAAAACACGCAAAAACCACCAACCACCCAAACAAAAAACCCCTCTGCAACAACACTCTACAGAGGCTGGATCCCACACAGAAGGTGGCAGAAGCAGAAAGCTAGAAGGCAGGTATCCACTGATCATTGTACAAATGGAGTGACATCTGAAAATTCACTGATTCTAGCAACACCATACAATGTGATAGTGCAGAACGCTTAATCCTCAAATGACTATTTAATTAAAAATGAGCTGTGCACTAAAACCTTTTTTTTTTTTTAAAAAAAACCCCACCTCAACTCATGCAGATAATCTCATGTCTTTGAACCTACATTGGACATTATTATTGGTACTGACAAACATGCAAATGAAATTATAATTAAATTACCAGCTTAATATTTGACAAATTCAAAACACCTAACTACAGAAATGACATTCATGACTGAACTCTTTCATCTTATGACTAGAGATCTACTAAAATGTATCCCTGTCAACACTAAAGTGTCAATCTGCCACTTTCAGTGGTTCCCCTATACATATTTAAGTACATTCAGACCTGTCATAACAGGTAGCTATTAAACACAGAAATTAAAATATGAGGTAAGCTTGTTGATCTTAAGCATGATAAATTTGTTTACTTACTATATTCTTTAAGGAAACATTTAGAGCAGATTTTCATCAATTTTGATGCAGAGATAAAAAAATTATTAATTCCCCCTATGTTAAACAGACATCTTCCCTTCTGTGATACATTAAACCGTAAGAAAAACAAATAAGTAAAAAGATCCTGAAATACAAAAAATACTTAAAAAAACCCCAACCCAACCAACCCAACACCAACACCTACCCCCACCCCCCCGAACCTAACACAGAAACCTGCTCTCCATATGCAGAGAAATACAGAATTGAGATATGAGCAAGACCTGTTCAAACTGTCCTACTGGTAAGGCATGTCCTTAAGGTGTAGCCTGAAATTACACGTAAATAGAGCATTTAGGATTCCAGGTTGTCTTTCTGAAGTCACCTGGCTGTTGAGTCCTAAAGCTATACCCAGAGGACAGCATGTGCAGGATTAATGCTACACTAAATGATATAAATGTGCATATGTAGATTTATTTTAGGATCTAATTCATAGGCCACTAAACTGAAATGATAAATGTCCTATACCATAAAAATGGAGAATGTAGGAAAGTAATTGGTCTCTACAAGAATGACATTTTAACAAAAACAGTTTCAATTCTTATTTTCCATCTATACTATGAATACAATACACATACCAAACAACCCTTTCATTTTCAATATAATAGAGACCTAAGAAGGAAGGGGAGAAAAGAAAGAAAATATAAAAAAAAAAAAAAGAGAAGAATGAAGTTTCAAATAAATTGTTACTTCTATTCAGTACATTATATGCATTTCTTTATTACCATTCTCCCCATCAGACTTCCTTTCATGGTCAGTGTCAGTGAGGGACAATGCTGAGTTTGCCCGGCTTGACAAACAGGAGCTGTGTTCCGATTTCATCCCCCTCATCCACATCCTCAGGGCATGATCCGGGGATGCACCACCTTCTGTTTCAGTATCCACATCTGAGCCCACCTCTAGTGGGTAACTGTGCTCAGCTACACCGTGTATATCTGTTTGATAGCCAGAGCACAGAATATGAGGAGTCTCACAGAATTCCATGTCTGGAAAAAAACAAAAGTTCAGAAAAAAATTTAGAAAGGAAAAGTAATATACCCTTGGTTTTCTTTTGGAGAATCTGTTTTGAGAATTAACATTTTTAATATTATTAGAAGAGTGTTTTGGTCAGTGACTTACTCTGCTATCTAATCTACTATAAATATAATACAACTAAAAGAGCGCAACTCTGTAAAATATGTAATACTGCACTGTTAATGTACGGTTTAGGTTATTATAGCTCAAATACGCCTACACACCCATGCGCTGACAGTAGTACATCAATTTACAACTGAAGTGAGTATGTACAAATACAGGTAGTTTCTTGTTTTTTGCCAGAAAGGTAACAGCACTAAAATTAATCTCGATGTTTCTATCATAGGGAAAGTGTAGCAAATTTGCAAATAGGGAATTTAAAAATTAACATTTGAAATATTTGGTTAATCACAGAAGACAAAGAAAGGGCACTTACCATTGTCTTGCTCTTTGAGAGTGCTGTCCTTGCATATTCACACCAGTGGGTTTTGGTTCTCCAGTGCTGGTGACCTACAGGAACCTCCTGGAAGAGCAGTGACTACTAGGACTGTACAAGTGCCATCTCATGACTCCAAGCAATCAGAGATTTTAAAGAGTTGTACAGTGCTCAATACTTCAGTTATTCTTACTAAACACCACAACTGTAGGGCAGTAGAAATCCGAAGACAAACAGAAGGTGGACAGGACCCATAATGTGAATATGCAGAGGAAACATTCTCGAAGAACGACAGGTAAGTAACACACATCAGCAAATTACAACTTCCCTTTGAGGTAGCCTCTGCATATTCTCACTTGTGAGAATCCAATTACAAATACAACTCCCACGGAGTAAGACAAGCAGTTCTAATTAAATAAGGATTACAGAACTGCACTCCCTAATTGAACATCAGACCTGGGATGCCATCTTGAGAGACTAAATACAATATCAAACATGCATACAGTATCCTTTCAATTTCTAGAAAAAAACATTAGAGACAAGAGTCACTGATAGAGACTGAGAATAAATACTCTCTTCTATTGTCATCCTAACTAAAGTTTTAGTTTGCTAAACTAATCCACTTACCAGCCAGTGAGAGAATAGCTTTTATTTTAAGCACACTCTCTGAAATAACAAAAAGCCCTGTTATGTTCTTGAAGGTATTGACCAAAACCTACCAAAAACCTGCTAAGCTAGTATGTGCTTAGGTGGCTCAATTTTTAAGGCATCTATCTCTGTATATCTTTTCTTTGCCATCAAAATGGTCTCCATTGTAGTGACAGCCTGCATGGGCTGGCTTTCAGTTCAGGGAATGGCAACTTCTTTTCTAGAGGGCAGGGGAAGGTGGGCAGCAAACAGGAAAAAGTGGCCACAGCCTCGCTTTCCTATGCAAGAGTCCTGGAAGGTCACCCTCTCTCCCTGGTGTTGTCACTGCACTGGCTTGGCCCACCCTGGCAGCACCAGCCACAGCCACAGCTGTGGGGCCTCTCCAGCGCACTCCACCACCACTCTGATCTCTTCCCCTTGGTCCCAGGAGGTCTTGGTCTCAACCCTACACTTGAGAAGCTGCAACATATTCCACCTTTACTAGTTCTGTTCTCAAATGTCTCTCAAATGCCTTGAGGCTGACTGAGGTTTGGTGGAGATGGCTCAGAGAAAATAGCCAAGATGCTGGGAAGCAGCTACGTAGTTTCTGCAGTAAAGGGAATATTTGACATTTAAACTTTATCTACCATTACAATGAAGTGTTCTTCATGCTCTCTGGGGCCTGTTTAAAACTGGCACTTGGTTGATTGGTAGAAGGAAGGAGGAAAAGTACTTCAAGGCAGTGCTTGTGGACACAGATGGAAGCTGAGACTGGAGGCTACTGGTTCTCAGTCCTACACAGATGCTTGCAAGAGAGACTTTGAAACCTACAGGACCCTCTGGAAAAAGCTCTCCTCCCTCTGTGGCTATAGTGGTAAACACAAAACATTTAGTCTTCAGAAAAGTTCTGTTTTTCTGAGGTTTTCAAAGCTCATGGGGCATGGGAGACACAGAGGCAATGTCACAGAAAGTTACTGGATATAACTAAGTACAGTGTTGCTCACACAATGCTCTATTTTTACGTATTGTTTTGATTATGTATTATATACCTAACAAACAAGCTCCACTTGGTTTAATCAGACAGCATGGATCTTTGGATGACATGAAGAGTGCAGATACTGATGTTGGACAGAGAACAGTCACTGCTGCATTATACTCCTTCCTTTTACTTTCTTCGTGAAAGCACTAAATTAATAAAATCACCTTTATAGAAATTATGGTTCCAAATGGTGCACATCAATTCTTATTTTTTCTTACCAAATTCAAAAAGGATTTGTACAGAAACCAAGAATTAAAAAGCCAACAACAGTCCTACATTACTAACCCAGAGCCTAGTATCAGTGAAATAGAGACTGAATCATATATGCAGGCTGATTCCACTCCAGCCTGAAAGGACTACCTTGTGCATTTAAACTGAGGTTGTGGATGCCACTATTTCACCAAGCATTTTTCAGTAACAAAGTGGTGAGTCAATGCTTTCTTGTGAAACAGCTGACTTGAAGTTCTGCTTAATTGAGCTGAGCTACTATAAAAAAGTGACAGGAGCTTCCCTCCATGTACTGCACCTGTGCTCTGAAAGAAAGGCCAAAATCTTGCTGGCGAGGAGCTCAGAACTAGCTAGCTAGCCACATGCAGGGGTACAGTCCAGATTGTCCACTCCATCAAAAATTTATGATGCTTAACACATGCTTTAGCAGATGACACACAAAAAGAAGAATTAATGTATATCGCCATTAAAGAAGTATATTATCAACAAAAATTAAGATTTAGCTACTAAACCATATAAAATTAAAGAAAGTAAGTCAGGCTTATACATTTGGACAGTTGTGTTTAAAGACACTAGCAAGTCTTTAAAGTGCTTCAAATAAGCACTAATGAGAAGGTACTTCCAAAGGGGGACAGTTTACTGATGTACATCAAGAACAATTTAGATTGAAAAACACACTTAACTCTTTCCTCATGAAATAAGAGACCTAACAGGGTTAATTTTGACTGAGGCTCCCACTGCAGAAATAACCTCCAATGAACCTGCCCCATCATTTATTTTTTTTTTTTAAATTCTCTCAAAAAGCAGCATTATTCTTAGTTTTCTTAACTTAGATTTCTGTAAAGTACTACAGTAACACAGGGTTCTTAGAGTACTTCTCTGTCAACTAAATTACACCTTGTCATTTCAAGAAGCATCTTCTGAACCTCCTTCCCCTTCAAAGCAGATTTCTACTTATTTTCACCAGCTGAGGAACCTCCTTGTAATTAAAAATCTTCTCGTAACTTCATGAGCTATGTCAGCTGAGGCCAGGTCCTCAGGGAGCAAGGATGCAGGCACTTCTCTGCACTCCAGGCAGATGTCTGTCACTAGCAGCCTGCAGCCCACATCCTCCCTGTTTGCAATTGCATATGCCAAGGGGAAAATTCTTCCCAGTAAATCTCACAAATGCTAATTAGATTACACATGTTTAAGCAGCACAGAGTTTACCCTTCAGTCTATGTATTAATCCAAAATGTAGCATATTCAATATTTTTGCTAACTTTGAGGGAGTAAAAGAAAGTGACTTTTTTATACTAAAACTCATATTCAGCTGAAGTCTAACACAATATATTTCCTTAATAGTCTATTTCTCAAGTATACAAGCCTTTGTAGCATTTTAACTCCCACGGGATGCATTTTCTGAAAAGCACTTAGAATGCCAAAAGTAGCTGCTTTTAGTCTGCATATCTAACCTTGCTACCTAAAATACTACATATTTCCACAAGGAGATAAAGTTCAAGTGGATTTATGATAGATTTAGTCTTACCAAAAAGACAGTCACAAGAAAGATGAGGGAACATTGACATGAAATTCAAGTTTTTGTATGAACTGTGGACAAGGGAAAAAAAGGTTGCAGTTATGAATGTATATAGAAGATCACAATAGGTTTTTCACCTCTGGAGCCTTGTGGAGCCTATTGTAACACAACTGTTAAAAATACAAGTATTTTATCCCTCACTGGTTTTATTTTATTTTTACAAAAATAATGTATAAAGAAATGTAAAATATATAATGATCAAGAAAAGGAAAGAAGACCGTGTGTGTTAAATAAATCAGCAGTTCAATTAACAGATCCCTTCCTTTCTACCTTTGAGTAACTTAATTTTTCTGAAAAAAAATCTTCAGAGGTGAGCAGTTAGAGAAGTTTAACCCCACTGTCCAACAGTGCCCTTGGTTTTTAAGGTGCTGATGTTAATATGAGAATTTGGCAGCTGAACAGGTAGCCAGCTCTAACACTGCTCCAACTTTGTTCACCAACAGAGAGATACTGAAAACTACAGACACACTCACCAAGTATTTATTTACTACAGCATCAATTTAGTCACCAGTATAGTTAACAACTTTACAGTTAGGGTTTTCAAGTGTATATAAAGCATTTATCCCAGCGCATCTTCAGGACTACTTCATTGTCCTTTGTGTGCCAGCTACTCTTTCTGCAACTCCAGTTCTTCCAGCACAGCCAAAACCCAAAAATTACCCAACTGAAAGACCATGGGGGTCCTGCTCTTCAACTTACTATTTCTGCAAACTCAGTGGACTTGTAGGACTTGTGGAATTTCCACACTGTTGCTATTTTCCAAGAATTCTGCTACTTTCAAACAACTAATTGGGAGAGTAAATAAATATTTATTTCAATAAATATTTAAAATAAAAAGAAGACTGTCCAAACAACGTAGATAGAATCACAAAACTAGTGTATAAACAGAGATGAGCATAAAGAACCCTCCTTTCAAATTTTCCTATTCCCTTATGGAAAATTGTTATTTTGCATTAATAAGAGAATGACAAATAATACTTATTTAAATTACTTAATCGACCTATCTGTTCAAATAGAGAAAGAGCTTACAGAAAAATGTAAATTATTTATAAACTGGAATAGTTTGACAAGTTGCTATTATGTGCCTTTTATGAACCCTATCATATAATTAAGCAATTCTGACTTACATACTTTAAAAGTCTCTTTAAATATCATAGATTCACTTTTTTTAAATCCTTTTTTGTTTGAAGTGGTTCTTAGTTTGAGGATGCTCCCCACTCAAACACACACAAAATCAATTCTCTGGATGAAAATGTACAAATTGCTCTACCTCTGCAGTTGTAAAACTATAAAGAAGCCTAAGTAGCTTAAAGGCAAGGAGAAAATATCAATATCTGAGAAGATTAAATCCATGGTACTTATTTTGGGTCAGTCTCCTTCCTCTTTCACACTGGGAATAGCAGATTCTGGGGTGCAGGTCTGATGGAAAGATCCTGAACAATAATGGTAGGAATTCCAGAAAGGCAAATAATATACATTAACATGTGTCACATTCATATTAGCTACCAAGTTGGTGCCTGAAGAAGTGATAATGGAAAAGGGGAAAAAACATCCCAAACTCACAGTTTTGAGGTTGGTCTAGGGTTTGGGATTTTTTAGTGTTACACTGTGCATCATTTCTGTATGTTTTTTCACAATCTGAACTTATGCCAATGTTTTAATCAGCAAGTGTATTGTATGTCACTCAAAATGAGAAGGCAGACCAGCTACTCATGGCATATAAGACTGGGAGAGAGAGGGGGAGGGAGGGAAGAAGGGAGGAAGTGTAAATCAAACGGGGAAAGTGAAGTTCACGTTCATTTTTGGAAGCAATACATATGCACCCTCCTAAATGAGAAATTTTGAGGGCTATTGAACACTCTGCTAAATTCAGTATGTTCAATGGCCCTTAAAATTTCTCATTTCTCACCTGAGGACCATGGTTTACTGGCTGTACATTGGACTTGAGAATTAAATGGGCAGAGATCTTAAGCTACTTCATAAAGCCGTTCGTGTAACATAACCCGATAGATAACTTCATGAATGAATGTCTTTGTGTGTTCACATTTTATTTAGTCAAAGATCTTACTCTTTTTCATGTTTAGAACATGTCACATCTTTCCTAGGACAATATAATTCAAAGACATTAAGCTTCAGTAACCACTCATACAAATATCATTGAGGAAGAAGCCAAAATATCAATTAATTTTCAGAAGCACATTACACTATTAATTTGCTTTAGAAGTCTCATGTTTATCACCAATTACACTACTACCACAGCCAAAAACAGTCTCAGTTGCATTTAATTTTAAAAAAATCGATATACCTATTACATATAAATAATACACACATAAAAGATACCATTCAAGTTTTTATACTTACATATAAAATGCACTGTATTGTACACATTTTCTTTTACTGTATTTCAACTTTTCCATACAATCCCTTATCTTTGTAGTTTTCTTATACTAATCTCCAGTTAGCACCAGAGATGCTAGAAAGTAAAAAATAACTAATAACAAATAAAGGAGGAATAAAAGAGGAATCAGAGTCTACTATAACACTAAGGAGTTTCATGAAATTTGCAGATTAGGCATCTAAGGGATTAGGAAAGGAGGCTGCATTTTCAGCAAAGTCTTCATATTGTGAAATGTATGAAAAATAAAGAAACTCTTTATTCCTCAGGTCATTCCCCAGAGGAACCAGAGGATGAGGTTCCAACCCATGCCTCATGGCAAATATCTTTCTAGTGTCTTCTTCAGATTAATTCTTCCAACTTAAAGAAAGAGAGAAGAAGCAGACTGAACCTATTTTTTAAAATGCTTCCAGACATTAATTTTTATTTTTACTACTATTAAAATCAACGTGAATAAGGAAATGTAATTCTCAAATTCTGCGTGGAAATCATCCTGATCCTATGAGGACACAGACAAACTTTTTCTCTCCCTAGCAGTGGAATATTCTTTTTGTAGATCACCAGAAATGTTAGAGATTTTGTTTTTCAAGAGTAATTAGCAAGATGACAGAGAGAAGGCTTTTGGAGCTACAGTGTGGATGCAGTGGGTCTCAGTTTAATTTAGGAAGAAACAAATTTAGGAAGAAACATTGTCATTATCAGATTGACTAGGAATTTAATCCTTCAAGTTCAAATACATCTTAAGTATTGCTGGCTATAGCCTTTCCGATTCCTGAAGTGCAGCTTTATGAGGTAAAGTACTTCCATTTACAAGATTCTGTTAAAGAGAAATTTCTATTGCAGGTACTCGTAAATATCTCTTCTTTAATGAATTTTAGAGTTATAAAACCATAGCAAATGCCAGGAGTTAGCATTTAACCTAAATTTTTGATAAAGGAAACCTACTTAATCTCAAATAATGACCACACTAACTCTACCTGATTAAAGACAAGAGGAGAAAAAAATACAATCTAATTATCACATATGAGAGAGAACTTCAGTATCATTTGTGATGATAAATGAAGTTCTTCTAATGCTACAAATGAAATAGTTTGGAAAAGCTTGTCCTACAACACTGTCAATTACAATTTCATTCTCTATATGCAAAAATCTACTAAGAAATGAATATTTTAAAGAAAAAGTATTTTCTGTTTTCAAAAACTACTCTAAGAGAAAAATGCCACAATTTTCTTTCAAGAATTTTAAAGGTTTCTCAGTTCTGAAATAATTTTGTTTCAAGTTTTGGCATTTGTGTATGTGTTTCACGGAAGCAACAGGTAATGGATCCTTTCTTCTTGTCAATAAATTTCCAAAAGGAAAGCTAGCCACAGCCTTCGCCTTTAGATTTTCTTAAGTTTTTAATTTTGAAAAAAAAAAAAAAAACCAAACCAAAAATAAACACCCAAGGCAGAAAGATAAGACTTTCATGAAGAACAGCAGAACTATGAATCAAATCAGCTAGAGCAGATGAACTACCTCTTCTCATTGAAAGAGTTTCATATGAACAAATACTCTTCCTCAAGATTAACCACAGAGTGTGAAACAGTGGGATATTGCTAGCTTTAGCCCAGTCAGTTTACAGTTCTTAATGGGAAAAGTTAAGGTTGTGGTTCTGACCTGTTTCAAAGCCTGTATGGCACTTAAGAGAAGAAAGATTGACAGGATTATTAAAAAGTGTATAAACTGTATACTAAACATTCTTCAAAGTGAAATTACCCTCAGATTGTTGCTATATCCCTACAAACTTGAATTCAACTCAGAGGTGCTTGCTGGTAGTAATTTCTGAATGCAGTTACATTTAAAGCAAAATCACTTTTCTTCAAACATAGATCTTAGAGGTTTCATAACAAGCATCACTTTCTAATATAACTTAAGATGGAAATATCAAATTAATTTCTACCAGCAGTTTTGATTCTGGTTTATAAAATATTTTTTAAACATACCTTTTGTTTCTAAAAATATTTCAATTGTTTCTCTTGTAGAATTCTGGTCAAAACATTGGACTTATGATACATAAGCATCAAAGTCTTTTTAAAATAAAACTGCAAAGCAGGTATCTTTATAAATTTCATGGAGTTAGTGTAGAAGACAACACATTTAAAAATCCAGAAGTCTAAAATCTGATTTAATTTATGATCCTGTAAATCCAGAATTGAAGTCTATGTAGCCAAGTGGGCCAGGTAAAGAAGGCAGCACTTAGGCTTCAGGTCAGTGTGACTGTCTCAGAGTAAGCACCTGGTAAGTGCATAGCTTTGTGATGATGGAAATACTTTTAGAAAGCTGCTACGAACAGAGATTTACCAGAAACTTTCTCCTGTAGTGACAGGATATTCAACAGACGATCTGTTCAGAACACTGACTCTGCTCAAAAAGAATGATCACAAAGTAACTCAGCTCCTCACCCTAACTTTCACCAAAAACTACACAACTCTAATATAATTTCGAAATTGCTTAAGAGAACATCAAGGATACTACTACCCATTTTCCTTTGCAGTGACATGAATGGAGGGCAGAGAGCGAACGCAGGCAGGCTGGAGCAGAGGAAGGCAGTTTGCATCACCCTGTGCCAGCTGCCGTGAACGCTCAGTGATAAAGTTGCGCTTGTTCACATTCCAGCTGATAAACTGTTAAAAACATTGAAAATTAGGAAAAAGTATTTGCAGTGGAGCAGGTCTGAGCACCTAGAGGCAAAATCCCTTAAAGGAAGGGACGTAGAAGGCAATCACCTTGTGTGATTACAGCACCACAGGAGAACAGGGTCACAGCAAGGGCCACGCACGGGTGGGTGCTGTCACTGCGCTGCCCTCACAGGAGCAAGGACACCGGGAGCCACGGCCCCTCCTGGGGGGCGAGCTCCTGTGGGCTGCCCTCAGCTGGAGGCCCTGCAGCAGGGCCCCCAGCCCGCAGCAACCCCTCGGCAGCCTGTCAGAGCCAGGGCCGAGCGGGAGACATTCTGTTTGACTGGTTTGGTTTTGGTCACAGGGGCTTTCCAACAAGGTTGTATGTGAATGGCAGTTCTACATTTTATTTTGCCTTCTACAATTACTCTGACGTAGTAGTAAATTGCAGAAATGGATAAATAAGCCTTTACTTTTCTCTGGAACCTCCACAAGCATAAGGATTAGGAAAAAAAGTAACCGTGACATTTGGGCAAATAGCATGTAGAAAAGGAGGGGGCTGCCTGCTTCATGTTCCACCACCCCTGGGCACACGGCTGGGCCTGGATGGAAAAAGGTGAAGCAGGAAGAAGAGATTCAATGGAAGCAATCGCCCCCCTCCAAACCAACAAACCCCAGAGAGCATTAGCATATGTATTGTTTCCTTCATGTTGCAACACTGCTAGAAATCCAGAGCAGAAAATGGCTAACAAATCAAAAGAGAAAAAGCTGCTAGTGACAGACAAAAGACAGCAAAAGCAAGAGTAAATATCTTTGTAAGTCTTGACAGATATTCCTGGCTCTGAATGGTGAACTATTTGCTGTGATTTCTGAGAAGTCAGGAAGGGTAATGAACCAGAACAAGTTACTTTGGAAACATAAATGCTTGACCCTTTCTGATTACTCAGGCAAAATTTAACAAATCTCAGTCTTTGAGCTTCCAGTGTCACGAAGTCTGCCGGCCACAGCCCACCAACACACACATACTGCCAGCCAACCTCTTCAGATCTCGGGGATCCACGCCACAAATGCTATCAGTCCCAAAAGTACATCTGATACCTCCCCCAAGCATCCACAGCTAAAAAGGCTGTATAAATGGAGCCAAAATTTGAAATTTTCATCCATTATTGTCTTGGTGGGATGTCTAAGTTGAACCCTAACATTGGCAAAACACTATACTTAATTTTATACTTTTTCCTCTTCCTTTTTTATGTGTACATCTATATACATACATACATGTGTGAAATATTAGATACACATAAATACAGATAGAGAAGATAAAGAATTTATAGGATCTTAAAATAGCTGAAATTGGAAAGTGTTTTGGCAGCCAACAGCACATCCCCCTGCTCAAAGGAGGGCCAAGTTAGATCAGGTTACCCAGGGCTCTTAATGAAGAGTATCAGAGTCCTGCTACAGAGCAAAGAGTGATGGCAAGACCGTTACTGTGGAACAGAGTGTTATGATGCATTTTAAACCCATCTCTTGTGTGAGGTTTTCAAGAGACACTGGGTTATGCCCCAACAATAAAACTGGAAATGCAACTTTGTTTCCATGATTTTGAAAATCCAACCCACTAATTGATTTTCCACTGTTAAAATATTCTGTTTTTCCCCGAAGTTCACTAACTGCTTTTTAGTGTGTGATCAGGTTTTCCACTAAGAAAAAAAAATCAACTCTGACTGCAGGATACTTGGCTGAACAGTTTGACTTTGCTTTATTTTGGATTAGGGGTGCACATATTTGCACGTCCTTTTTTCTTTTTCCAGATCTTTCAAAAATTTACATGTGGTGGACATGATCTTACATGCTCTTAATAAATTAACATCTACTGTGGAAGCAGCATATTCTTTAATTGAGACTGAACTGCTAAGTAACATTCAGACCAACACACACCCCCTTCCAACTAATTGTGGAACAAGGAAGAGAGAAAGCCTGCGCATGGGCACAAGCTCTTCAGTGCTTCCATTCACATCCAATTACATCCAGCTGCCAATCTGACATCAGTGAGAACACATTGAAGACAACTTGGCACATCCATTCTATTTGATTAGCCAACTGGGGATACAGCTTGTCAGTCAAATAACCCCTCTTCCCCCAAAAAACTCTTGAGGGGTTTGTCATCAAATGTTCCATCTGATCAAGAAATGGGAGATTAAACTGCCTTCAAAAAATTCTGGCCACTTCTGCTCCGTTCTTTCTTCAAGTGTTCAGTTTACCAAGGGGATTTCAGTAACAGCAGTTCAAACTTAAAGGTCAGCTCCACTGCAGTTGAAGTGATATGAAAACAATTTAATGGAAATAATTGGTTTTGCATATCTTAATTTTGATACACACAATCACAGTACTATTTTTCAACTGCTTAAACAATTTCCTTCCAAGACCTTTATTAGATTTTCCAATATTTCCAGATATTATTTCTTCTACACTATATTTCTATAAGTAACTATATAAATTTTAAGACTATTACGTTCTGTTTCAGCAAGAACAAAACAGAGTCATTTTTGGTTTTATACCATCAAGATGTATAAAAGTAACTCAGCTGAAAGCAGTGAAGTCATTCCTGGTGTGCATCCCCAGCAAATACATTGCGACAATCTTACATCAGTATCACACAGCATCATTATTATTAAAGTTAAATAAACAGTATTTGAAAGATATTTTACCCTAAAATGCACCCCATGGTTACCAAGGAAAGATGAAAATCTGAGACATCTGTACCATCAGAATAAAGTTCCTAAACATATAATACAGTATCTAGAAAACTTTCCATCTCAAGATTTGATGTAGAGCTCCAAGAGAGGGAAGTACCACCATCATTCTTGTGCTGCACCAAAGAGAACTATGAGAAGAATTCCAAAGCACACCAAAACAAAAGACCTCTGTACATTTTTGTGAAGTTCAAACAAGTGCTGTGACTCCCCATGATCTGTCATCAAAATTTATTCAAACCTCAGGAACACAGCCACTACAAAAACAAACAAACAAAAAATCCAGTATTTTTTTGTGGGTGGGAGCACTTGGCTACTTTTTTTGCAGCTGTAGACCCCTTTGATTTCCTTGCCCTTTCCTTAATTAGTTCTAATTGGTTTAAAATATTGAGAGGCTTATTCTGGTATATAATACTAATTTCAGCAGCTATTCCAGTCACTGACTTTGAAAACTACAGCCTGTGATCTAACCACAGAGCATTTTTATCTTTCACACTGACACAGCCATATAATTGATACCTGGGAAATAAGAAGTCACTGACTGGTAAGCATTAAAAATGTGATCTCCTTAGCAGGCAAGCACCTGGTCTTTCTAATGCAAATCACAGGTACTGTTGACTATCCACAACTAAAACCAAATCCCCTCCATCATCAAATATATGAATATATTTGTACTGCTAATGTGCATAAAGATGGTTGGGAGGCTGAATACCTAACATGAGATAGCTAGAAGTTGTTAACAACTTTGTTAGACCAATCCTGAAAAGGGAAATTAGAAAATGAAATAATTTGTTCGGCTCTTAACAGATTAAAAAACACAGGAGAAATTACCCACAGTATTAGCATTCCCCATAAAAATTGCTTCTAAAGTTTTCCAGGATCTGCCTTTGAGACATTTTATGTGTGCAATAGCAGATGCACACCAGTAGCCTTCTTCACAGCTAACATACCTTGTATTCTGCAGCGGTGGGCAACTGAAAGCCTGTGAGCTCATCATAATTCTTGGTTCTGCGAAGCTGCTTGATCAATGATGCTTGGGAAGAGTCAAAGTTATGAGCTTCCACATCAGCTGAGAGTACTCTAGCCCGAAGAAAATAAATCAAACCAAAAGGGCACTAACGGATTAGCCTACAGTGGCCCTGTAAACTCCTCCATGCCCTGAAGGAAAGCTCGTCATAGGCAGATAAGCAAAGCTCACCTTCTGTATTGCTAGAAATACTTTGTGCCTCCTTATTAAAAAATTCACACAGTTGGAGGTGAACTAATTGAGGTGGTGGAGACAGTAACACAGAAGGCACTTAAAATGTAATTAAGCCATGATCAGAAAAGGGACATATAAGGGAGAAAGCACTCAAAATGGAGACTCCAGGGAAATACCAGATTCAAGCAAAAATGAGAGCAACTGTGTATTAAAACCATGTTGTAAGACCTTATAATACTGCTAAAAGAATCTGTGCAAATATCAATTAAAACACTAAGGCCACAGCTAAGCAGGAAAAAAAAAAATACACCTTTGTTTTAACTAACTTTACATAGTTTAATGTGCACCACAGAGACAGGTGCTTTAACAGAAAGAAGAGGGCCCTATCCTGCACCTGAGCAATTCTGAATCATGCTGGGGATCTAAGAACAAGAACGCTACAGGAGCACTGAGTGTCTCAATTATTTTGTTATTATTTTATAAAAGCACACTTTAGCTCTACTATTAGGCTGTCCTGGAAGGACTTTATCAGCAACTGCTTAATATAATGAAGAGCACAATTCACACATACGCTCACTACGTTAATGAGAGGGAAAACAAGAAGAGTAAAACCATGTAACTATAAACTTCATAATCTTGACTTAACATATAAAACAAATTCTCTTTGTGACAAACTCTGCAGTTTAGAGAGACAGTGATAGTTTACAGAATTTAGTGTCTATTTTTCCCTTTTACAAGGAAAAAAAAAAGTATCAGAAAAAAAATACAATCTAATATCCAGTTATGTTTTCAAATTATATATCTAGAAAAAAAAGTGTTTAAATATCCTTTTGTACAAAGCTTTCTTCTAGCAAACAGCTTTATGTTTTAAACAGACCTTAAAGTTCTTTTCCATTGTTTTTTCCTAGTAAATTTGTTTCATGCAGACCTGCTGAGTTCAGAATCTTCACGAGAAACAGTTCCCCCATAGGGTAACAAGTCACAGGTGGATTTTTCCTTTTTTTCACATTATCCACCATTCAGTCTTGTCTCATTTCCCTACCAGCTGCTTCACCATTTCCTGAGCTACACCATCTCGTACTGTGTCCGATATTAGACACAGCAGTGACAGAGCAAATGGGAAATAAACAGCACAGCTGATCAGGACTACTGGCAAAGGATGCAAGCAGCACATCCAGAAGTGGTTATGAGTGAAAAAAAACCCACAACATTTGTTTTTAGGAGCTCAAATCGCTCTGTTTAAAACCACAGCAAAATCCCCTCTGACTTGACTCTAATCAGATGGAGCTCTTATAAACCAGTCCAATTCCTATTTCAGTAAACACACAAAGAACTGAGCACTGAATTAGGAGCAGGCATTCTTTAATGACAGAGCTCCCAGTGGAGGGGGAAGGAGGGAAGGAAAGGCTTGGACTCAGTGAGTTTGAACATGAGGAGGACTCAAAACCAAGAATGATATATCATGAATTGCCATGTAGCAATGACGAACGAGAACATATGACAAAGAACCATTTCACCAGGCTAATAAAAATTATTTTAACCATCTTATTAACAACGCATTCAGGAGAGTATGTACAGCCCTCATCACTGTCCCCTTCCCACATCTCCCTGTTTTTTTTTCAGTTCAAAATGAGGAATGTATAAAGGGCAAGGAATGAATGAATGGACACCAGGATAGAAAACTAAATGTTGAATGAGAAGCAGTCTGTTAATGCACTGCTACAGAAAAACTTGAGAGATACTGGCCAGAAAATTTCACCAGTCAGTATCTTCCTGTTTAATGCAGTTGTTTTCTTGATTAGACTAGGTTGCTGAAATTATAACAGGAAGATTCGTTAAGCATGTTTTGAAGATCATTTTTTCAAAATAATGATACAAACACTGTAAAATTGTGTTGAATATTGTCAAAGATGCCAAATCACTAAATACGTCACTTGCAAAGAATCTGCTACTGAACCCTTAACCACTTCAGACACTGAGCTCTTACCACTGTTACTGCAGCTACTTTTTATTTAGCACTTTTATTCATTTTAATAATATTTACGCAAAGAAAACAGCCTTTATGTTCCTTTTTTCTCCTTTAGTAGGACTTACTCGACATTAAAAATATTTTATACATATAATTCTTCTAAAAAGATCATAAAATTAAACTGAAATATAGGTTCTTGCTAGCAACATTATTCCACTCAGTTGACAGTCTAAATGAATCCATTACTATAGCAAATTTAAGGACTGACAGTTCTTCTAGTAACGACAGTCCTTGAGAAAAATTTGAAAATACTGAAATACGTCTGAACACTCAGTTGATCACAATAGATATCAAAATTGGAGCATCAAGTTACAGCAAAGCAGCACCCTGTTTACATCCACTGTGCTCTTACCTCACATTCAGGTATGGAATTTAAGGCAGCACAAGTGGCAAGTACCTCTCTGTTCTTTTTCCTAAAACACCAAGCATTGTATAAAGGAATAACCCTCATCATGGTCATTTGACCCAAATCTGATACCCCAGTTGATGGAGGATTATTAAAGCATGAGGAACCGTAAGCTTCATGTTGCCAAAACAGTGACAGAAATGATCGGTGGTGTGAGAAGTTTGGTTTATTTGAGTGGAGCTGTTCAGGGATGATGATAATTATCTCTGAAATGAATATTCATCACATGGATGAATTCAAGGCTGAATAATACTTCACTGGGGAGTAGGAATAATGTTAGGGAGAAGTTGGCCAAAGCAGACATGGCTCACTTTGTACTGAGGTCTAGTGCAGCTGTATGACTGACAGATGGGTGCCAGGAATTCATGAACTGGAGAAACAGCCTGCAGTAGGCAGACCTACCCCCTGTGTTAGTTTCTAAATACAAGGCTGAAAATTAGCTAAATAGCTTTTATATCCCTGAAGGTATGCTCAGCCCTATTCAAATAAATACATTACTATTATTCCTTCAAGTAGTAAATAGCACTGAGGTATCCAACACCACCCCTTCCTTTTCTCCACAGCTCCAAAATCTTTTCCTGTCAGAGAGCATCTTTCTTGCTTAGAGCAATAAACATTTTCAGAGGCAGCCACTTCAAAAGGTATGGTCTGTCTCTACCAGTTTCTTTGCTGCTTGTGCAAGTCTCTGGCTAGCTGAAGTGAACATTTGGCAACCAACCCAAATGCACAGTGGCCACCAAAGTGGGACTGAAGTAGGAGAGTTTAATGTTATTTATGAGCTTTGCTTGGTTGTGTTTTTGTTTTTGTTGGTTTTTTTTTTTTTTAAATAGATGTTTTCAGACTGGAAAAAAAGTACTAAAAGAAAATGTTTGCATGCCAGAAAGCAATGTAGAAAGAAGACTGAACTATTTTGGAGGACCCTTCCTTTCATGACCAGAAGTGACTTGAACAGCTACATGGAGTAATGGCAACTTGAGAACCCAGAGACAAGTTCAACACGACAATGAAGGAAAAAGAAAACACTACCTCTACCTTCTGGCTCCAAAAGAGCATGGAATAAAGCTGTACCAACCCTTAACTGCAAACCAGCGGTATTTAAGTGAGCAACAGTAACTAAACCTGTGGTGAAGGCAGTGGTAAAGGCACACACAATGTATGACCATCTGTATGACTGCTCTAGAGTCCTATGGAAGTCAGGGGTGATCCAGCCCGCTGACCAGAGATATCACTGATCTCCTGTCCCCGTGCTATCCCTGGGGGAAGCAAGGCAAACTTTAATACTGGATTGTACCATTAACGTAGTAAAAGAGTGGGGAGGACCCAAGAGATACTTTAAAAACATGCATCAATGAGATCTTCCGACGTCTGATCCAGCAACTAGGACATAAAGATGGACAAATAATTCAGCAAGTACTGTTTGGGGGTTTTTTTAGTTGTCTGAAAGCAGATTAATTTTCTAAGCATAGAATAAAATCAAGCTGCTATAGCATCCTTCTACCTGAACACCTCAACTCTACAGATCAATAGTCAACACTTAATTGCAAACATTAAGTAATCACTACTACAGTATCATCTTAAACTCATGTCACACCTACAAGCATAATTCTCACTGATACCAGGAAGAACTGTATCCCTAGAATCGACAGTTTGATTAATCCTTTGAGAATCTGTATGCAAACCAACCCAACCAAATAAACCCTACAAATACTTCCTTTCCAAAGCCAATAATTATACACTTTTAAAAAAATACTACTCAAGGTTACGTACTGACACATGCTACAATATGTAGTTTGTAATGTACTACTTTGTCATTAAAGACAAAAGATTATTTTCTGATTTACAGTAGTATGACTAGTGAAGTCAAAAGACTGATTGCATACAGAATTAGTATTAAAAACAGACCTGTTTTTCACATTTTTACCCATAAGCAGAAATATAACATGAATTTTCTCATATGTCTTCACAAAAAATTCCACAGAAAAGAAACAGTCTTAATCCAAAGACCAAAGTAAAAGACAAAACTGCATGGCAGATAGTTCCTCTTCAGAGTAAAAAATCCAAACCCATAAAAAAGAATGCATTACTTTATTAAGGAATTTAATCATTGGGAAATTAATTTTTAAGAAGATTAACAGAACCCCCCAAAGGCCTTAGAAAATTCCTGCAGCTAAGTTTAAACGCTGAGGAAGCAATGAAAACTGTCAAGCAGCATATCAAAATACCATCCTGGCATAACACATTCTGGAATAAAGATGCCTAAGTTAACATAGTCAGTTTTAACTTTACCCACAGAAGTAGTATAATGCTGAAAGTTTTGCCTGTGCTCACTTAGCGAAGGGTATGCTTTGTCCTTTCTCACAGACACAAGTTGATCATGTTCTGTCATTAAACTGTTGTACTCAATAAGATCATGCAGATAGTAAATTTATTACTCTTTTTCTCATTTTACTTTTTCCACTAGAACTCAGTAACTATTACTGAATATAGGACTCAGAAAAGTTGGATACACAGGAGAAAAGAAATATATTTAAAGTAAAAAGATATACCTTATGTGATGGCATTCACAATGGGAGGAGTGATGTCCATGCAGATAGGTATTGCGTGTGCATCATTATTTTTACAATAGGTAACAGACAAGATATGCTCACAGGAACAAAGATTTATCCATTAAGAACAGACAAATAATTTCATTTTTTCCTTTCTCCATTGAAATACAAGGATTTTTTCATACCATGCCCTTCTCTTCATTCTCTATTTTCTTCCAGAGAGTCAAAGATAAATGAATTTTGTAACCCATCCTCAAGTACAAAATGAAAAAGGAACCACAGCAAGAGGAAATTACCAACACATTTTCCAAGCAGCACAAGGGAATATCTCTGGCAGAACCATTAGACAACATTTCTAGTATTTTTCTATTTAAACTCTTAGTATCTGACTCCAATTGCAAAGAAAAACCCCAAATTGGTCCGAATTTAGGATGCATATGCACACACTTCTGATCTCTGCAACTCCTTTAACATTCTGCATCTCCACATGTACAATGAAATCTCAGAAAAAAAGTCTGGCTATTTTTCTGGACTAAAGAGAGGAGGGTACAAGATTACAGCTTTAAGTAGAGGGTAGAACTTGTATTTACTATGTCAATACTACATGCATACACTTCTATATTTATGCACACATTTGTAGTTACAAATATGAAAACTCCCAGAGAAATAATAAAAGGAAAACATTATTGGGAAATTTTAAAATTAATTCCTGTCTCCAGCTGAACAGAATAACTAATTTTATGTAGGGCAATATACAATCTTTCAATTTCTACTAAAAATTATTAAGTAACAATCAATTTCATTTCATTATTAGGAAGGATTAAAAGTTTGTCCCAAAATTACATTACAGATGACCACATAATCAATGTCCTGATACGATTTTTATAAAAAAAAATAGAAAGTTCTCATCTTGTTTACAGCAGCATAAGAAGTTACAGAATTGTTTTTCTTCAACAGGTGGTAAAATAGAGAGAGATCAAGCTAGCAGACCTCATTAATTTCATGCAAGTGTTTGAAAAGAAGGAAAGTTTGATATGTTCAAATTGAATTGAGTGCAAATGTTTTAAACTATATTTGAATCTGCTCTTTGATCAGCATTTTAAAACTTTCATCCTTAAGAAAAGTGCATGCATGTTTCACAAGCCATAAAAAGACATCTGAAAAAAGAAAATGATACCTGTTGTTAAATGTGTTTCTAGTTATTAGGAATGTTTACTTTTATGATTTACCTCCATCTTAATCAATACTGAAGTAAATCACAGAAGCCTCTTGCATGATGCCAGAAGTACAAAACTACAGTTAATCAGTGGAAGCACAAGTAAGCTTGCATTTTTAACTTCGAAAAAAAAAAACCCATCCAACTAACAAATTGAATGAATTAAGAAAACAACATATCTAGAAATGATTACTTGCTATGTTATCTGCATTTCCATTTCTATAACTTTTATACATAACAAAAATCTACTTCTAGGATACATTTTATTACATCATGCTGTTAAGAAAATCATAAGAGAATAAACATTGCTCTGTAATTTAAAACGAAGAACTGAAGTTTTTATATACTTCTAAACACCAACCACTTTCATCCTATTAAAATATTTAGAAGCAAGAGAGCCTTAATAATTTCTGCCAACTATTTTGCTGCTTATGTTGTTGTCCATACGAACTGTGCACCTGAACCAGGAAGCCAAAACCATCAGTACTGGAGAACTGTTAGAAAGCTCAAATAAAACCCTCCGATAAATCCTGTAGTTTAAGCACATTGGGCCATTTATCCCCTTACTTAGTTCACTTTTTGACCAATGCATCTTCATTTATTTCAAAGCAAGCAATCCTAAATTATGTATGAATTGGTGAGAAAGTGTGTGGCAAACCCAGTGAATAAAGAATTCTCCATTCAGTGGGAGAACTAAAATTCAAATAAATTTAAAAAACAGATATAAATTAAAATAGATTAACCTCAGTTAGCTTAACTAAAATAATTTTCATTAACAGAAGTTTTGCAGAACAGTTCATGAACCTGCAATGAATTTTTCTCAATGTTTAAGATTATACTAATTATTCCTTCTGTGTCAGTCTCCTAACAGCAAACACTACATATTTTTGTAAGTGCGAGGACTGATAACATTCCACCCATTCTAGCAGGCCACTTCTGTTGCCTTGATGCTTCTCCAAAAGGCAGCAGGAACACACTGATGTAGTCCCATTGTGCATGCCTGTGATGTTTAGAAATGCCATCTACAGGGAAGTGGAACCACCTCGAGCATCTCCAGGTTTTAAAAGTTAGTTCATTCTTCATTATTTATTTTCTGTTATTTTAATTCCATGACAAGTGCCTTACTAGTAAGGTGATATAAACAATGGCTGAATGATGAAATATGGCACCTCCCATTTAAGTTTCTCTGTAAGGAAAGCTCTACACAGCTCACACTACACTTCTGCATTAAAGAAGTGCTAACAGCAGGGAGGTCCAGATTATTCTTGAGTCTCAAAGACAGACTTGTCCCACTTCCAGGGACCATGGGCAACATAACCTCACGCTGCTTCTCTTTAGCTGATAGCAGCTTCCTCTACAGCTCCCTATTGTCTGTAAAGCATGGTAGCAGTCCTGGCTCACATGACTGGGTTTTTCTTGGCAGCTCAAAAATCACGTGTGAAGCTAAGCACCCTGTGTCAGTTAAGTCAGAGGCAACACTGAGTCTAGCTTTTCAGCTACTACCGTTTTGAGTTATCAGAAGGCAAGACTAGGACCTCTGTAATAGCTTATTTCTGAGCAGAGTATTTAAGACAGTCTAGTTGCTAATGTTCTTTCTTAAAGATGCCACTTCAGTAGCAGTTATGAATTCCAGTACATTAACACTGAATAAAGCATAGTTAATCTTTCAAAAATTTACAAAACTTAACATTTATGTTTCATTAGTCACCATGCTAATATTATCATTTGAATTTGCTGGCTTCATCATCTCTTGGTGATTTTCACAGCAACTGTTTATATTTTGGTATGTGACTTTTCTAGGTCCTCTGACTATTTTTCCTGAGGTTACAGCTGGAAGTAACTGTATCAACCTTACTCAGTATTCACTGTTCTGTTATATAACTGGTGCTCTGGGTGCTGAAAAAATCGTTCTGCTGGTGTTAAACGTTACCTTATTCCTTCCATGCTGTTTTTTCCATCTGAGCTAAAGATACTTCATCCACTTTCAAAGTATTGTTAATGAGTGACAGTCAGCAGGAAACTGATTTTTGAGCAGCTTCCAATAAAACTGAAACTTTGAAAGGGGAACCTTAAATTTTAAATCACATTCACAATTTATTTCACATAAACACCTACAGAACTGAGTTCAGAAGTATTTCATTCTCATTCTCAAAAGAAAAACTTAATTCAAGCTCTAAATGAGTTAGGATACACCCACCCTGCTGTTTATCCAGATATGCAGCAATGTCATCGACTCACTGAGCTACTTCATGACAGTTCTTTATTTCAAGAGGTACAAAATCTTCTGACAGATACATAATTGAGAAACCCTGGGAAGAATGTTATTTTGTTTCAGCATCTGCTCTATAAATGAAGATAAGCAAACCATATTTCTAGTTCCAAAAAATAAGGCGGATCATCTTTGTTTCAAAAAGAGTGACATAAAAGACACAGCAAGAGTACGTATATCAAAATGGCTTGTAGAACAAGTGCAGAGCTGCTCACTGGTTCCCATGTTCTGCAATACTTGCTTTGTCACACTGTCTTGATGTTTGTTCATATCTCGGTTTTCATTTATGACAGAACTTCTTGGGCATGTGTAAGTGTTACAGCAAGAGGCTTTATGGATATAGCAAGAAAGTTTTACAGATATAATTTCAGGCTTTGACAAACAGAATTCCAAAACATATTAACTCAATAGTTCAAGCCTCTGCTGTAGATATTCCATTAGTACTGGGCACCGGTTACTGTAAGGATTGCTGTATCTTGGTTTTTGTTACACTAGCTGGGTTACTCTCCCCTTCTGATTTTATTTCTATGATTTCTGGCATTTTACACCATTGAAAATTCAGAGAGGAGGATTAAAATTAAAATTCCCGTTTGTATCTGTACATGACAAATGGAGTGTTAAGCTTGTGTAACATTTGGAGAATGCTTTTTTTATTCCTTATGAGATTTGTTAGCAGAGGATTAGAAACGCAGTGTGATCCTTTCCTAGTTTGTTTCCTTTCTCCGTAGGGTTTTTTTTCCCCCTTCTCACTTTTCCTCTCTCTTGGATATTCACTTCTTAATTCAAAACAATTACTTCTGAAAATGAAACTATTTTTGATCATAGAAGGCAGATATTGAAAGCAACGTTACAGGAATGGGGACAGCAGGTTACAAGCTTTGATAACACACTTGTGCTCTAGTAAGAAAGCACCCACTTTAGCCTTGAGGGAAAAGAGTCTCTTTGCACATTCAGTTTATTCATGTATGTTGATTTGATGAGGGAAAGGAAAAGTATTCCCTCCGTGAGATTTTAAATGATGCCACAAACATACAGTTTCCCCACCCAAGTCATTCCAAGGAGAGAAATTTCCAATTACTTGGCAAATCAAGAAAGAATATCAGAGAGGCCCTGAATCTAAGCGCAGCTTTTCCTTGTCTTAGGGTTTTCCCACATAGAGAAGAAGGATGCAATTCAGGAAGCCACAAGGAACTGCTCGTGGCACTGTTTTTCTTTGGGAGACAGTAACATCACCATGATTAGAACACACCTAGCCAAGCAAAGCACAGCACACCAGGAATCCCTCTTTCTGTAAGGGAATACAGGAGAAGACAATGCACTAAAGCTTTAGGAGTGTGGAGTCTTTTACTCTGTCTCATATGTAATTTTTTTTGGACAGCACGAAGCTCATAAACACTCAGACCAGATGGTGTGACATACAGCAGGAGGAGATGGAGCATATTAGCTATCACTTCCTTCCGCTAGTATACAGCCCAGAAATCTGAAGGACCTTTAAATTACCCTCTACTGAAAGCTGAGTCCCTTTCATGAGGCAGTACAAGGAATATGTTGTGTGGCCTTACACAGACATCACTTCAAGTCCCTGCTCGAAAGTATGCAGGTACAAAACATGCTTAAATTAAGTTCTCACAAGATTCTCTAAAATTAGCAAAATAATATGGCAGACATTAAAAGTCTAGAACTTGTAAATGCCAGACTTTTAAATAAGTGGAAAAATATTCTAATAACACAAAATATCTCAAGAGTTTTGATACAAGCCCTATCTAGCAATAGTATGTTACCATAAGTCTTCTATGTTACTTTTGCATTTTCTTCCTTAAATTACAGAACTTCAAGAAAAGTGCTTGCAAAAATAAGTGGTTTCCTTTGTAAACAGCCTGTTCCTACCCCCCTCTTCCAGAACTAAGGAATGCTTCATTCCACTGTGCTACAATCACCTTCCACAACAGCTCAATACACCAGTCTAAACAAACCATGCAGCTTAATGGTTAAAAAAAATCCCATCCTTCATTAACCCACAAATCTCATCACAAAGAAAACACTGGGAACAAGAGAAATAAATTACTACCCAGCTGAAGAGTTCAAAATTGCCACATTTCTAAAAGTCTGCATAGCAATAGTTCTTTTAAGAAAGATTTTTTCACTATACATTTTTCTTGTCCTTTTTCAAAGCTAATGATCTCCCCTCCCTTTGTAAACATTTAAAAAAATGCATTTCACCGTGTCCTGTTTACATGTCAATAAATAACCATTATAGTATTATTTATTGTGAAAGTCTTTATTACATGAATACTACTGGCAAAGGCTCCAAAATATGTAACTGGCAGGTAGAGCTATACTGAACTGTTCTACCCTATTCCATCGACCACCAGGTTAGCCCTAGTAGTACTTGAGCTCTACCTTCTTAATATCAACAAGACTTTGAGGATGACCCCTGATAAAATTCGTCCCTTCATTAACTGCTCTTTGTGTAAGTTTCAAAGCACAGTCCTAAATTCACCCAGATAAGTGCTCCAAATCTCTATTAAAAAAATCACCGCCATTCTTTTGGCATTAATGTGCTCTGGGAGGGGTCACAAGACCACAGACTTGTGGTATGACAGAGTATTATTCTAGTGTTAACATAACAGAGTAAGGCTGGCTTATTTACCTTTACATGTCACTTTAAAGTAACTGAAACAAAAAGCACATGCTATATGCAGCCAAAATTCAACTCTACATGGCCCTCATACGGACACAAAGCAGATCTGCTGCCCTGCATGGATTTACATAATTCTGAAACCAGAGAAGAATATGGCTATTATGTAAAAAGCTTTTGCTGCTTCACAGATGACAAAAAATCACCACGACATTTTCCTGACAGGACAATTTCCTGCCAGTGCTTGTCAGCATGCCTTACATTTAATTTATGTCTGTGATGATAAGTAAAACTGCTCTTGACTCGTCATATGATGTTAAGAGTCACATGTGTTTAAGTCTTCCATCCTGGTAAGCTTACATTTGCTGAACTTTGAAGCTTAGCAAAACCGACCACCAATTTCTGCACCCCACATGTAGTTTTTCCTTTCTAGGGAAAGAAAGTGCTTTTCAGCACTGGATCATTTCTATTGCCTATGTATCATGACCATTGCTAGAATGTAACAGAGAGCAGAAATGAGAATGCGATGGCAACAGCACTAAACAAAAAAAAACAAAAAAAACCCAAAACAAAAAAAAAAAAATCAAGGATGAAACAGAAGTGGCCCTGGGCTGAAGAGCCCAGCTTTCTCACAGTGTGACCCAGGCCTCTTCATGAAGCCAATGAAATTAATTCAAGGAAGATTTGGAACATTTAGCTGCATCTGTCTGCCTACTGCTCCTGAAGATAATTTTATATACCTTCACTACAAAGCCAATCTGCAGCTTCTGTCATACAAAAAAATTCTCCTTGCTTCTTGGGCTAAAAGCAGAAAAGGTCAATTCTTTGTTAAGCACTTTAAAACGTAATTTCCTGTAATACTAGTAATGCTGATCTTTTCACAGAGATTTACCAGATTTGCTGTTGGATGCTCCTGTTAGGAATAACTCCAGTTTGCCTTGCCCATAATGCAGTTCAATATATTTAACTTGCCAGGAAATACACGTTTGTCTAACCAGAAATTTACTGCCATATGCTCATATTGTTAACGATCAATAAACTTTACTATGCCAATGACTCAATCCCAGATGCTTATCCTATCAGGAATTCATTCCTCGAAACTGGTGTTTTCTACAAATCTATAATTAACCTAAAAGCCATAAAGCTTTTTTGTACTGCCAGTATTTGTAGAGTACAGCTCCTTTCATATTTGGGTGGAAAGAGTAAACTGTGGAAGAAAACAGTTCTAATGATGTAAACATGTCACAAATAAACTAGAAGTGTAATCTATGTATGGCACAAGTACAAGAACTTTTTTTCCTTGCAGCCAGGTCCATCAATGAGCTTCCTAGCAAGAACAACATTTCTGTCAACTTCTGCCAATTCTACCCCATCTCCTTCAAGTACAAAACACTGTGTTTACCAGTACTTCCAAGAATTAATTTACTATGTTTGCCAATATCACCAAACTATATGATATGGGGACTGCCAGGAATTTACTTAAGATCTTCTTGCCAGGATGAGATATTGCAGATTTACATATCTTCAGATAAACAGGAGTTTGTACATTCCAGTGACTAAGAGAAAGCATTTTAAGATGTACATATTGTGCAATTAGCACTGGCTCTTCAGGAGTCAATGCAACTCTGTCAGGAGAGTTTTGTATCTGCTCACATTGAGTTGTTTGGTCAGTAAAACTTAGCTCAGCTTAAAACAGTCTGTGGTGTTATTTGTTAAATCTGGAATTGTCAGATAACTACAAGTTTCTGACGTAAATAATTCCAGAGACATAATTTATCTTACACTGGACTCTCAATGAGGGATATCAGTACTAGACCTCAAGAATAACACCTAGAAATCACGGCTTAATCAATACATTAATTCTATACTTACTTTTTTTTTTTTTTAGATTTTATTTTATTTCATATTCCTATCTATAAGATGTTAGAAACCAACCAATAAATCACTCCTCTTTGAAGAATTACAATTAATTGTAAGGAGTACAAAAATATTGAAGCAGTTAAGTATTCCATATTTGGGTATTGTTTTCTATCTTTAAACCAATTGTTGTAATTTGCAAGATCACATAGCTTTTCAAACAAAGCTTTGACACAAAAAAATGTTTACAAAATTCTAACAGTGCTATTTAATCTGTAGGATATATTTGAGAATTCTGAAAATGTTTCCTTTGAGTTCATGCCATGTGGAGTTCTGGTTCATACAGATTGTCTATATAAGCAAACACAAATACCCACACGTAATGATTTTATGTAATATCAGATTTCAACTGAAACTTTTCATAGAAATAAATCCTCAATATTGATAGTAAAGATGAAATTGTCAAACTGCTCATAACAAAAAACTTCACAGAAATTGCTGAGATGTATCAATATTTTGAGCAATAAATCACATTTTCCTCTGAAGCTATTTACTAAGTTCAGATGACTGCCCTGGCTAATTTATATAACCTACCATGCTTAAGTAGCCAACACAAATTCTTTCAGTTTCCATAAACATCTAAACTGGTCACTCTTTTCACAACACTAGATCGGTACAGATATCCCTACACCTGTTCCTGTTATCAGTCTCTCCTTATTAATTCTGTTATTCCAAAACCAATTTTCTTGTCACGTGCCATCATTAGAGCTTGTTTGATTGTTATCTCACCCTTCATCATTATCACTTCATTCACAACTGTTACTGTGTGTCTGTCTTCTCATCTATTCTCACACCTTTCCTCTTGGATGAAGTATGGATTTTATCCTCACTGTGCAGTCTACTACTTCATCACACATGAAGTACAGGGCACTATTTCTGTTGTAGCTCAAGAAGATTATGTCACTACGTGGGGTTACAACTATGGCCGCCCCTTTAATATGTAGAATGTATGCAATAGTCTTAAGCAATGGCATGGTACAGTGCTCTCCTTGCAGAACAATCCTCTTTGAAAATGGGCTCTGTAGGGTTTGTGGGTTTGATTTATTTATTTATTTATTTATTACATTCCAAAAATGTGTCAAATAGAAGAAAAGCTTTTGTAAATATTCTGGCAAAGAATTTTAGAAAATAATAGAATTAAAAGAAATTCCATCTACAGTTTTATGGCTTCATGTCAGATTCAGCATCCAAAGTGAACCTGATTTTTTTCTGGTATTGAATCAACAACTACCAAGAATCACCAAGAAGTCTCCAACTCCTACGCCCCATACTGTGAAACCTGGTGTCCATTTGAAAATAAGGCATTAGAACGGTAATGAAATCAAATTCTGGCTGAAGTCTGAAATTTTACACTCAAGCTTTACAAACTTTTTTTGCTCTCGAATTTGAGGTCAACCAGTTTTATATTTTAAATCTGTGTTGCTTACCAGGCCAAACATTTAGGCTCAAATTGTGGCAGAGGAAAACTCTATGATTTAAATCACTAGAAAGATGAATTCCCAGCAAGCCAAACAGATGTACTTAGTAGTGCAATTACTCAGTTATACCAAACTGAATTTGTCACAGAAGAAAACTATGATTTCTAATACAATCTTCAAACCAAACTTCAACTCCGTTCTTACAAACCAGTACACAAGTATATGTATATGTTTTTTTATAAGCACTTTTATGTTCAATAACACAATAAAGCAAGCAGTATATATTACATAATAATATACTGACCTAGAATATTTAAGAGCTGTCCTGCGTATTGACAAACTAATGTAGAGGCCGAAGTGATTTTCTGTGAACATGGACATCAAGCCTTATACTGCAGTTTGAAGCAGTACAAGACTGTATTGCTCCCAAGAAGAAAAATACCAATGCTTATAAAATAGAAGACCTGCAAATTCATACAGCATCTCATAAAAATCTATTTAAATGGAAAAATCTTGGTGCATAAGTTTCCAAGAAAATCATCTTACAACATATGACTAAAATACTTGTTCGCCTGCACAGTCATAAATCTGATTCCTAACAGGCCAGTCCTGAATAAGTGAGGTAAGTTCATGCCTGACAACTTCTGCAGAAAGGCACACTAATTTGACTATTTCTCCAAAATTATTAATGTGATTGCTTTCAGAGGCACTGTTCTGGAAGAATAAATTCAACACATGACACACAGGCTGGTTTCTTATACCTACAATAGAGCGACTGAAATCCTTTTAAATGTGTCCAAGCTAGTGATGCTACTGCTAACATGAATACCAATAGCAGCAAAGCTCTGCAAACAGGGAGCTCTTCAGAGGCCGAGCCCCATGCAGGGGTTATGGTTTCATAGCCACAGTTATCAGCAATGAGGTAGTGCTTTAAGTAGATCTACAAGGACGTTTATATAATCTCCAGTTACAACAATATAACCACATCTTAGTTAACCAAACTCTCATAACATGTTCAAGATCAAGTAATTTATAAAGAATCAAACACGTAAGTCAAGTTTTCTATAAAATACTTGGTTGAAATCTGTATTAGTGACTTTTTCTTTCCCAACATTGCTGTTTTGTAACTGTTTGCAGGGAAGATATGTACATGGATTGAGGTTATCTCTGGCATCTAGGTATTATTTCTCCCATTAATTATATGTACTTTCAGACAACACTAGTATCATGAAAGTAACCTGATTCAGAATATCTGCAGTAAAAACAAAAAGGCTGTAAGAGTTAAGTAGCACAGCTATTTGAATTTTTGCATTAATTTACACATCATGGAGGAGAAAATTTTCCACCTTCAAAAAGCTTATTTAGTATTTTCTTGTAAAAAAAGGAAACATTCAGAAAATTTGAGTTTTTTTCTGAGTGACAAGGGATTGAGTCGCGCTGTGTGTGTGGGGTTTTGTTGGGGTTTTTTTGTGGCTTTGTTTTGTTTGTGGTTTTGGTTTTTTTATTTTTATTTTTTTAATAAGTACCACAATTTTTAGCTGAGATGTACTGACCACACTGCAATGGATCAATTTAACCACTTCCTCGAAGAGCAGGGAGTCACTGCCCCTGGAACCCTGTTGCTGTCACCTTTAAGGGAACAGGACTCACTGCTTCTGACACACTCTCCGATTCCTAAAAATATTCTCCCTGCCTCACCATCCTGCCTGAATTTGTGACAGAGCTAAAGGCAACAGATAAGCCTCTTGTCTGTACAAACTGTTAAATGCAGCAAATGGGTTTCCACAAGCAGCAGTCTATCAGGGAATGCTGCAATAAACTGCTCATTTCCTTCAGTTTCTTTAGTCTTAGTCTTCAGCTTTTATCTCTAACCAAGCTTTTCCTAACCTTAGCTCCACCATTGTAAACTGTCAAACATTTGTCCTAGGCTTCTGTTCATAATAATGAAAAATACTAAAAAGGAAACTTAGCTGTTGGCTTTTTTCTCACTAATTACCTTCAGTTTTTGAATAACTTGGATATTTATATGATTAGAAATTTTAAGAGAATTGGTGCATTTCAATTCATTCATAGGCTTTGTAACTACATGCAGAGATAGCCTACAACCTCAACACTAATTTTATACCAAAATGCACACAAAATATGCAAAGATAGTAAATAATTAATCAGTCAACATTAGTAAGAAGAGTAGCTACTACTAAAAAAAATATTTATCTATAGCTATCATGTCATGCTGTCCAGAATCCCCATCAGTCCATCATGCTAGTAAAGCAATTTTATTTCAGAAAAACGTTTCCTAAATTTCTGATATTATGGTATGGTTAAAAATAGGTAAAAAGTGGGTTGCCATTAAAAGCCTTTGAAAACAAAACATTTGCTTGTCTGCTGACAACGTGATATTATTTCATACTAAGTAATCAGAAATAACCATAATTAGCAGATAAAATAAACAATTTACCTTGTGTGGACTGGTCAATGGTTTTTCTTTTCCTGCTATGACTGTTATAATTAAGTCTTAGCTCTTGGCTATATTCATTCAGTGTCTCTCTTGAGTCATAAGATTGCCTTTGCTTTCCTCCATCTTCACTTTCATCTGAAGAACTTGTGTAAGTTAGATCCACTTCATGTTTAACTTTTGACAGTGGCTGGTAGGGTTTGCAGTCCATCTGCTCCATCTCTGATTAAATAGGCTCAAAGTCATGAAAACAAGCAACTGGAACTCCTTAAGGAAATAGTCCTGGAAAAAAAAACACAATAATCTATTTCAGATAGCATATATAAATTTAGCTCACAAAGGCACAATTTTATTTTTAGTTGACAGAAACCAATTAAATTGTATTGATGTCACTATAATTCAGGAAGGGATCTGAACATGTATTTTTTTTACTGGTTTACTTGTTAAAAATATAATTAAAATAACAGCAACTTGAAGAAAAAATGAATAAAACCAAATATTAAGCCATTATCCCCTTAGACCAAGCAATAACTGTACCTTATGCACAAAATATGTTATAAAGCCTTATATTTGGTATTAAAGCTAAGACAGAACATTTACTATTTCTCTAAAGGGATGCATGTTCATCTTAAGGGAAAATAACATTTTGTATCTTTTAAAATGTAAAGCCTAGAAAACAGGAAAGTTCACTCTTTTGAAGTACTTTGCTGTAAATTAAATTACACTTGAAAACAAGAATAAGAGAATTCATACTTTAGAAAACCACCACATTAGTAAAAACAAAAATACACCACACTATTACTCTGTGAGAGCATACGATGGTTCAAAAACAGACATCATCCTTTTAGACTGTGTGGACATTTCAGCAGGAAGCTTCCACCCTGTAGTACAAGCCCCTTTTTCCTCTGCATCTCCTGTCTAAGCTCATACCAACATGGGGCTAAACTGATCCTCAATGAAACCTTCCGAACTGCAGCTTGCAGTTTTGTACATACTTAAAATGATCTTCAAATCCAGTATCATTAAAATCAAGTGGGTTGCAGCTACATATGCAAGAAGTGCACTTGTCCTGTGACCTTGTCTTGGTGAAGCTGTTTCCATCACTAATTCAAAGGCAAACGCTGTGATGATATAGTAGGGATTATGACACACCTTTTACAGCAGCATGGATGACAGACAGGGAGCTCTGTTACAATAAATTTGGGGTTTGTTTTGGGTTGGGTTTTTTTGGGTTTGGATTAACAGATGCTATTAACCTAGAAAAAAAAAAAAAGTAACAAAAAAAGGTGGCTGTAAATATTACTGCTAGATGTCCAAAACCATAGAAGTTAAAAAGAGATTTTGCTTAATTAAAAAGCAATTGCTCACAGCTTCTTAATGATTTAAAGTCAGCAGCAGAGGGAAGTTAAGTTTAATACCCAGTTTGCTATCAGCCCATTCCCATCCGCAACAAGGACTTTTAACTCTGTACATTGCCAGCTGTGAGTGTACAATATGAATCTCCAAAAGCAACTGCAGAAAAAGTGAAAACACACAAAAAGTAAATATAAAAAAAACCCAAACGAAGCACTTATTAGAGGGCTACAGAGATGAGTTTAACTTCTGAAATTGTCTTAATTTTTGTGGAAAAAAACTGGCACTGTGTCCCAGCATAGCAAACTATCTCCTGCTTGTGTGTACTCCCAGTACTTTTGAAAGAAGCAGCTCCCTGAGTAAGAGTGGAAAATACTGCGCAGGGCATCAAGAGGGAATAAGGCTCCTAACATAGTCATAGAAGAAGAAAATTCATGAAGGGAGATGACCACTACAGCAGAAGTAACACTGTGGAGTGCATGCCTTCCCTACCCCACGTTCCAGGACAGTATCTGGAGAAAGAAGTTAAAGCCATGTCTTTGCCTGAAACACAAAATCTCAGGAAGTTTAATCTAGTCATTTAACCTGAGATGGAATAGCTCTTCAGAAACAAATAGCACCTGGATGAAGAGCTCCAGCATTAAAAAGAAAAAAAATATATATAAAAAAACCCCAACGCAGTTTACATCTCCTACTCAACAAAATGGGCTTGAAAGCGTCCAAGTCAATAAAAAAAAGTCTTCAAGAGACAGGGAACTAGAAAGACAAACTAAAGAGCTGCCAGTCTGCCAGAGACAAAGGCCAACTGACAAGTGTGTCACAGGGCTCAGCAATGAACACAAGTTTTTGCACTCTGGATTGATTGCACTATATCAAGTTGGCGTTAAGATGCTTCTGTAGACAAGTTACTACTAAGCACTATTTGCTTTTCAAAAGCTATTTGCCTAAATAATTTACAGCTATTTGCCAACATTGCCTATTATTGCCTAGAGAAGTTCAGTACTTATTTTATGAATTGCTTTAATAGTCTGATCTGCAACAGAACAAAAGTACTGTGACTTATAAGCAAAAGGTTGGCTTAAAAGATTGCCTGGTGACTCTGTGGAAATGGTTACTGACAGGAAAAAGCCATCCGATATATCCTGTCTGACAGAACAAATGGAGATGATGCTACAGAAGCCAGAGGAGAACGAGAAGAAATTAAGAAGGTGAAGTAGACAAGAAATAAATCTTGCCACAAATGCAACAAGTGCAAGCAGCTTCAGACACATGAAGTGCATCCTGCTTTTAAAAGCGCAAAACAATGAACCCAACAAATTTAGCTCATTATTGGAAAAGTTAGTAGTATACTTTTGCACCTTGACTAACAGAAAAAACCAAACCAAAACAAAACCAAAACAACTCAGAATTTCCTCCTAAAAAATAACCTTGCTGCACATCTATTTTGTGTGAGGTTTCAATGGTGGCTTTCTATTTTTAAACAAGTAAAATTTATAAGGATTCACAGAAATTTGTAAAACTTAGGCAGCAGAAAACAAACTATTTAAAGATTTAGTTTTATTCTTTTAAAACAAGGTTTAACGAAGTCTTCACTTTTTGTGAGAACAGTTTTTATCATAAGTATATTTAATGATGTTAACCGAGGCAGGAGACGACCAAATCATTCCATGTAAGCAACTAATATTAGATTCATTACATATGACAGGTCTTCTCTTTCACTGTGTTACTTTTGTATGTGCTGTCTTCTCATGTGTAAAGATCTGCATTTTCTCAAATCTAAATTAATATAAAAGCTCCATGAACTCACCCCTTAAAATCTGTAACTTTATTATTAATATTTATTATTATTATTAAGAATGATTAAAACCACAACGGATTTATGAATATCACTACCTTAGCACCACATTCCCCCTGCTCGGAGAGCCTACTAGTACCTCCTGCCATTGCCATGCATGACCACATTTCCAGCTGCAGGGGTGCAAAGGCCTGGCACACGTGTATGAAGCCACAGCTCAACTTTCCTCAGCACACCACCACCCACCAAACCATGCAAGCGCCAGGCTGTAATACTCGCCATCTTCAGTGCATACTGCACAAGGCCAGGAAGACCTAACGTGAAGTTTTACACCCTTTATTAGGGAAGGATGCAGATACAGATGTAAGGCAGACAGATCCAGAGTTGCCTACTCATTGACCACCTGAAGGAAGAAAATATTCAGCTCACTGGCTAACTCTTCCCTCCCCACCCCAACCCAATTTTACCGAAGCCATCTTAACATTAGTCACAGTGGCACTAATGGCTCACATAAGGGCTGGAGATACAGCACCAGAGCCAGTCGCAAACATCACAGTAAACTTTGACTCCTTTCACACACAGACTAAACTTGTGCTTCCTTTATTTTTGCTTAAGGCATTAATGTCTCATAAACCCACAGCTAATTGGCCTGATACAAAAGCAGGGATAAATCATTTGCAAAAACACTTCATAAAATATTTTATCAAAAAATGCTTTTATGAATCAGGAACACATGATTAAAAAAACCCAAAAAACACACAATCAAATCTTCAAGCTTTTTTACAGTAAGAGATTCAATTCAATTTAATGAATGATGGTACGTTATGATACCTTGAATTTACACAACTGACAATCAAATACTTTAACCTTATTTCATATTTTGTTTAGAAAAAGACAATACAATAAGCAACTCAAAATACTGGAATAGGGCAGGAGTATAAAGAATATTGCCTGGATGTTTACACAGATTTCTTCAAATAACTTGCCTTCAAGTAACTAAACAAAACATCCAGCCAATCAATATCAAGTTGACCTTGTCAACAAAATGATAAAGTCTCATGAAGGCTTACAGTTCCTGTAAGTGACCTTTGTCTGTCTTAATGCTCTCCTCAAAAAGAATAGCACTTATTTGACCTTTCCATCACTGTTCTGTCATTGAAAGCTTTCACAAAATATTTACCCTCCCCAAATAATTATGTTTGTTATACATATAAACATATAAATATACAAAATATAAATTTAGGCACTGTATAGCAAGTAATTCTCAATCATACTTTAAACCAGATATCATACACAGTTTACAGTCAGATTTGTAGAAGAATACACAACTAATCATTTAAATTCACAATGAAACACTTGCAAATTCAAAAAAGTCAAAAAGCTCTATTAGATGGGAAAACACCAACTTTTAAGCAATGGAACTAACATATATAATGTATTTAGATTTATATTTTTAATGCATTTAGAAAGTTGCATAAATCATACATGTTGAACGTGTTATTAGAAACTATTTTCATATTTCACTTGCATCAAAACCCTTTTGCATCAACCTAACTTTCATGTTCTGCTCAGATCAGAATCCTACTTGCTCTGAAGCACAGTAACAAGATCACTGTGGCTTATGAGAAAGCCTGTGATGAGGCTGTTTGCAGTGCACGTACTAATCAATAGGTATTTTATAAGAAAACTCACTGTATGCCTTTATATTGCACTCAAATGGAGCGATGCCACAGAGATCACGTTACATTAATAGTGCTTTGTATAAATTCTTATCAGCCTGCTCTGACAGGGTGCCCATCTAATGAGAAAATTTCCATACTGATTACCCACCATCAAGCCCATCAAATCACCAGGGGCATAGCCAGTTATGGGACCAGATTTAGAGCGGTCAGGATATGGATGATAATGAGGATCATGTAGCTGAACAGGGTCTTTTGGAAACATGCAAGAGTGAAAACATGAATTGTAACCAGTTTTGGCCTTGACTAAACATTATGTCCAATACTCAAATATTCAAAACTACATAGAATTAAAATGTAATTGCAGTTATGATGCTAAAATATAACCAGGAAACAATCTTTGTTTGCATATATTCAAAACCTAAATTCAGAAGGCACCCTCCTGTAATTCTGTTTTTCATTCTCAGAGGCTATTCAGTCAGCTACAAACCCCACCTCCACATTTGCTCAGTTCTCTCCTATATTTCTTTTCTTTCGACATATACCCTTATCTGAAAGCTACCATTTGCTTATTAGCTTTTCAGACCACTGGTTTCTGAAAATGAACTATTAAGCAGGTATTTCAGCTGTGGATTGCTGAAGGCAAAAAGAATAAAACCTTTATTCTGCAAGTCTTTTCTGAAATACAAAACTGTAAAATATGAAAGGCAAAACAAAGCAAACTCTCTTGATTTAAGCCTTTGAGAAATGCAATACCAAGGAAAAAAACCCCAAACAAACAGAAAAATATTCTGACCTTGTACATACCTTCAAAACTATATCCCTCAAATATTTGTTTAGATATTATAAACAAAGGAAGTCCTTATGTAATCCTTAAAATTCTCTGTTTTACAGAACAGTTATAAGCAGTGAGAAAGATATCAGCTGAAACAGTTGACCAGCAGTAAAGCAGGAACAAATTATGTTTCTAGATGATGCATGGAATTAGACAGCACTGTGAAGAAATATGAAAAGTCTGCTTAAGTCTGCAGGACAGAAACAGATAATACTTTCCATGGGAAGGAAAAAAAATAAAATAAAAAAAAATCACACTAAAATCAAAAACCAGTAATTGAGAACAATCCCTAGAAGACTGACTGTAGAAACAGAATTTTTTAAAAACCAATAAGCAAACAAAACTGATATGAACATTTTTTGTGAATCACAAAATATCAACATTCAGAAGATGCCTGAAGATGACATAATGAAGGATCAGCAGGTGCGACATGCCCAGTATTTCTTTGTATATGATTAAGACTGTGAAATACTGAGACATTGCGTTCTTCCTCCAAGGGGTCTACATAGTCCCTCTCAAGAAAGAGGGACATACAGATAAAAGAAAACAATGTGACAATATTGAGAATATGGGGTTTTACATATCTTTCTAAAATGATATACATAAATGCAAAATACAGTTTTCAGGGACATACCATGGGTTTAACACACTCCCTAGAGGATGTGCTGGTTTAACCTATGGCTGGATTACACTTGCCCATACTTTTATATCTGTCACTGTGGTAAGATTCAAGTGGAATAAGGTTCATTTTCACATTTAATGGCCTTCATTTAAAATTAGTCAAAGTCTAATTTAATTCTAGTTGAAGTAATTCAAAGTGTTGCCCATTCTATCCAAAGTTTCAGAGAGAAAACACTTGCAGAATAAAATTGTAAAGAAAGTCAGGTTGATGCAGTATTTTGTGGCATATGGCAAGACTGAAAGTGAACTAAAAAACATACGTTATGTCAGCTACTCAACTGTGATACAGAATTCTTGGCCAACATGCCCTTCACTTTACTTGGAGAATTGCCACTGACTGTAAAAATCACACAACTCCCTAATGTTTTCTTTTGGAAGCCCGTAATTTTATGTTAGTGAGCATAGGTAATGGCAGTTCAAGGACAAAAGATCAAACTCTACTGCTGTGGGACCAAGTATATCTGTGATTCAGGATGATACATCCTGGACAGGTTCAGAATATCTCCTGAAATCTAAGCCTTTCCAACGAACTGTACTTTCAGGAACACATTTCCCAATTATATTGCAGGATAACTCCTGGTGTGAAGTTTTAATTTCAAATAAAGAGAACACTGTGAAAGGTATCCCAGCATCTTGAAACTTCAGCTAGGAATCCTGGAGAATGTGAAAAAGTCTGGGCTTAAGTAAAACTAGCCAAGTGCTTGACATCTACAGATTTGTTACAGAACACATGGGCATGTCATTTAATGCCTTTGCAACAATTCCTAAGTGTATGGCAGGGACAACATAGGGAAAGAGGCAAAGGAAGTTTGGCCTATATAAGAGCGTAGGTTGAGATTACAGGATCAATATTCCTATACAGATCTCTCAGAAGTCATTTTTTGCTCCGGGAAGAAAGTACGGTCAAAGCTGTATCTTTTTAGTAAAAGACATTATAAAAATATAATAGAATTGAAGAAAGGGATGTTGCCCCTCACATTCAAGTATGCCTGGGACAACTAAGCTTCCTCCCATTGCACAGGATGTTTCCAGTATATATTAGGTACTTCTTTGTACTAAATACAGCCAGATGAAGTGTTAAAGTGTTTGTCAATGGAAGCTCAGGTTGCTCGCCACTGTTATGATTATTGTTTTGGTGTCAATAGCAGAATTTTGCATTGTAAAAACCTAAAATTAGGAGACCTCACTTAGTCACCAGATTCTATGACATTACAGTTTAATCTTGTGGCTCCTCTGAACTAAAGGTAAACAATATCACAGTGGGTTTTTTTAATCTATACACTATGTAAATGCTATTATTTATCTATCAACATAATAGAGAGCCATACATGTGCTTATGTTTATGCAGGTAGAAAAATGGAATCTTTATTTCATCTAGGAGTAAGTAAGTATTATCCTCTGAAAGGTATGCTGTTTTAAAATACACATCATGGAGCAAGTATTGTATGTGTTTATATGTGACAAGAAAACTGAACTGTTCTTTGGCTATTTGTTGATAATGCAAATTGTATAGCTATCAAATTGAGATAATTATTGCTATGTCTCTTTCCCAACTGTGTGCTTAATTAAGACCACCCAGTAAGACATAATTAGCAACAATGTAATTTTTAAAATCCAATTTAGTTGCTCAGATTATAAAAATTAAAAATAACATGTTCCATTTAGATATTATTAATTTTTTGAGATACCAATTTAAATTTTGTGGCACAGTAAGGTTAGTACATGAGAGTAATTTACAACACATCAGTACCACAGAACATCTGAAAAACAGTTCAAATATGAGATTGTCACTGATACTTGGGTGCCTTGCCTATGGTGTTTAAAAACATTCAGCTGATAATTTTGTTTACATTTCCACTTTTCCTCTTTCTAAACAGAACAGCAGAAGAAGTCTTCATTGAACAAACTAGACTTATTCACCAGAGTATTTATGGACTATCAAAACATAAGAGCAAATCTAAGTACAAATCACACTTGATAAGACAAAAGATTTGATCAGTTGACATCACAGCGAACAAAGTCGCAAGAAGAGAATTTTCCTGGCATTATTTTTATGTTTTCATTCTTCTCTCTAAGAAAGATCCCACAAGATGTTGTGGTAGATCTTAGCAATTTTATTTTCCACTTGCAAAAACAAAACTCCTCACCTAACAAATATCTCTGAAACAAAATGCTCACAACACCCAGCTGAATATTGCTAATGGGACATGTTATTTTAAATATTATCAGAATCTCTGTAGTGTGCTCTACTCCTCAGGTTTGCTATGGCTTGTTCATATTTAGATTGATGACATTCTGGGGGTCATTTATTTTTGCTACAACTTCTAGGATTTCTAGGAGCAGCATTGATTTAGCAACCTGTTTATTTCCAGTACAGGTTCACTTATAGTAGGCTTATGATCTATAGTTTAATCTCTTGCAAGTATATGGATATTCAAACAAATTATCACAGCAGTGTGTAAGAACTTTTATGAAGCCACCATTATTCACTACACATAGAAAGCAAACTTTTCAGTCTTTTCCTAAATACTTTGGGTTTTTTAACTTTGGCTCTTCTAACTCTGGGAAAAAAATACCATCAATTATTATGCAGTTTTGACATCACCTACTAAGTTTAAACTTAAAAAGCTTTCAGGCATTTGAAGTACTTTTTGCAAGAAGACCTGACTACTGCCTGACCACAAGACCAACACCTGCCTCACCTTCATTTGAAGTATTGCTCAGGTTGCTATTTGCATGCCTGACACCATCATGCCTGAGAACTGATCTTACTGTTCCTTTTCTTCTTGCTTTGATGTCTGTCAAAGTATTCAGTGTCTTCAAGTGCCATTGTTCTGACAAGCAGACCCTCCCAATGGACTTGTACTATATACTGTGACTCCCAGAACTGCTATTATTTGAGCTGGTGTCAGATTGATTTTCTTTCTGTTCATGATAGTGCTATGATCTTGCAGGGTTGAAATTACTGCTGATTTATGCCTTGATGCAACCCCTCGAGAACTGCCTTGTATCAGCATGTCACCTATGAAAAGGTACATCTGAATCCTCAGAGATCTTTCTAGTGGAACCTTTGTTCTCATTTCAATAGAGAATCCTTTGTAATAGATGTTTGCTAGAAATTTCTCCTGCAAGTACCAGGAGTCTTCTGTAGTGCAAACTGGAAGTATATTATGCATCTATCCATTTTTACCAGTCTGTGAGAGCCTTCTTGGCAGAGATTAATTTAAGATAAGTTCTCTATCCACAACCTTACAGTTTTTGCAGATTGATGATACCATTTTCTTTAGCACTCCACAAAGACAGGATGGCTTGTGCTGGCACTGAAGAGGGGGAATATTCCCCAGCTTTCTGTCTAAAGGCTCACCTACATAAGGAAATGTAACAGACTAAAACCATATAATCATGCCTCTAAGTGCATTTGTGGAATAATAGTCTTTTATGCCAGGGCCTTCTTTCATTTGGACTTTAGAACATGTCATAATATCCTCAATTGTTTAAGGATTATTCACATTTTTACATATTCTGCCTATTAGCATCATGGACAGTTTTTGCACTCTCATTACAAAGAAGCCTCTTGCCTACATCTTTGTGAGCAATATTGCCATAAAATGTAGCATCTCTTCTGCAAAAAAACACTAACAAGCAAGCACTGATTTTATATTTAAACAATTCTAATGCCGTAAATTACAAATGAAATATTCTTGACTGTTTTAAAACTTAACCACTGAAATATTCCACCTCTACCCCCTGTTGGTAGAGCTAATTTAGGTAAGTTAAATATTTTCTTTTCATGTATGCTTTTCCTCATGGTGGAAGAGAGAAGACAAGACATGGGGATTCAGGCATGTTTATAAAGGACTTGGTCATTTAGTTCCATACTAATGTACAATCCCATACTAGGAAAAACTTTATAGGTAGATAGAAAAATATCTTACAAATTCCGACAGAGGTTCAATGTTGAACATGAATTTGTTTGATTACCTATGAAAAAACCCAAGAACTTTACTAACTGCACTGAAGCACATACAAGTTTTGATATATTTTTAAAAATCCTTATCTCACTAGAAAATAATTATTTATACTCAAGAATATTTCTTAGAAACAAGTGGCTGTACTTAGCAAACGATTACTACATAAAGCACCTTCTCAGTAGGACCTAACACTTCTAGACAGGATAAAAACCCCACTATTTCCATAAGGGGTTAGGGACCAATTCCTGTCACCCAAGTATTGTTTCAGTTTAAGTATTTCTGGTAGAGAGGCTGTCATTTATCCTAATTTAGGCACCCTATCAATAGTAGTCTTTTCAAGAATACGACAAGAGGGATTGAAGCAGACACATTTTTTTGGAAACTGGTATTCTGCAATGACCATTTTCAGTTCAAAAGTAGATGGAAGTTTTCTGCAACTGATTCTTCCTACTAAAGAAGAAACTAAACAGAGGTGTCTAAAAAAATCATGTGGTCCTACTCTCCTGTTGAGTTGCTGGAAGGAAGATGAACCTTCAGAAAGACATCAGTAGCCTCTGTATCCCCAACAACTACCAAGGGAGACCAGCATGACTACAACTGTACCTTGGGTACATAAGTTAGGAGAAATGAAACGATGCCATGCTTCCTTTTTTTGAGTAAGTTCTCAAAACTCTCAGATACTTAAGCCCTTATATACTTAATACATTACTATCACAATGACAACCCTACCAAAGCATTTGGCAAGAATACTTTCCCCTTAGCACTTCCGCAATGACTCCACATAGCTCAGCTCCCTTTCTTCAGCTGAAAAGTCATCACAAAGAGAAAGAGAAGAATTAAACTGAAACATGTGGCTCTTTCATACATATGTACATACACACACACACACACACACGTATATTTACTAGGTGCATTTAAAAAAAAAATCATCAAAATCATTATCCCTGCCTTCATATTAGGATGTGCTGTTGTCTCGATGAATCATTTTTCCGCAGGGACATTGTGTGGATAACAATTCCGCTCATGTTAATTCTCTTTACATTGGAAGCACTGTAGTACACATTTAATGTGAAGCTGTGTTTCTTTCATGAGCGAGAGAAATGTCACTTTCCTTTCCCAAAGCTCCAAAAGGCTCCTTTTACTGTCACAGAACACAATTATATGTTAGGGCTCTGCTGTCTCTTTCCAGCCAACAAGGCAAGAAAATGACCTTTCTTTAACCTATGGCTGAATTGCATTATATTTGGTTCAGTGGATATCCTTTCTTATATTCTCCCCTATCAAGTGCCTTCTTACTGAGGTTATGAGATGGGCACCTGCCTTTCACATCTGCTAGTGATTTCATTTTGTCCAAAAAACTTGCTTTCATTTGAGGAGGGATGTTAACTCTCATCCCCTGACTTGTAACATTTGTAAATGCCTGAAAACACTCAAAGCTGCAAGGAGACTCTGCCAGCAGAATTTGGTTACTTTTGCCCCACCACACAATCATGTAAAAGGTCAGGAAAAAATATGCCATGCATGCTCACTTACTCCGTGTCATGCTGTGGTCTTGTGCAGAATAACAATGCTCTGAAACAGCCCCCATATTCCTCCTCCATTCTGTGAAGCAATCTGCATGTCTGGTCTCTCTTGTTTTATGGGTAGTTTGGTAACGAAAGGAAAGAGACATTCCCTGCAGCACAGGTATCTCAACTGTGCTTTGGTTTACATGAACAAGATGCTTGGGAAAGCAGAAAAAAGTAGCTGTGACATTAATGAAGTAAGCCACTGCTGATCTGCACGAGAGAGCAAGTCAGCAGTGGAGGATTTGCGAACATGATGTTGAATGACAAATACTGTTGCTGGAGAAAATTGCACCACAGAGCTGCAACAGAGTATTATATATGAAAATTAACAAAGTTCAGAGCCAAAAGAACTCCATGCAAATAATTATTTACACATACAACTCATCTCACAAATAGGCACATGAATAAGCTCCCCTAGAAAACATTTGACATCACTATGGATCTGGAGACAATTCTAAATTTTCATTTCAGTGCTCTTCGGTGTTCTGGAGTTCTAAGGTTTGGCAATTTGCTATGTGACAAGAAGGTTTCTGTCAACTGTCATTAAAGATGACTCATATTAATAACTCCCCTGTCAAAGAAGGAAAGTTGTGTAGCTTCAGGATACCTTCCTAAACACTACCATTTTACCAGCACATTGTTACATTAACACTGAAGGCATTATTAACATGGAGATAAAATGAAATCATAGGCACCAAAGACAACTGGCTAGTAACATACATTACATTATCTCGAAGAACACTGTTCTCTTAGAAGCTTAACTCTGAATTACTGCTATTATGTGACACTGAAAATAAACAGAAAGTTCCAAACATTCAAATTAAAATGAAACAGTCATTTCTTGTTCTGAGGTTAAAAAAAAAAAAAAAAAAAATTGTTCTATAGAGTTGAAGACCTTTATATACATCCAGAAGCACTTCATGTCCAAGTGACTGTTAGCTTGTGAAATGTCTGGGGCTACACATTGGCATTTTCAAAATCTACTCAATTTGAACATCTTTCTGCATAACAGATGTGCAATACAAGGTATACTTACATGTTACAAGGTATATATGCATATGAGATACAGGGCCTACATATTTTCAAAAACACAAAGCTACTTTTTTGCAAAACTACTGTGCAAAATTGTCTAAACAATTGTTCATATATATTAATCGCCCCTACACCAACGTGGCAGTCTGTCAAGGTAATTTTTTTTTGAAAGTTGATACTGGCTTTGGAATTCACTAAGAACTAAGGATAGGATCTCTATTACCAATAATGGTAGAAAGAACTGAGAAATATCTGCATTAATTCCTCTGAAGACGACCAAATAAAATACAGGCTTCATATCCAGCTACAGTAGCCTCTATAAGTATGGAATCTAAGTGCATTGTCTAGGATAAAAACCCCAAAACCCAACACAACCCACCCCCAAAAAATCCCAAACCAAAAAAACAACTACCCAGATGCCCCCAAACCACTGCAGATGCAGAGTGTGATACTTTTCCTAAAAGCACAAGTCTGTATATACTACTAGAGTGCGAGTGAAAGTTCCGACACATTCACTTACTAAGCATCTAGGTCTTAAGTGGTGGTATTTGTTTATGGTTTTTACAAATATATATATATATATATATATATATATATATGTTGGCTTCAAAAATACTTCAAGTAGAAGGGTTTTAATCTATGCAAATTTTTACTTCCTAGAAAAGACACAGAAATTCCTCCCACACATAGAATCTACTTGTATTTTTATATTTTACCCTTATAAAATTACAAGGAACACAAATCTGCAGCCCAAACTACACACATTAACATGAAATTTGCTACTGAAATGGTCATTAGAGGGCCTATTTCTCATTTCAGCTTCAACAGTTCTCAAGTCCGTTATTTATAGACTCCCAGCTAAGCTTTAATCAGAATTGAAGACCTAATCACAGCTAAAATATATATATAAATCAAATTCTTATTCCTATTGCTACATACAATTCTCAAAACAGTTGACTGAATTGCATGTGGTGAGGATGCTGCCAGAAAAGCAAGGATAGAAATGAAGTGGCTCTGGTCCTGCACAGACTGTTCTACGTGTGCTTTTCTGAGAACAGTCGATTCTGGTCCCAGGGTGACATCCCAGCTGGAACACTTGGAAGGGGAAACAATTATTTTCCAGTGGCTTCATCTGATCTATATATTTAGGGAACGGATTGCTGAATGAGCATAACAGACTGAGCATCATTTTAACAAAAAGAAGGAAACAGTCAACTTGTTACTGGAAATAGATGAATAGTTGAAGGAAGGAGAAAATTACCATTAGTAGACTAAGATCAAAGAAATTTTCAATTTTTCTTCTGCAGTTAATGGAATATATATATATAAAAGTTAAACTATAGGTACCCCAAGCTTTATGTAACAGAAACTGTTGCCTAGTAGTACAACTACACCACTCGATTTAAATAAATTTAAGGATGAGCACACACACAGAACTGGACCAAGGATTCCCAGGCTCACCAGCACCATTTCCATGGATTACTATCTCCAATACCATGATGGCCAGTATGCTGATTGTGTCAGAAGAATATTCCTAGATATTAGATATCTATTATTAAATAGATAGATTACCTATCTATTAGATATCTATTATTAAATAGATATTTCTATTTAGAATTTTTTTTCCCCTTAATCAAGACTTCTAGATAGCTGTTTTGCCTTTAATTCCTAAAAAAATTATCATTCTTAAACACTTTCATTTCAGTTGATCTTCAAGGTCAGTTCAGTAGCCCTGGAGTTTTCTTACTGAAATGAGCAGCTAATTTTACATTTGAAAAGTCATGTCTGAACAACACACTGATCTGTGCGACTTTTTCCGAAACCTGCTTGTTTAATACCTAAAACTGCTGAGAAAGAAACACTATTTCCCCTCTAGCTCCTGTCAAACTTTTTTTGTGAAGTCAACTGCCAAGAGTGTTGTAAAACTCCTATAGAGTACAAAGGTCTTTTGTTCTTTAAAGTGACAAGTTCCTTGCTTAAATACAGTGTCTAGGAAGTTAGTAGGTGTTCAAAACATTGTAACACTAGTATCTTAGCAAAACAAATGAATAAATGACCTTCCACTTTAGTGGGAGATGAGAAGACTTCTTGTATGTTAAAGAAAAAAGAAAAAAACACAATGAAAATGTGGCTGCAACTAGCCAAGAAACATAGCTGTTGGAATGTGAATGCTTTCTTACTTGATGGTTTTATAATTTATGATTGGAAAAATGAGCTCATTAAGATTACAAATTTATAAGTTATGCAATTAAAGGCAGCCTCAATATTATCCACTTAAATAAGATTTCAAGTGAAGTCTGAGCACATAGAGTGAAACTGCTGGAGCGGCAATACTAACCGCTTTATTGACCTTCAAAGTTAGAACTGGGGTGGGAACATGTGTTCTCCTAAAATCTGCATTTCTTCTAAAAATCTACATACATTCCTCAAACTCATTGGGAATTGCATTGTCACACAGTGGCATAAGTGAGTTAAGACTCGAACTTCATGCGTTTAGCAATATAATCCTGTGATTTCTTCTTTGAAGCTCAAATAAGAGAATTAAGATAACCATTATAAAAGCACTGGGAGAAACACTGAAAAAAACGTGTCTTATTAGCAGCTTGAAAGCGTCCATTTTACAACCACAGATGTCTGGAGGCTGAACTACTTGAATAACTTGGCTTTAAACAGTCTTAAGACATATTACAGTCCAAAAATAATTCAGATAAACTGTATTAGGTGAGTTTGGATTTAAAAATCGTCCTTTATCTATTCAGTAGAAGGAAAGTAAAAGACAAGTTAATATTTTAATGAAAGCCTGTGGCACACAAAATGTTAAAAAGTGAGTTAAGAATTCATTACTTCTATTGGATAACATCCAAATGTTGGTGCACACAGATCCCAAATTAATCAGATCACCAAAACATCAAGTAAATTTATCTCCCCGATGGGTTTAAATATAAAAAAACCACCCCCAAAACTCCCATGAGAAACTGAATTCTTTTTGCATAAATGTCTTCGCTGAAATCTGGAATGTAATCAATGTTATCATATTTACTGTAATTTAAAGACTCAAATTAATGAGTACCATGTGTTTATCTACCAAATTTCCACTTGCTAATCTACTCTGGTCATCATTTTCCATGTCAAATGGTTATAAGAAAAGCTCAATAAATGTTTAATAATGATCAAATGCCTTTTCACATAAAAATAAACAACACAAACAACATAGAATACATTTTCATTAACACATAAAAATGGAAAATGGTTCTGCTAGTGATACTGGTGTTCATAATAAAAAATAACCCTTTAGCATAAATGTATGTATTGCCTCGACTGACAGGATAAGAAAGCAGCACATCTAGTGATCTGTGTGGCTGACAAAGTATTAGTTCAGATTTTAACTAATAGATACTAATTGTCATATCACAAATCTAACCTTTAGAATGCAATAATAAATATATTTGTGAAAAGTTATCTGGAACATTTAAGAATCACCTATAAAGTGAAGCATTCTGCCCATGAGAAGCATCCTGCTCAGAAAATACGGATCTACTGAGAAAAAGTGTCAATCACTGCTGATTCCCACCGAGAGGGACATTAACATCAGGATCTTGGTACTGAACAGCCTGTATCATGCGGTCCTTTTTATCAGGTCCATATTATTCCAAAAACATAACTGCACAAATAAAAGAATGCCTAACTGCCAGGTTTTTCGGTTCGGTATCCACTCCTCTGTTTTCCTAAACGATGAAAGATTATTTCTGATTGAGTCACATTAAGCAGTGAACTCCACAGTTGCTTTAGATTTTGTAATTCAGAGCTCTGAGTAGGATTAAGTTGATCTCAGCAGAGATGCACAGATTCCTAAGAAGTTAAATTCCCCCAGATTTGAAATAAATAAATAATTAAATAAATAAATTCAAGTTAATCATCAGAAACAGCCTAATCAGATTAAGGTTGTGAACTCTGGACTACCACAGTGTTTTCCTGCAGCTCGGCAAACTTAATCCACAAATGAGTAAAAGCACTTCTATCAAATACTCCTTTGCAAGACACTAAACCTATCATTTTGGTAAAGAAAACGAGTATCTTTACTAAATCTAATGAGATTTAACCAAGATCTTTAAGGGAGTTATCAAGGGTACAATTGTTGCCATGTTAATCCTTTTTCTCACAACAAACATTTCTTTGGGTACTCAATTTCTCTGTCATTTGAAAGAAGATAGTTAAACAAATATTTCAATAAGAATATATTAAAGTCTTTTCTTACAGCAATTGTAAGCAATTACAGCAATTCTTGTACTAGCAATTAATTTAAAACCCCAAATTTCAGAACCACTCCTCCTCTACAGGCAGTCTGTTTCTCCAGTATTTTATGCTCCCTTGCGCATCTCTCCTTTCTTCCTGAAGATAATCACAACCCCTTTCCTCCCACTTCATAGAAAGGTTCCCTGGCTGTGAGACTGCTGATACTACACTGAGGTCTGAACATAGTTCTGCTAAAGGTTTAAGGAGTAACACTGATACAATTTTGTTTTTAAAAAATATATACATGAAATGTCACCTCACATAATTTACCATATATAATATTTTTTTCCACTGCATTACAGTAATTAAAAGGATAAATTTTGAAACCACTATTATTTTTAGAGGCTTATTTTTACAGATAATTGTATAGTACAATGCTGGGCACACCTAATAAACAACATCAAACCCCCAAATAAGGTGCTTTAGAAGTCTTAACAACTTCTAGGGCATACAAGTGTCAAGGTTTCCCACTCCACCTGCCACAAACCAAAAGACAAGACTGCATTTAAAAATAACATTAGTGCCCTAAAAAAAAATATTATCTGTTCCTTTAATTTGTGTGTTTCCTTCTAAGTTTCCTTTACTTACCTGTTATTTTCTATGAAATGTAAGATTACTTTCAAGATAACAAGCCACTTCTCCTTTATCTATAGTGATAGCAATGGGACTATCAGTACAGAGCCATTTCAAAATACCATTTCATTAGAGCTGCCTTAGCGTACACCACGTGTGATGTAACTTAGACTGCCTTATTAGCAAAGGTCATCCCCATAGCTTAATATTATTGGGTACATTTTACTTGTCAGTTAAGCTTGGATGAATACACACAGTTAACAGATTGAACAAGCCATGCAGATGTTTCCTATCAACCATTGACAAATGAGAGATAGATAAGTCCATACAGTTCTCATAACTTGCTGGTTTTGACATGCTGATATCTGTATAACAAACTGTTCACAACTACAAGGAGAAATTAAAACTCTGCCATGGAATGAATCCAACTTAGCTTGCAGCTAAGAAGCTGCACTTTCCTGTCACAAATACTATGCCATTCTAATACATGATATTTGCCATAAAGTTTTGGGGCCTCTGAAGCAGTCCAAATTGATGTAATTGATGAATACACAAAATTGTACTTCCCTGAATTTATGAGTAAGAATCCATTTCACCCATAAGCTTCTTTTCTGTAACTCTTTATCCAAAACCCTAGAAATGCTTTTCTTCCCAATGTTCCCTGTTTGGCTTTCTGCACCTCCTAATCATCTTTGATCCTTCTGTCACCTCACTTCAATGTGTTTAACACTGCAGTTAAGTGCCACCTTGTTTATGCTCAGCCAAACTGACTGTAGAGTGCCCATACATAACTCAGATGGCTGCATACTGCTACACAAGGTGTTTGGAACATGTGATAATGGTCCCCATTTCAGCTCTCATAGTCTATAATAGAGGTTAATTTTTGCTTATGCTTCACCTGAAAGAGAGACAGAAACTTTTGTGTACCAGCTCTGAGATTTATCTCAGCCCCCTGCAGAAAAGCATTAAAATTTCATGGTACCAAAAAAAGCTAATCAGGCTATTCATACATAATCCTGCTCAATTTAAGATGAAATAAACTATGTCTTAAGAACATGCAATTTTGGAATATAAACAAACAAACTTTGAAGGCTTCAGAATCTGTATTTTGGCAATATCCATATTGGACCATCACTGCTTCTGGAGTACAGAATCCTTGCACTGCTAAGATCGGGGTAAGGAAGAAGACTCAAGTGCGACTGATGTTTTCCTTGCACATCTGGAGACAGAATCCATCCTTAAAAACAGAGCCCAAGGGGACTGAGAAATAGGCCAGGGCTACTAACACATGGGTACTATGGTCATGATTTGTCTAGGACTGACAGAGAGGATTTGCCATGGAAAAGCAGCACTTGACTGAAAGAATAGTACTGTCCAAGAACAGTTTTGGGCCAGTATCTTCTCTCAGGATGAATCCCCTGACAAGCAGAAATCTTTATGGACAGTAGGACAAGGGTTGCAAAACCCCAAGCAGAAATATTGTGCTTATGTCACACATAGTACAGGAACAGGGAGTTTGAACTTCTGGAAATGATTCATTGTACCTCCACTGCACAGCTAATCTGTGCATGTGCAGTAAATCCAGTCTACTCATATGCATCAGACTTGCCTCGTATGCACAAATTACCTGTGTGGTACACACACTGCGGGTTTGCACATATGCAGAAGAAGACTCAAGGATTCCCCAAGGAAAGCAAAATTTTGTCCAAACAAAATCTCTGTAGAGAAACATGAATGTGGCAGAAAATATCCCTGACTATCTTGTCTCCCAAAGTGGTCAAATCCCCTTTGTGGTTTTCAGGCTGACCCATGCATGGAACTCTGGAAAGACACTTGCTCTTCCCCAAGACATCACAGGCTGGATTAATGTTCAGCAAAGGAAATAATTGAGGAAAATAAACTGTCAGGGAAGACAAAACACAATCATACATTTTACTGCACACCTCCAGAATTGGAGGGCTTATCCAAGAGGTAATACTGATAAATATTGAAGAGAGCCCTGATTTAGAATAAATGTTGACTGCTTAAGAGAATGACATGCAATTGCATCCATGCATATGTATCTTGATAGCTACGCAAACAATATTTCATTGGTCATTATTTTTTCCTCAACTATAAATCAGCACTCACATTTTCCTGTTCATTCTTCATGGAAATGCTCTAAGTATATATTGGACAACTTCTGATTAATTTTCTTTTTTTTTTTTCCTTTCTAAAAACAAAAACATTTTTCTTCAGAACACAACAGTCTTCTCAAATAGAAATGTAAATTAACTAGCTTTTTATTCTCCAAATACTGATTTTTCACCATAAGTATCAGATTTCATGCCAAGGGGTATTTGTTTATTTTCTAAATAAAACTGTATCACCTATTCAGTACAATTAATAGAGAACAACTTGACTCTGAATGCATTTTTGAAGTAGAGATTAAGCAGTCATACATTTATAAATACTGCCTCATTTTACTCAGCTAGTTATTCCATTATTCATTTTATTCCTATGAAAATTACAGAGATAGGTTTGAAATATGCAGACCAGACCCAGTACTTTGTTCATCAAAGAGCTGCCCCTAACAATGGGATCATACATCTAAGTTATGTAAAAGCATCAGCAGCTTTAGATTTCTTGGATAACGCTTATCCTTTCTTGGTTTCTGAATCACAGCCATTACTCCATAACACTATGGTATTATCAGATACTGTAAGAGCTATTCTTGCACAAATAATACACACTTCCTTTGCCAGTCTCACCAGAAGGAGAAGACCTTATATACGTTGGAAAAAATATATTCTAAACATCTATGTGAAGTTTAAATTTCTATCAGTAGGCAGCAACACTTACGTGTAGCATACAAAACCTATGTGTTTATGTACAAGTATGTGCCCAGACAATTTCTATACCACTATGGTGCACTTCTTCACATGTTGCTTCATTTTGGTTTAAATGTTACCTGACGCCATTTTCCAAGTACATACAAGTAAAAACTATCTGGTTCATATGCTTTTTATAGATGCAGTGCTAGGGCCTAAATAATAGGCCCTGAAACAAAGTTGACCTCTAGATAACCTCACAACCAAACATTATCCATTATTGGTATCTGCTAATTAGTAAAATCTGTATTACCTTTAGTGTTTATTATTAGTATCTGATCATTAATGAAATATGTATGCTCACTAGTGAAAGATACAGCTTTGATAAAATATAATCAGTAGTGAGGGTGAAATGTGAGAATGTGTATCCAGCTTCCCTTGTTTAGCTTTATTCAAGGCTGAGAACCCAAGTGTTCGGCCTTGTTAGAAACTCCCTTGGTCTCCTCTCCCAAGTCCTGACCAAGCCTTGGGTGGAATCCAACAGGAAGATGAAACCAGGTGTTTCCACTCAAAGAAAAGTGTAAGTCATTCTGGCTTGCTGGTTTTTGGTATATAAGACTGGACCCGCCTGCCGCAATTCTGGAAGCCTCACCTACGGATGGACACACCGCGTAGGACTTCCCACTTGCTGGGAAACGCTATCCAAATCCTTGCTGCAACTGGGGCTCCCCAGCAACTCTGGATCTGGATGCTGGTGATGTATGCAAGTGGTAATGTATCTTTCTTAATCACTATTCTCCCCACAGTGTAGTAATGATTAGGTGCATTACCTTGCTTATTCTTGTTTTCTATAATTAACTGTATGCAATAATAATTAAGTGTACTATTCTGTAATTTTTCTCATTGCTTATTTTCTGTATTACTTGGTTATATCCTTTAATTCTTAACAGTAAAATAAACCTACTCTTTTCACTCTGGTGTCTGAGTTTAATTGGCATCCTCAACCAGCAAAACAATAGAACATACGTATGGATCAACATGATGTTTTAAATTATTTTAGTAATTCTCCCCAACAGACTGCAAACCAGTTGAATTAGGCAGCAAATATGTGCATTTGGTGCATGGTCAACTGGATAACACATACCATGGCTGCTACTTGGGAACAACAAGATTTTTCAGCAAGACTGAAGAGTTGCTCTTGCCCCTTGTGAAGCCCACATGACTGCTGGGGCACTTAAGGAATTTTAGGGATGTTGAACCTTTTGCTCATTTGTAATCACAGACTAATTTTATTTTTCAGTTTGATGCAGAAGCCGCCCAATTTCCAAACAGAAACCTTTAAACATGGTCATCTGTTTAGTGTGTCTTATGTTGAGTCTCACAACCAAAACTGGTATGTGTGTGGGAAGGGGAAGTACTGGTTGGGGATGTAAAACTGCTAGTTTATAGAAAAAGCTGAGGTACAGCCAGGATATGTGATTCACCCAAGGTCAGAAAAGCCGAAAGTGATAATCAAAACCAGAATCTGCCTCTTCTGCCTCAGCTGTGAGCTTTAGCCAAGAGGCAGATGCCACCTTGCAGATTACACTGTATTCACCACAGTCAGTAAAGCCAGAGCTCTGTTAAAGCTAAAGTACCTTTGTAACAGCTCACCATCACAAAGCACGACTAATTAATTCACTTTCCAAATATGTTTTTTAAAAATTTCTATCACACCAAACAAGAATAGCACTAGAAAGACTAGTGCTACTAAACCTACATTCCTATATATGCTGTTGGTCTACAGAGAAAAGCTAAACCTTCAAAGAGAGAGGATTATATGATGAGATAGTAGTTCAACACACACAGATAGTCTTTTGTTATTTTCTGAACTACATTCATCTCCCTTTTCAGCAGGGGCTTTTTTTTTTTTTCTTTTTAAACTAAAGAAAAATCCAACTGTGTATTCTCAACTGATAAAAACCGATTTTGTGTGTCAGTGCACAGGAAAGCTGTAGAAATTTTGATAAAAGCTCCTTCTAGGGGGGTGTGTGTCAGGGAAGAAAAGGCATCAAAGAGGTTATGTTGGACAATGTTTCATATACCATGGTTGCAGGTGACCAGAGAAAGAGGCTTTCTGTATTACTTTTCTTTGGTTACTCCATTAATTTTCAGTTTAACAGCAATGTCACATGCTGGCTAGGGTTCAAATATGATAAAAGAGGCCTATAAATGAAAGAGATTTACAAATTACTTGGATAACATTAAAAGTGATATCATAATTTAAACTACTTAAAGTGTTATAAGGATAGTTAAAATCTATCAGTACTAACATCTAAAAACTGTACAAACTCATAAATTTAGATACCTAACCACTAATATATCTCAATATACATACATATGTAGACCCACAGCCCAGTTTATCTTATCTGAAGCACTATCTTTGCATGGCCACAAAACTGATATGGGAATAGCACTGTCATTCTAAGAGAACTCAATAAATAAACTGAATGTATATTTTACCTGACAGGGGAATGCCATCATCACCAGGTTAAACAACTAAAACTCCAAACATGCATATGAACATGTAAGCAGCAAGATTGTTGGTCAGAAAACAGATGGGCATCAATGATCTTCTCAATTATATTTCCACCTGGTGGGAAGTATAATTTCTGGTATAGTTCCCCCTCTCTCCTTTCTCCTTACTCATGTGTTTTTTAAACATGGATATACATGATACATATCCTCAGATGGCAGCATTTCCATAACAGTAAATCAGGCTGCTGTGCTTACTGAAGTTATTTTCATGTTCACCAATGATGAAAAATGATGTCTCTAGAACTGCAATCCACACTACTTTGTGAAGTCAAACACATGGCCTTGATACCGCCGTAAGGTTTGGTAAAATACATTTGTCACAGGGAAACAGTCAGAAAGACTGCGAAATTCCTCCTGTTCCTTGTGGGATCCATTCAAGTTTATATGGTTTTAGGCCGACCGTTTGTTTATTTACTGCCTCATTGGCAAAATACTGTGCCAGAAATAAGTATGTAGAATAAAAAAACCTCATCTACATTTTCCTCATGTAGACATATTTGTGTTTAACTCACGTATCTTACCCTCACAGTATAGGGTGATCAACCTATCTACTTATACCTCATCAGAAGGCTATTAGTGGTAATTTATGGAAAATACGTAGTAACTAATTATTAAAGTAACCATAACAGGTTTATCTCTCATGAAGGCCTAGTAAATTCACCGTATGCTTAGAAATATTTGCCCCATCCTTTCTTATTTCTTGCCTGGAGAGTAAGAATTATGCATTATCCAGTTATAAAATAAGATTGCTAATACCCATACATAAATTCACAAAGAACTACATGTAACTCAGTGGTGTCACAGATGAAATAAAAATATCCCTATACACAAAATCTTCACAGAAGAACCACATACATGTGGTGACTGTAATTTAGTCATTAGTTTACAGAAAAATCCAAAGTTTTCTGTGTGCTATAAGTCTACATAATGTCTCAAATGCTAGTTGTCACTTGTTATCTTTCATTTACCTGAAAATGTATAAAAAAATCGTATCACTAGACAGGTTGTTATTGGCCACCTACTTGAAGATGTTCAGGAGAGCTACTATAGCAAAAAAAAAAAAAAAAAAAAAAAAAAAGGGCTTAATAAATTGATCTACTTTTTTCAGAGTGATCCAGGAACTAGGTTGCTAAACACACATTTTGGAGTGGGGAGAAGATGGGCAAAACACTTCTACAGAAAGTCTGCTGTTACCTCTACAGACAGAAAACTTGTTACATAGTTCAGAAATATGTAACTCCCCAACAGACTTTGGCTTAGAAAATACCCTTGGATGGGAGAATCTTGATTTGCACAGCCATTTTTAACCTGATTTCATTTTTATAAAGAGAAAAATTGAAAATATTCTTCAAATATACCATGTTATGAAGTGTAGAAGAAAGAGAAACTCCCCTAAAGGGAAGCACTGGCAGAACAATTCTAGTAAATGTATCTTGGCTACACTGCTACACTGAAAAATGTAAAATCTTATTTCCTCCAAAAGCATTACCAGACACTTTAGAAACGCTGCATGGCATGCTCATTCACTTCATCCTTCACTGATGCATTGTCACCTCTAACTAGAAAGGCAGCGGTACTTAACAGTGTGTAAAAATATCTCCCTCCAGTTAAAAGTGAGGAGGAAGGACAACTTACCCAGTAAGTTAACTTAGTTTATGCTAAATGTATTAATCCCCTACAAACCAAAAAGTGTGTTCTCTGAATATTTCTAAGACGGTGATGTAGACGAGGCTTGTGTAAAATATAGAGAAGCCCTAAAAATATGCATGTAACACTCACATGCCTATGTGCAAAGGCAGGCATAGATAACAGCTCTGGAAATAAAACATTAATTATAACAGCTGAACATAAATAGAAGTGTGAAGTATAATAATTCTAAAATAACACATCCTTGGGGGTGGGGGGTGTAATTACTCTAACAAAATGAAGTTTCAAGTTCTTGCAACAGCACACAGTATTTCCAGTGCTAACTCCAGTATAATTTCTTACAAGAATGCCATCAATAATCCTGCTATAGTAACTCCCTGGAGATAAAGGATGTGCCAGCTCAGATTTTGCAGAGACAAATCTCTTGGGGGGGCTGGGGAGATGACGGGACACGGGGACGGGACACACGACCAGATAATTTTTCTGTGCAGATTCTAATATGCTCAAGTGACTTTATCCTGACACAGCTGAGTTGCCCTCTTGTTCCTTTTCAATTTGATTAGTATAGCAAGATCTGCTTTTATATAGTGTTTAGAAATAATCACAGATAAGAGTTCATTTGATGCACCCTGCATGCCAGATTGTCAGAGCACTAAAAGTTTAATTGATAATAAAGATAATATCATTGCCTTACATTTATATGGCACCTTTCACAGTGAAAGATCCCAGAGGCGCTGTTGACTTACAGGTACCACCGGAGTGGAAATGTGATTGCTATTTGCTACCACATAGCAAACAAGCTACAAGAAGGCACAGAAAATGAAATCACCACCCAAAAGCTCAGAATTCTCCTCTCTCACTCTTCCCTGAGAGCTTTGGTCCTGCATAACAACTGGGCTTGATAAGACAAGCAAAAGTAAAATTTAACATTCAACTCTTTTCTATCCAGTTATTCTGATTGGTAGCTGAAAGAGAATGCAGATGTTGAAGATACTCCAGTTATTTTTCACAATAATTTAATCACAAAGATCCTCTGAAGTACAAACAATGAGATGAAGAGATTTTCAGGTGCCAGTGCGACAACAGGGTCCAGGTTTCACAAGGCCTGGGTGAATGGCTGCCGCTAAGATTTTACCATCATGGTTTCTGGAGAGGATGGCAAAAGCCACAGCACCTCAATTCCCTCCTAATTCAACCCTGTCCTTGTACAGTGGAGAACTGCAACTGAGCTGCACTGAGTACAAAAGCTTTGAAAAAGCTTCTCAAAAGCACGGATCCTGTTCACATTCAAAAAAATTCAAAACATTCAAAAAACCCACAAAATCATCTGAACGCAATCATTGTAATTTCCAGTTGATGGAAGAGTAATGATTAGCTCATTTCTCACGACTGCAGCAAATGGGATGGGGGAAGGGGCAAACCGTCTCCCCTTTGTTTCTCAGGCATACCTTAGTTCAACCAATACAGAAGACAGTATCAATGTATTCTGGATGTTTCTAACTAGTATGTGACAGCAATCTGCTATTCAGAAGGCAGAAGTGCTAGCCAAAGCCTGATGACCAGCTACTCTACTAGAGCCCAGCAAGGGCAAGATTCTGCTCAAGTCATGAAGAAAGAAATCAGCCTCAACAACACTGATGCACAAATCTCTCTCCAGTGATGAATGGTAAGCAGACATCTGTTCCTGGACTTCCCTACAGCATTTAGCATTGTAGATCAGAGACATGGCAGGGATCCAAAGAACTGTACTAAAGTCCTTTAAGTCCTTTTTGAAGGCACATACAGAAAGTATGGATGCAAAAAGCAATCTCAGCAGTGCAACGTCTCCTCAGAGGACTGACAAAGATAGACTCTGCATTTGTATTCACAACAATAGACTCAAGCAACAGCAACAGACAAATGGCATTGAAGCCAAAGTTGCATTTATCTCATGGAAGCATAAAGACATCCCAAACCCCACAATTTTGTAATGTTTACCTGAAATCAGAACTGGACACTGAATCTGAACCCAGGCTCACACAAAGATAAAACACCGAAGAATACCCAAATACCAGTCCTACAACTGATGGCAAATTTCAACTACAGGCATTGATGCTTGGCCAATACATTTCACGGTTTCTGCATTCCTTGTCACTTCTCGTTCCCAGAGGGAACTACTTAGAAGTGATGTTTCACTACTTACCAATATACTGCATTTTGTATAAATCACTTAAAGCCAGCCGAATTTCAGGCAGGGTGGGAAACCTTCTAGAAAGAGCACCACTACCAGAAAAGTCAGCACCTACTGAATTAGGCATCAAATAACTCTACCTCTCAACTTCCTGAGTATGAAGAAGTAGGTACTCTTCTAACTAAGCTCATGATCTTGGCCTTTGTTCTTTGGACTACAAGTAGGTGAAAAGGCAGACACTCATTTTTTTCCCCCAATTTGGAATATAATGTAACAGAATACTTTAGATTATTCTTACATCTTTTAAAAAAAATGTTAATTAAGCAGCCATAAATACATTTCATCTCATATCTCTAGCTAGCAAGTCAGGTTATTTTGTCAAAAGGAAAGAAAAAGAAAAAAAATTAGTCTTTCACCTGTACTTAAAATACTAAATTTTATATTTCGATGAAAAGAAAAATTGCTGAATTTGTTGTTCTTACTTTAAACTCATTCAGGTCTAATGTATGAATACTACAGCAGAAATTAAAGTAAGTTCCTTTTTTTTTTTAAAAAAAAAAAAAAAGTATCATACAAACTGGATCCATTCCATTCACAGAATTAACTTCCACCCATATCAAAAGTTTTCTGTGGACATGATAATGCTCTCATCTTCACTTCTGATGTTTATACAATCTGTTTCAATTGAGTTATGGTAGATGCTAAACATAAGCCCAGAAATGGATCCACTCTGTTTTCAGTGGACACACATAGCCATTTTAGATCTACACCTTTGTTGCTGAATACATCTTCATCTTACATTTTTTGTTTGGGAGTTTCCCAAAGTATTTGTTACCCGTGTATTTCAGAAAAAAACCCACCAAAACAAAACAAACAAAAACAACCAACAAAAAAACAACCCAAAAGTTTATTATTAAAATAAAAGCAACATGTGCATATATTTTCTGGTTCATTGTTACAAAAGGAGATGTTTCTGGCAACAGAATGAGTTACATACTAAATCTGGAGGACAGGGAAGTTATTAGTAGATTCAGATTAATTTCATTGTTGATGAATGCCAGGCAATGCATTCATACACACAACTGGTCTCTAAATAAAATAAATTTACTCAAGAGAAATACCTTGCTATTAGCATAGACATTTTAATGAATGTTGCTGCTCTTGTATTAATGACAGTGAGAAATAACACAAAATAAAAATATTAAGGTGCATTACAAAACTAAAGTGCAAAATGAATCATTAAATATTCTGAGTGACGTGGCATACAAGCAGCGCTAAGCCTTTTCCTGTAATACCATACTTGAACTGTTTATAGTAAAAGTAATACAGACTGAGAAATGTGCAATGAAAATTATTATTACCAAAATAAATATCCTCCAGGTTTTGAACCCTATGAGGATGTTTTATCTGCTGCTATCAAGTGAGGATTCTGCATTACTGATCTATTGGACTGTTCACTATTAATCATAACAAGCTGTTTCAATTTTCCATTGAGCCATAAACTAGACATGAGACCCTAAAAAAGGCAAATAAAAAGAAAACATAAGTCTAGAACATACCTCTAATAGATGTTGGCAAATTTCTATCCAGATCAGTTTCATAGTTCAAAACAGTCTCTTTTGCAAACCAAGATCTAGAACGTGTATCACATACTTATTCTCATTTAGCACATCTACAAAGAACAAATTAAATGAAATATCTCTTGGGATCTTGAGCAAAAAAACACTGAAAGGCTCAGCTTCAGCTTAGAAGTCTGTTAACACATGTGCTACGTTACATATAAACACTGACTGCTTTGGCAAATTCATTTTTCTACAATGAATTATGTATGAACTGCTTTAATTCCTCTTCTTCCCTCTGTTAAGAGCAGTCAACACCATGCTCTTAGACTGGTAAGTCATTCAGATCATCTGTGGTTTTAAGTCATATATTCAGCTGTTTCAGTCACATCCCTGTTTGCAATCACCTCCACAGGTTGTTTTGTTTTCAATAAGCAAAATGCCTGACAGTAAACTTTTCAACACCAATGACAAATATTGCATCTTCTGCTGTTAATCCTTTTGATGAAGATTCTCTGATCTATTACAAATGTAAACCCTCATTAAGATTTTTTTTTTTTTTTTTTTTTTTTTTTTTTCACTACCACAAGGGAAACTCCAAGTCATTTCTCTCTCACTGATCCTTTAAGAGCCTGTGGCTACTGCTGATCTGTATTAATTGCTACTGAGAATTCAAAATCTGCATCTTCAAAACAGGCCAGAATAGCTCTCTTCATCATTATGTCAACTGCAGTAACATTTTACCATAGAAACCCTGAGCACGATGAGGCTGGAGTCTTATGTGATTTCAGAGTAAGAAATCATTTCTGGTGAATTACATTTACAAAACAATTTAGGGCTTTTTCCTTGCAACAATAATTTCAACAAGCACTTTGCTCTTTCCAAGTTCTTTTAAGTACATCTGAACTCACCACTGTTTGCCAATCTAGAACAGAAAAAGTTTTCTTTGTATATTTAAGTCATTAGGCCTACAATTTCCTCTTCTCTGAAGCATTCTTTCCAGTGAAGTAAGCATCACCTAAATTTGGCCCAAACCTGCAAAGTCAAAAATAGATATGCAACATGCATACCCAAGTTTTAAAGACAAGTTCCCTGGGATTAAACAGAATGAGCACAACATTCAACAATAGCAGAAAGAAAAGGATCTCTAAACTCTCTTATATCTGCAAACTTACTAGTTCAGTAAAGTAGAGGCGGATTGGAAAACAGTTTAAAAAACCCAAATGTGTTCAAAAATATTATTTCTATCTGTGTGAATATATACACAAAAAATGTGTACAAAGTTTTCATCCTAGACCAGATATATGTTAAATGCAATTTCAAATTGTCACTAGCTTTACTATACACCTCAGAGCACTGCAGTATATATGCATTTACTGATAGACTAATCAGAAAAAGAAACGGGTTTGCCTTAAAATTCTTTCTTCGGTGAGACACCAAGGTATCAAATCCAATGGTGCTGCCTTTCCTGTCAGTCTGCTTTATTAGCTCAAGAGCACTAACACAAAAATATCTTAACCACTTAAATAATAACTTGAGGTATCATATGCACAAATATGAAAGATAGGCCTCCCTAACTGTTGGCATTTCCAAGTGAGAGAAACCATCACTTCTGCACAACAGGTGCCAAGAAATGAGAGACTAATGCATCATTTAAATATAAAGATCCAGCAGCCATGGAGGTATTGGCCAAACAGTTAAAGTTTCAAGTAAAGCAAAAGGTTTCAAAAAAATTGAAGCAGTTACAGAAACAAAACCTACTAATGTGACCAACAGGAGCCCATGGAAATGTAATCTTAAAAACCCGAAGCTGGTATTTTCACATATTCTGATAAAACACTGATGACATTTTAGCTCCAGAAGACTAGTATCTACATTCACTAAAGAAAACAGCTTACTATGAATAGTACTTGTTTGACATCAGACATTTATTGAAATAGCCCTAAAACAGTAATGTAGCATTATTTTAATTTTTCTATGAATCATTTACAGATCAAAAATGCCTAAAAATAAAACTTGGCAGAACTCTAAGCTAACAAAGTTGTTTTGTTTTTCCCCCTAAATTGGAAGGCATTTTAATATCCCACAGCATGTGACTTCTTCTGTGAAACATGGATTTACCAAACACTTGGGCAAGCAGAAAAAAAGCTAGGTTCTAAGGTTCATATAAGAATATACTTAAAGTGCATGTTGCAGAGTCTGACTGAAATTGGGCTGGCAAAGAAGCTTATGAAACATAATAGCCTGAAACACAAAATACTTGATTACATTGTTTTATGTTTACTACTGATTTTAAAGCCATGAGATATATTGTAGAGAATAAAATCTAGAATAAGATGCAGGTGATGAAAAGATTTTCCTCTAAAGCTGCACAAATAGAAAGTTTGACAAACAATCCATACATTCAAAAATCCAGAAAAAAAGAAGACGGGAAATTATGATACTCAACTGTCAAACACTCAGAAGAAAGATGAATGGCAAGGTTTAGCTATTTAGCTCAACATCAAAATTTGCTTACCCTCTCAAGCCCAGAAGTAATTTCCAAAGAGTTACAAAAATCTGAAATCTTCCCCTTCTTATAGGAAACCAGGTGCAAGCATCTGCAGCATTTATAAGACTAAAGTGCACATAAATAATGTATTTAAGACACACGCCAGACAGAAGTCAATGGCCTTGACAAAATTCTGACAGCAGAATGCAACACCCATGCTCCATATTTGAGTTACGAAGGGGGTCTTGCGTAAAACATGTAAAAGTTAGCATCTCGATGTTATGGGCCTTTGAACCAGGCTAAAGTGCCAAAATAAATTCTGGCTTGTAACTGGCACAGAGATACTGAGAAGATAGCTTGGTAGGTGGCATCTAGGTCTGCATCTCTGCATTTTATGGACAGGTAACAGAACTGCCAGTATTTTAGAGGAGGGAAACCTAAACCAGCAAAACCTAAACAACTTTAGTGTATTTTGCAGTCACTGTCAAGTTTGCAGGGAAAAAAAAAAAACAAACAACAAACTTGTTTCAGTCCAAAACCATTTATCATTATTTTTAAATAATGTCAAGGAGTTCTCTAAAGCTCTTCAGTCATACATCATCTGTGTCTTACAGAGGATTCAGGTGGTAAAAGCAAACAAAACAAAAAAACAAAATCACTTTTTGTGATCTGAAAGGCTCTAGAAATAACACTATATATCAGCAAATGAAAACTTCAGAGACGTTATTCTAAAAAAATCCCAAACAACCCTGTAGTGACTGAAAAAAAAGATCTCTTTAAAACAGCATGTATTTCACACTGCTTTGTCTAGAAGTGCATTTTGCTCTGGGATTTTTTGTTTTTCCTCTACCTCTTCACTGCTAGGATTCAAATCCCAATTAGCGTGGGATAATATCAATTCAGCTAATTTTCTCCCTTTCAGAGGCAGGCCCTCTGCTCAGCCCTTCGCTCCAGTCTCGCCCCTGGCATTTCAGTACTGCTCAACTCTCACTTAAGAGCATCAGATCAGACCCCTCCAACCCAGCAGCCTCCAAGTTCTTAACCATGAAGTACAAATTTCCCAGGATATCTAAGTAGGTTCTAGCCGTTCATTTACTTGCCTGGTTTATTCTCCCTGTGTGGCATTAGCCTCTCACGTATGGATATAAGGCAAAATTGCAACTTTACCATCTACAGCAGCTCACACATACAACGTCTTCAGGTGTTTCCATCACGTAACTTTACACTGGGAGCACTGCTCACTCAGAGATGCATATGCTGAAAATACTTCCGATACGTTCCTGACATGCTTCACCTACATTACCTGTACCAAACGCACATAGACATATGGACCGGTTATACAGCAGTGAAGTATATGTATATACCAGGATGAGATACTCCTTTTGTCCACTCCATATGCTTCCAGCTCTATTCTATATGAATTTATACCTGGAAAAGAACATGAGAGTCTGGAAGACAATGTGAATTTCCACACTTCTTTAACTGGCATATTCTCTTGGTTTGTACCACCAATCAGAAATCACTACGACAGTATATTGGTAGCATGCACTTTAGGCTTCTCCCTAAAACGTCACCAGTCCCTGCCCCCAAAAATAAGCCTAAATAGAAAACCAATTTAAAAATCAATGTAGTATTGAACTACTAAATAGCCTTTAACCATAATTTTTCAGAGTGAAAACAGAGGCAGACCATGGAAGTCAGTATGTTACTGAAAGCCAGATGGTATTTGGTTCTCTTGCAAATCCTCCCTTCCTTCTTTCTCAAAAATCACATTCTCAGAAGATTGCAGCCCTTTTGTTATACATAACATGTGATTCTGAAGCCTGTGTATGGCAAAGCCAATAATGCATTCAGGCTAACACATGCATTCAATCCTGCTGCAGAAATCTCATTAGAATCTCATCACATTCTCATTTCTAATGAGAAATTCTCATTAGAACCACCACAGAGGTGTCCCAGCTCCTGGAGCTGCATGGGTACCATTCCCTGCGTCATGCTGACCAGTCTCCTGTCTGCTTTTCCTGATTATTTCCTTCTGCCCAGGTTAGCTGTTAGAGCTGCTAAATCAGATCACAAGCTTAGATGCTTTCTTATAGCTTTAGTATTGTTTGTAAGGCAATGAGATTGGAAATTGGGTTCATATTTTTATCCTTGCAATCTCCCTTTGGTTAAGGCCATAATGCTGTATGTATTATGGAATAACAACCTCCCTAATGCTGTGTTAAACTGAAGACCAAACAAGAACCCTTCCTCTCAAAAATCCACAGCTTAATCTCTTCCAGACATAACATCAGAATTCTGTTATTGCACAAGACTACAGAAAGAAGTTTTTCATGATCAGGCAAAGGACAGAGGATTCAGGTCTTCTGTTATCACCAGGACAATCCTCCTATGTGAGCTTTGTAAAGCTCTTCTATAGTCCTATCAAAACAACAGGAAAAGATTTTTCCTATTTCTACAGTGTGGCTGCATCACTTCATACACCATTTACAGCTTATAGGATGCTATAATTGTAAGATTCATACAGGGGCCTATTAAAGAAACCCCTGATGTGGGTTTTGGAAAAGACAAATGCAGTGCAACACAAAACTCAAGTCACTTGCTCTTGGGAAGGTTCACACGTAAGGTATTTTGGGGATGTTCAAACTGCACTAGGAATTCCGCAAATATTCTAAGCTATTTACAAGTCTTAAGAGTTATAAATAGTAAATACTTTCTACTTATTTACTTACTGACATCTTGATTTTAATTTAACAGTCACCTTGATATTCAAGTTGCCAAATACATTTGTTTTGGAAACTGTATTCATTTAGTTAATAAATATTTCTCAGACTGCTTTCTGAGAAAGTAAAATGGTTTGAGCTCTAGAACAGGTAACAATTCCTTAAGTTAATTTCAACACAGAATCTCCACAACAATTGTCCTTGCTTTTCTGGTAATTCACTTGTGTTACACAAGAGGAGAGTTAGCATCAGCTTCCCAGTTTTCTCTTTAGCTAGCCATACCAAACCTTACAAAACAAACAGAAAACTCTAACTGTCTGGTCTCTGGCAAAAATAAAGGCTCAGTTCTCTCACCACCAGCCTCCCTTTGGTGTTTGGATTCTACTACAGTGCCCCAAAGCGGATTTCCTCCCTGCACATTAGAAGGTTTATACCAACAGACAACTGCATTGTGACGAAGATGGACGAAAGCATGTTAGGCAGAAAAGAAAGACTTCACTGAATATCGCATATGAAAAAGCATCTCTCATACAATGAAATAATTTTTCTTAATGTTTTAAATAAATGCTGCTTTTCATTCCTCTCAAACTGCATTTATGGTATAATTATATGATTACTGGGGGCTTCATCTAGCTGAATTATAGGGTGTCTCTCCCACATTAAGGTTTGTGAAAGAGTCTCTCTGCTTCCCTTCATATTTCTCTAACAACCGACAAGGATACTCTCAAGGCATTCTATAATTCAATTACAACTATCCTCTGAGAAACATATAATTTTATAGAAAGAAGATTTAAGCCATCATGTATCCATTTTTTTCCTGTTATGAAAGCATTTGTCTAAAGTCTGGTATTAAATTTAAATTGGTCTGAAACAATCTTAACCCAATAGTTTTCAAATGTGTCATTTGACTGTTGTCAGATTGTCACAAGCCCCCAAACTCACTTTTAAGCCTAAGTGCTATATGGGCTAAGTATGTGTTGAAGACTATTGTATGGAAAACACTACACAGGGAGTGTATGACAGGCTGGGTGCGTGTGTGTAAATATATATCATATATGCGCTCACCTCAACTTATGTGAAACTGAATTTTACATAAATACACACATGAAACAGATTCAATTGCAATTCAACTGTAACATCACATTCTTAGCTGCTATACTAAATGCAATATGCTAATTACAATGCAAACAACAAATGTCTGAGCTAATTAGTAAATGGCATTTTAGTATCAAAAATGCTTCCCTACCATACAGATTTTTCCAGGCACAGAAATACTGGTTCATAACAAATCAGAAAGTGTTTTATATGGTGGGTTTTTTTCCCCTAAGGAATGATATCAATGCTGATTGTAGCCAAGAATTTTAAAAGTACTCAACAGACAATTCCAACTCAGCAAATTTTCTCATATATTTCAAAGCAAAGTAAAGCCTAACTCCTGCAAGTAACTACCCCAAATAAGCTACAGATGGCCTGAATTTGTACTCTACCAAAACAGCCAAAACCTTGCAAACAGCAGGATGTCTACACTCACTGCACAGCTCATAGGTATAACAAGTCCTACAGTTCTAGATGCAGATGGAAAATGGGTTTAGATTTGCAAATCTTAACCAAAGTTAATTTCCATTATTTTTACTCAGTTTCAGTTGAATGATAGAACTAAATTTCTCATGTCTTCTATTTTAAATCCATTGTAGGGATTTGAAAAAATATATATAGTTTATTTTACTGTTTAAAGACTTTAATCTAGGGCTATTTTTCTAAAAATCAATATTTATTACACAACTAGCATTTCATATTATCAATATCCTGTGCATCACCAAATATTATTACAAGAATACAACATTTGAAACGTGATCTTCAGCTTGATCAAATAAAATAGGACAAAAAAGTGAGTAAATTGTAAAGAAAAATAATGCAGCTATCTCATAAATGCACACAATTATTAGAGGAACAAAAAAAACACCATGAAATCTCACAGTTCTGGAACACTTTGACACTGATGAGTAGAGACACATGAGTTTGCTTACCCTGGTGTAACTAGAGCTCTCCAGTGTCACAGACTACTTGTGGTAGGCATCAGAATTGTTTTTACAAGGCTACCTGGAACAGCTTTTCTAATGCCCAAGTTCAAAGAGAAACTAGATTTGTTCTCAATATTTGTTCTCATCAGGAACTTTACTGTCTTGAGGCTTTTGGACATATCTACAAAAACAATAGACCTGAAAGGAACAATGCTTATTGTAGCTCAACTTGTGGAACATACCAACGAACTTAGCACCAAATTCCAAAAGCAAGTAAATAACATTCAGTCTTCCTGACAACTTACTCTTGGTCAAGTCTTTTCTGATCTAGTATTTTGCAGTTATTTTAACCATGAGGCTGGAAAGCAAACATTTTCACTGTTAATACACACTGCTTTGTTTATACACAAAAAATACCTTTGTGTATTTAAGTCATCACTTGTGATTTTTTCAGATGCCACCGAAATGAATTCTGAAAGCATCCCTGGGGCACAGAACTCCCGCTGTACCATGTAAGGAAAACAGACCTTGTGCATTTTCAAGTCATCTTTACTTTTTACTTTTTTAGTTTATTTTAGTGTTTTTGAAATCTGCAGCCTCAAAGCAATCTCTGACTCATCTCTTTCCTCAGTAAATTCAAAACAAGCCATCAGAATAATTCAACTGCACCACATCAGTTATTTTCTATTTCCTAGTATTTCAAGCATGACTGGATGGCAGCCAATGCCAAATGCTGATTTTTTGTAAGGGTAACCACTTGGTACCCAGGGAAGGGAAGAAAGTTGCTGGTTGACATATTATATTTCATCTATCATAATTTGTCAGCCAAACCCAAGGAAGACTTCTAAAAAGGCAATCTAGACAGCGCTTCATGAGTTTCATTTTTCAGATAACACAGTTGACAAAAAAAAATGGGTCTTTAAAACTCTTTCAGACTCCTGATGAAATTAAGCACATATATTGAGTCCTTCCACTATTATTTTTACATGAGGATGTTTTCTGGATCAAGCAGTTCTAAAAAGGTCTTACAGATGACACTGCAGTAGCACTAAATTGACACTTAAAAATAGAGGTGAGTTTAATTACCTTTATTTTGCAAACCAGACTGCATTACCGTAACTTTCACCACACAGTCTGATTGTTCTGTAGCAACATTAAACAAGCTTCAAAAAGAAGTTATCTGTGCAAATTCAACAATTAGAGCATCCAAAATAACTTTAAATATGTGATGTAAATATAAATAATTCAAAAATAAGTTAACCTGAAATCTATGACACAAGCTTGAAAGAGAACGAAAACATATGCCAAACAAGAAAATAAATATTTGCATATTCCAGTTTATACTGCACAACAGAAACTTCATGAGCTTTGCATAAGTAAACTAAGTATAAACCACTGCACAGGCTCTGTCTGTAATGCCCAGCTACAGATAATGATTCTCAAAGACAGAGCAATAAGAAAAATAAGAAAAAGTTAATATTCTAGTTAGATTATTAAGTATGTACCTACAGACCAAAGACAGCTGTCAATATTTTACATTCTACTCCATTGGGATGACTACTGTTCACTAGGAAAATCTTCGTGGTATGCAGGAATACTCAATTTTGGTATCACTTTCCACCAATTTCAAACCAATATGAAATAGCTCATCATCATAATCCAAGGCGTAGTTTAAACCGTGTATAGAAATAATGCTTTCTTCTGTAATGAATGCAGTCTTACTCAGTTTAACTGGAAATACACTTTTATTTTAATTCTTTCATTTAAGAAAAGCTGTCCAATACTTACCCCTCTAGCCTGGGGCTTGAATGGCTCGTTCAGCTCTGCTCAGGAGAGCAAACTGCAGGGAAGCTACCACCCTAAAAACTTCGCAGAGACAGATTAGTCTCTATTTATTCAACAATCTATTGTCAAATTTAGGTGTCGCAGGAACAGGCAGAAGACCAGTAAGAATTACTTATTTTCTCAGATTTTCAGGTGCCTTATAGCAACAACGACTAGTTTATTTTTGTTGAGATACTGTTTTGATACTTTTGTACAAATCTATCTGTTGATGCCTTGTAACTTGACCAGATCAAGCAGTAAAAAGGGAGTAAAAGCGTGGGCCTCTGCTTCCCACTCCCTCTGTGCTCAAGGACTGACTAGTTTAACAACTTTTTGCCTTAATTTTTCTGTGACTTACTTAATTTAGTCCAGACCCAACCTCCCTGTATGTGTACCTGGGACTGCACACAGACCCTCCCCCCCACTGCCCCCCCAAAAACCAAACCAAAATCCACATTTTGTCTAGAATCAAAAGGCAGTATCATTAACACGGGAATGATGAGCCTAGAGCAATATTTGCAACTGGTCAGAGCTTGGCAGCCAGAGAACATTAGGTCTAGTGATTAGGTCCAATGTGAACTCACAGAATGAAAAAAACAACCCAACCCAACCAGGCTTGCTAGAGCTCATGGTCTACCAACAAGTAATAGAAAATCAGCAGTAGTATCCCAGATTTTTCTGGGAAAAAGAAGTATCTCTATCTATTTATTCATGGAGACTGGGTCTATTTCCAGTTTGTGATTACAATGGACACAAATGGATTCTGTCACCATCCTGCCTCCAGCTGCGGTGCTTAGAGCACTTGACACATAGAGCAGAACTTAGTATTTCATTTTCTTTCATCTACATGTCAGAGTCAGACATATCAGACATATGTGCCTCAGTGCAGCTAATCAGGAATTCTAATGGGTGACTACTTGCTTTAGATACGTTACAGTGTCATCAGACTCACGTGATTGAATACCAAAGCAGGGAGTTTCAATAGTGAAAATGTTCTTCCTTAAAGATAAAAATGTATCTGAAAATGATGTAGAAGATGTCAAAATTATGCTTCAGATTTGCTACCAAATGCCCACCTGTGGTTCCACATTTCCTTTGTAACAGGCCCCATGACATGGAGAAACATTAGTTTGGATATTGTTGGCAAGCTGCCTGGAACTCCACTGTTAAGTGTAAGGAGTCAATTGCTTGATGTTGCCAGAAAGAACCCTAGGCTAAGACAGGGAGCCAACTCGGACAGAGGGAAGAGATTAGTACAATGAAGAAAAAAAAAAAAAAAAAAAAAAAATAACAAGGCTACAGGCCTTTAAAGACAAAGCTTGCTGGAAAGAAAATATCGCATCAGATATATTTCTAATAAGAAAGTGAGATTACGCTGAGAAGCCCTGAAGAAGAAAACTGCTAAATTTTCTTCGTGACACTGATCCTTGGAACGCAGTGGAAAAATACATTTTAATACGGTGTTGAATTTTAACAAACCGCAAAGGCCTTACTAAATGTTAAGTGAAGAAACAAAAAATTATCAAGATTTTCCAGTCTGTGAATTCCTCATAACTCTGATTATAAAAGGGAAATAAAATACACCAATAAAAATGTATATGGGCAAATGTATCAAAAAATATCCTGACAGTTAACGAATAACCAACAAAGAAGCATTAACATGCTTGCTTAGATTACCCTTGTGACAATTCATATCTAGGGCTAAGTTAAACAAAACAGAAATCTTCTACTTTATATGTATAAAATGTCTTATAAAGATCAAAATGATAGCTTTGTTTTTGTACAAATTAAAACCTTTTTCTAGGGAAAATCTGTTACATGTTATAGTACTTCTATAAATATCATAATTTGGCTATCTTTGCCACAGGAAAAAAAAAAAATCTAATAAGGAGTATACAATATTCCTTTTAAAATTCCTTATTTATAAAATTTTCCTACAGCTTCCAAGAGCAGTCAAAACCCAAGTAAAAGTTACTACTTTTCTATAACTCCAAGGATGTTACTAGCTGCTGCGCTGAGTCATGTTTACAAACCTTTAGCTTCACAGTGACCCAAAAGAACAGAATAGCTCATTCTAAGTGTGTAATATCCACAAGAATGAGTAAATATTTAGCTGAGTTAAAGCAGATTATTGAAACTAAAGATTTTACAGTGGCTTGACACAGTAGGCCTCAAAGGGCAATTATCTTACCAGGAACCAGTTAAGAGTGAGAGATTGATGTTAGAAGGAAATGCAGTAGAAGCCCTATCACAAAAGGTAAGTGAAAAAAGCTGTGCTGGCTGCTGCAGGTGTTCCAGGCACTTTGGTGGGGAAGACACCCTCCTCTGCTCCTTCAGCAGAGTCCTGCTTGCTCATCGGCGAGGGGTACAAGGCATGAAGGAGAAGGACAGCCAAAATAAGCACTCCAGGTGCTGGGACCATATGATTTCCATCTGATATTCTGAGTCGTATTTTGCCACTAGTGGATCAAGTTCCTCTACAGGACCAACCAGGTACAACACAAAGCAGCACCACCCCACGTGCTACCAGCAAACTGTATTTCTCTGCAGGTGCAGTCTATCCCATGTGATGAAACAGACTACTTGTATGCTGTCATCGAATGTATTGTCACTGGAGGCCTAAGGACTAGCCTGTATTCTCATCTTTAACAGCAACCACTTACTGAAAAGTTTATTTTTGGATTCAGATTAGAGGATGCAAAGAGAACTAATTCACCCATCATACACATGAAGGCCACACCCCACCCCTGTTCCAGGTGCTGAGCAGATTTCTATTCTGCAAACAGAACACAGTATTTTCCTACAAATAAGTTACTAGCTCTTCTATTTAGTTTGAAAGACCTGGCATATACTATTTATTAATCAATGTATTCAAAACCACTTACACCAAATAAAAATTATCTGGTCATGATAGCTGAACTGAGCTTTTACTCAAGAGTAACTAGAAACCCAATACTGATGTATGTGATTCATAACAGCTACATATATTTATATTATGGTACCAGTATAAAAATGAGAAAAACTGTGATTTACCTTATTATAAGATGTAGGTGGTCTTTGAACAAGAGAACAAAGTAATCTTCAAATAAAAGGAACAACATGAAGCACGCCTGAAAATGGTAGATCAATTGCTTTCATTAAACGCATACCAGTATTTTTTCAAAGATTCATTTGGTTTTGACAATTAGCTGAAGATAAAAGAAACTTCCAAATCTTTCAAGGAGTAAATATAAGAATAAAAAACTCAAAATAATTTCAGTAAACTTTCTTGTTGTCCACCTCAACAATCCTCATATGGTTGAAAATTGTGACAAGCCCCATTGTGACTGGTCTGTGACAATGCTGGCACGTTCTACTCTAATAAAACTGAACTCTCCAAATCAGACAAGCTTCCTGATCATTCTCTTTTTCACAATCCTAGAGGTTGATCATATCAGCTTGTGCTAGATAAGTGAATCTACGTGGGAGGAAATCGTGACCTGTTTTCATAAAACAATTAGACCAAATAAACACAACACTGTCCAGCTAAGAATCGAGAGGCAAAAACTAAGACCAAAACATAGAAATCAGTCAAGCAAGGACTTTGATCAAGCTGTTAAGACCTTGCTTTTAGCATTCAAGAATATATTTGTGAAAATCCAAGGCAAAGCTGTATTTACAATGAATTAAAAACTATATTTGTCTAAGAAAGGAACAAAATATTTTCTTCTGCCCCTGCTCCCAATTTTTCCAGCTTTCTCCAACAACACCTCTTACTACTAAAATATATGCTATTTAATGTATGTCTATCATCAGGTTAAAAAGCCCACAAAATTAACAACCCACAACTTCAGTTCATACTCAAAGACAATTTATTTAGCAAAATTTAACAACCTTATCATCATAAGCACCATATTTATTATGTCCACTGATTCTCTCGGAAAAGATTCTGAAAAGCATTGCTGTAACTGCAAACACATTTACAAAATATATTACATTCTGGGATGGAGGTGTTATTTGTTTTTTACATTAAGCAACATCTCTGTAGTCTGCCCAGAATAACCACATTGTAAAGAAGAGGGCAAATAACTTCTGCATGCTTCCCTCCTTGCTACCTCGTACCATCCTTTTTGATTAATCTCTCGGAAACGTATGGCCACTCTGACGAAAATTATTTCTTTGTATTTTTCTGAAGATTTGAAATAAAACAAAGAAGACTGGAGAAAACATGTGTGTGTGTTAAGTCAAAACAATGACTGACTACTATTGCTAACACCAGCCATTTTATTGATTTCTTCCCAGCAGCAGTTAGATAAGCAACAGTTTCAAAAGTTTGACGAAAAGAAAACCTCAGAAGAGGGAACAGGGATGTTTTGGGGTTTAGATGCATCTATCATACACACCTTCAATATAAAACCTGACTGGTAACATAAGCAGGAAGGAAAATTTATCAGGAACTGATGACAGTTTTCAGCCTCTAACATCCATCGCTTTCCTCCCAGAAACGGTCTGGAGTTCCAGTCCTAAGCCTAAAATGCTGAGGGAGGGAGGACAGATAGGCAGAGGGAGGAAAATTATTTCATCCAACTCATAATGAAGCTAACTGGCGTCTTGAGTGCTGACAACAGGGTAAGTAATTTCTACATACTTAGGCATGTAAGTATCATATATTAACATCACAAGGAACTTCTGGGTGCTGTGAATTCCAGAAAGTCCATCCCTTCTAAGCACTGAATTTATCTCTAAGGACATAAAGGAAAATTCCGGGACCTGTGCTCTTCTAAGTTATAGAAAAAGCACCCAAACGGTGGGAGAAAAACTGTAGGCCTATTGCACAAACAGTAAACAAGGCACAGACATATTAGACCGTTCAAAGCACCAGGTAAAATAAAACACGGCATCATTGTTTAGGAAGGTCATTTTCCCAGAAATACCATAATGAAGATAAAATTGAGTATCCTATCTCATATTAATTTCCACTGTAACAACAACAAAAAAATTGTAACTCAAGCTTAAATGTAAAGGAGGCAAGGGAAGAACTTGGTAGAATTTTGGTTGTAAGATTACTCACCCTGGCTTTTCAATTACCCTGGAAACAGTATTTATGAATACATTCCACTTAGTAACATAAACACTGTTGCCCTTGTAAACTTTCCTTCAACCCGCTTCTGCCACTTCAGACACATCCAACTAAGATTCATGCACCTACCAAAGGATTCCTTGAAATTATAATCATAGCCTTCACCAACAGGGTTGTCTTTGATCCTGTTTCTTTCCTTTGTCTGCAGTTACTTCTCCTTTTTAAGTTTTGGAACAAATTTTGACATTCTCAGGCTGCATAACATTGTTATATTAGTCAGAAGACGAATAATTCCTAATTCTTTTATTCTTCTTAGTCCTCTAGCTCAGTGAGGGGAAGAAAGCAAGGCTAAGGCACATTTGTTATCCATATCAACAAATGCTGCCTCCCATTTTCATTCTCACACCCACCTTACTACACATACACTGCTAAGACATGAAAATACCTATGATCCTTTTCCCCAAATAACCAAGAAGAGTTACATTATATTTTCCAATTTTGATACACAGTGTTGACTACTCTACAAAAGCATAACTAATTCAGTGCAGTCCATAAGCATAAAATTTTCTAACTTGCTAAGTCCAACTGGAAAAAGACAACAAGGCTTTTCAACTCTAGCCCAACAGCTCAAACTTAACTCAAGTATCTGGTAGGAGCTGAAGGATAAAAAAGCAATGATACTGGGATTTAGATGACCCTTCTTTCATTCCCATTGCTGTTGTTTAATCAGTATATGACAAGGATCAAGACACTCTGGCTGAACAGTTTTATCCAAAAGTCTTAATTATCAGTGAACAAATGGACAGACACCTTAGGCATTGCTGGGTCATAGAAGGGTGACAGCACTGCTAATCTGATTCTTCTAGATCAAGTGAATCTCTAAAGTGGGGGAAAGTGAGCTCTCAGTGCAGAGGCCTGTAGGCAGTACTAAGTGACATGTGAATGGAGCAAACAGGACTGGACTCCTGTTGTTAAGGGACAGCCCCGTGACAGGGTGTGCTGGCCAGCCAAAGCCACAGTCTGTCTGCAGCAGCGATCTCCTTACAGCAATGTAAGTAGCGCACTGGTACGAAGCAGCAGCTGTCAAGCTCCTTACATCTGCACTGTGATTACAAGAGAGGATTTAGATATTTGGATTTAGGTATTTTAGATTTTTATGGATTTAGATATGTGTAAGAAGTGCTCCAACTCAAAAGGCGACTGGTGACATATTTAGTATCTATTATTTTTTTAAAGAAAATTACTAACTGCATTTAGGTTTTGCGGAATAAGACAGAATCCTGCAGATAAATGATCATGTAAGCACAGAATGTTTGTTTATAATCTAATGAAAACACCTACCTTGGACATTAAGCTAACTGGTAATTAATAAAAAAACCCAACAGCTTCCTACTGAAAAAGATGTCAAAAACTGACCGAACTATTACCAGAACAATTTTTTATATATAAATCAAGCATTACAGAAAAACAAAACAAAACAAAACAAAAAAAAAAAAAAGGAAGAATTAAAAATCAATGAAAACTAAATAATCAGAAGTAAAAAAAAATTATTTGGAAGTGGCTTCTGGAGGTGCAACATGACACTCTCCTAGGATCCCACAGCTTCTCCAAGCAACACATTCCCAGGTCCCTACGAACTCTCATCAAGAATTATTCATTGTCCTGTCTTACTGAGCATTTCCTTGTGCTCCCTCCTGACTGTTGTCTCTTGCCTCGTTCACTGTGCCCCGAGAGCAGCCTGGCTCCTGCAAGCTACCGCGCACGGACACGCGGGAGGCCCAAGACCAGCCACTGCTGGTGAAGGCTGAACTCAGCCCTTCCGTCTGTCCTTCCTTGCAAGGTCACCTCTTCCCCGCCTCCATCAGCAGCATGCCTACCGAAGCACTTTGACTGAGAATGACCTTGTGTGGGAGTTTCAAAAACATTTGGTACTGACGTCACACTGCTCCCACTACTAAGCTAACACCAAATGCTTATGAAAATTCCAGCCTACCATCCTGCTATCTGAAAATACTATTAATAATTAAATAGATAAATTATTTTTTTTTACTACTTCCTATATTGCAGGTCCCATCTGTTGTCTATTAACCCTTAGTTTGTAAGGAAAAAGGCTGAAGCTCTTCCTGTTCTGATTCCTGGCAGGCTGAGTATTCATAGTCCATTTGAATGATTTTGTTTCATTTTTAATGGGAGTGAAAGAAGGTCTGCAAAGTATTTGTACTTATTCATAACACACTATGTTGTCAAAATGTCTTTTCTAAGAAAAAGGTCAAAATCATGTGCATAGCACAGAATTCTTGTACCTAACAAATTTTTGCGTAATACTATTTACACACAAGAATGTACTTGTAGGAGTGTATATATATAAGTACAAATACAACTCCTTTCACATGCATTTCATGGATAACATATCTGTTCTCTCCTCCCAGATGATACTTTCAGATTATTAATCTTTTTCTACAAAAACACAAAAGTAAAGTTAATTATGTAAAACGGAAACTTATTCTTTAAAATGGCTGACTAATCTGGTAGTCAAATCCTGTTAAAATATCTCAGCTTGTCTCCTCCAGAAGCAGAAAAAAAACAGTACTGCAATAAGATCATTATTTTCAGTAGCCAATAACACTGAACTGATATTAGACACTTCTGTTGACAGGGCAGTCTGGGTGGGGACCAGCCATGTGAAGGGTCCTGGTACATCCACAGTGAATCCTACAGGCCCATCCAATGTGAATTATTTTCTGACCACCAGTGAAGCCTAGAGCATATACTAAAAGCAGCTTTACCTTAGTGACTGAGACTTATTGTAACAATTTAGTTAAATTTCAACACACACTTTAAAAAAGTGCACTGGTCCTAATGTGATTATTTTTAATAAAATTATTAACTATCATTTTTTAAGGTTAAGAAAATACTGAAATAATACTTGGAAATAGCAAAAAAAAAAAAATTACATAAATTATATGTTAAAAACAGTATCTAGTAATATAATAGTAACTGGGACAATCAGTAGGAAGTCCTGAAAAAGCTTATTTCAGTGTGTTCACAACCAGCTAGAGTATGGTAAAAGTGTACACTGCATACCAAGAGCTGTTGTATATTCACTGTGTAACAAAGAATTTTTTTTAAAAAAAATCTGTGGTAAGATAAATATACACCCGGTAGTAATACCCGACTACTACTCAGAGTTACAAAAAGAGAGCTTGTTAACTTGTTACCACGAGGAAAGGTGGGAAGTGCTATCACATCACATCACAGGCCCTGCCCTGCTCTGCTGCACACCTACACTCCCTGAGACCAGGCACCCATGGAAGAGACCTGTCCCAGGCAGAGAGTCATCACATCCAGCTTTTTTCTTTAGGCTGCAAGACTTCCAGCTGCAGGATTTGGTGACAACACTGCCAGATCATCACCAAAATTTTAAAAGGCTAGTGAATTCCAGCATAAAAGAATATTAATATAATAACCCTTAAATCCCAATTCTAGGGGATTTGGAAATATACTAACACACTGCTAGAAATTATCATCAAGCTCAATGAGAAAAATCTCTATTGACTTGTAAATATTTTTTAAAAATTCACTAGAGCGGAGTAGAACAGAACATTTTGCATAATAAACAACTGATACGGAATAAGAAGACTAAATTCAAAATCTTCTACCTCACCTCCTCAAAGCACCTTCCTGTATTTTTTCCAAATAAAAAAACATTTGAATACAAAAGTTGTTTTCAAGATGCTAATTTTTTAAATTTTTTTTTGTAAAGGCAACACCTTTTACATGTTTCATATTTCATAGACTTTGGACAGGTGGATGCAGCCCTGTACGCAGTGACATGAGGATAACAGGGGGCCAGGAAGACTTTACAGGCACAAACACTGCACATGAAATATGAATTTAGACAGCACTAACAGGGATGTCCTGGTCACAAGACTGCTGACTTTCATAATGTCAAGCAACTTAAAAACCCTGAAGTGACTGACCAGCCTCAGAAAAGAGCCAACTAATAGTTGCATGTATGCAATTCACAGACAGAATAAGTAATACGTACACTAAAGAAAATGCAGTGTTTATAGGAAATACAGTGCACTGGACAGGTTTTTCATACACCAAACATAAACAACAGCCTTACCAGCCAGCAAAGAGCATTTTCCTGCCCCTCACATTTAGATCAGTATCTTGTTAGGAGTGTAATAAAGCTCTAGGACTTTCAGTTCTGGAGAACTGGAGGCTTTGTACTCCCTTCTAATTAAATTAATTCTTAAAACTTGAAGAAGGGGACACAGCAAAATTTTAATCTCTGAAAAAACCTACACAAGGTTTAGACATATGAAAAATGCTTTAATCCAAATCAACACCCTCTTCTAGGATAGCAAATTAGATAAAAACTGAGCCCTGGCTATAAGGTTATGGGGTTATTAATTCATCAGCTGGGCAATATTAGGAGACAGAATCCTCTTGGAAGAGGCATGACGTTCTCTTATTTCTTTTCACCCTTCCACAACATCTGCAAGTCTTATTTGCATTTGAACTTGGAAAATATTCTTTACTTTGTTAATATTTTTTTGTTTTAGCAGATTTCAACATAATTGATCCAAAAAATGGTAATCCACTGCTACAAATGCAGCAGTTCTTAAAAGCAGTATACTTAATAATAAACATTAATTAGAAGCTCTGGATGATCCTGCTGGGTTTTAGACATGTAACAGAATGCTCCTCCACAAAGTCACATCGGCTGATGAAGGGAGTCAGAACAAGATGATACGTGCAAAGGGGATGTTCCTTTGACCTTCAGAAAAGAAATTCCCTTTCAGATCTTGCACCCCCCCTTCTCTCCCAAACTGAAATATATTCAAACAATTTCTTTGCTCCATTTCTCACTACCAATCTGGCAAGTTGAGTAGTAAACCCCACAGTACCATATGGCAGAAGACAGCTGAGATATAAACGTGTTGTGTAATGTCAATCTTAATGAGTTATAGAAATAAAACTCATACAGCTAAATACCTGGCTTAAGCATCAAAACCTCATGGTTAAGGAAAAAAGCCCATTGTGTAGCCAGTGCCAAATATTTCCAAACTGCAATGATGTATTTTACAGATGTGTGGTACCAGTTTCGCTCCCTGAAGCAGCCTGACTAAAAATATGCATTCTCTAAAACTCCCAGTGAAAAGCTCTGCAATGCTATCAGCTGTGCCTAATTGCTCAGTGCTGCTGGAAGAGAAAAGGAACGTAAACACATGCATTTATCTTTTTCCATTTGAGTACAGGCATGAATGGAAGAGTAAAGAACTAGAAGTTATTTTCAGACTTTCTTCAGTACAATTTATCACATATGTAGAAATTCAGCTTGAAAAACAGATAACAAGAAACAGAAAAACACTTAGCATTTGAGGAAGAATAGGTTTTAAGACCTGTCTCAAATGTTTTAGTTGTAGTTTTGTTCAACATCAAATATACCACTGACAATCCTGGACAGAGTTTCTGTACTAGAAGCACAGCAAGTAAATTCCTTCTCCCTCCTACTCCCTCCACCCCCCACCCCCTTTTAAAAATACTCTTATAGCTCAATCTTTCCCACTGACATAATAAGTATATATGATAAAGCCTGCAAAGCTCTGCTTTTTTCTCTCTGTGTTTTTGTTTTGTTTTTGTTTTTGTTTTTTTTTTTTAAAAAAAAACCCACTTCTGCTTCTTTAAGAATACACTTTAAAATTGGAGAAAATTAAGTCTCCACCAAAAGTGGCAGTTATCAAGACCCACCTGCATGGGTCTAGAGTCATATAAGTATCACAAACTGACCCATTTTTTGGCAGAAAAAAAAGGAAAGAATATTCTACAGAAACAAATCTCTGTTACAATGTGCAAGACAGAGGAACAAAGGTCAATGGAGGAACCTAAGGCTCCTAAACAGTCCTCACGCATTACATTCATTTCTCAAAGAAATCACTCTTTGTGCATCTCTATTAAGCGGGCAACAGCAAGGAAGGCTTTGGAAGTCAGCTTCCTGGCATTCCTGCTGCCTGTACTCTGCTCCGCAAACAGCCCTTACTGTGCACAAACTGGGCTGCTTCTACAGCAAGCTGAACCAGAAGATCCACTCCAACCAGTATCGGGCACCCAGTCCACAGCACTAAACCAAAGCCAGCTGCAGCCCTGCAGGGCCAGAAGGCACCCACCGCCCGTTCCACGGCTCACTGCACTGACCCGCTGCTCCCGGGGGCTCACGCTCCACGCTAACGTAGGCACGGCCATCGAGACCCTCATACCACCACCATCCACTTCTCTGTAAACTGAGTGTTTGGACCTGACTTCTTAAGGAACACTACTATTTAGGACTGGAATAAATTTGACTTTACTCTCTGGATTATAGGCTGATGTTTTATACAAGTTTTCACAACTAATAATAAGAAAAGTATTATTAATTCAGATTAAAAATCTGAAATGCATGCACTTACTGTTTCTTCTTAGAACTAAGTAATAAACTTTATGTTCAGTGAATCCATCTCCCCTTGTATGTTTGCCCGTGACATATGGGTTAACTATTACTACATTCTGTTAATTTTGTGTCATTATTGCATATGCAAAATGAAAACTAAGAATCCTTATCTGCTTTGCTTCCAATACTTGGTTCCACACCTGCAATCATTTGAATTTCAGGAAGACTCTATAGGGTGACTTTTCCTTTTTTAAGGTTTCCAACTTTACTGCAAGTCTGCTGGTCTATTTAGACGTGTATCACCCAGCAAAGAAAGCAGCCAACATCAGTAAGCTCATAAACACAGAAGAGATTACTGATCTAGGCTCTTTGGTAGGCAGAATGCTTCATTCTCAGTCTGTCAAGTACCAGAAAGTTTCCTACAGTTTATTCTCAAAAAATTAAGGTCAACTCCTCTATTACTTCTTAATGAAAATTGAAACATAGCAAATTTCAATTACCATTTAATCTATGAGACATTAATTGAAAGGATTTACTATAAAACGTCACTTGGAATAGAAAAGGCACATTTACTAGGACACCAAACGCAGGGCAAAGAGTGTGGTGATATTAGAAACAGTACCTTGGATGGCAACCCTAATGCCATGTTCTACTACTTGGAATTTGGCCACTAATTATTTAATTCTAAATGTTACCCCAACACAATTATGGATGTTTTTAAATTGAGTAAATTTGTGTGCAATATCTGAACAATTAGAGCTTAATTCAAAATCACTAAATAAATATTGCTGAGGAGACCAATGTTTCACTTCAGTTTTGCTGCCAGGTAAAAAGTAGAAACAAGTTTTGAGGCTCCAGTGCCACTCGGAAGAGTTTTATGCTCTGACTTGTCCCCTAAACTCACAAGAATGGAGTGAAGGGGCAAAAAAGAAGGTAAAGAAGTAGAAGGAATAGCTTCTCCACTTGGTCACTTGAAACACCCCTTATACCTCGCTTAACACTGCTCCAAACAGCATTAGATTTTCCTTAGAGCCATCACTTACTTCAAAAGATTTTACAGACTCCTCTTCTAGCATGCACCACACAAATACAAAATAGAAGTGATCAGAGTCCAACAGTTTACAAATCAAGGAGGAGACAGGAGAGAACAGATGAATGCAGCAAACAGATGGCAAAAGAAAAAGGGAGCAAATAATGAGGCAGTAGTGGCTAAAAGGCAGTCTCAGAGCACAATCTAAAGTGACTGGTGTTAAACATTACACAGATAACATGAATGCAGAGTTCTACACAGGCATTTGAGGATGATGAGCTAACTTGGCAGACATTTATGGATAACCTTTTTGTGGAATAAAAAGGGACAGGGGTGATTTTCTAAACATTTACCAGATAGAGACAAAGCTTGGCACAGGCTGATTTGGCCATGAGTTGTCTCCTCTTCTAGGCTACAAAAAGAGAAACTAGGCCACAGAGATCCAAGAGGAGAAAAGTTAACCAGTTTATATTTGATGATACAGAGAAAGTGAGTTGGAAGAGATGCTGAAATGACAAGCCAGGAATCTAGTTTTTATGGAACAGTTTTCAGTGGTTATAAAGGGAATGTGTTTAGGGAAGACTAGAGGCAATGGCCACAGTAGTCAAGAATGACAGAACAAGATTAAGAGATTTAACTCTTCTGTCAGAGGAGTGATTTTATCTTAGAATGTAACTACAAAAAGCACACACACTTTCCCAGTTTGGGTCAACCAGAAGTCATAGAAATGGGCCCGCTGCAGTGTTGAGCCTGAGCTGTCAAACACTGCCAGATTCCTTCAGGCTGAATGCAATAGCAGGCAGAAAAAAAGACCAAACAACTACTGAACTCTTACTGTCAAGACTGCCCAGAGAAAAACTGCATAAAGAGAAGTGGGCAAGATGGCAACAACAGCCATTTAGGGATGACAGTGAAAACTCAGCTGTAAAGGTAAGAGGAGGTGGGATAACAAAGGATTAGAAACAAGCAGATGATCCAGGAGGGGGCTGAGTCATGAAAGCCCAAGGAGGAAAGGATTTCAGGAAGAGAATATGTTATGAAACGCTAAAAGCATGCAATGGTTTTCAGAGGATAAATGGCTTTTGTTCTGACCTTTTCTTTGGTATTATTTCCTAAGCAAAATAGAAGTCATTCAGCAACCCCTGCCAACCACTGTCATAGGACTCCTAACAAACTACTAGAATGCTCGGTCACCAAGAGTTATCTTTAACAACGCCGTAAGCCACTGGACCTCTGCAATGGAAGAATTCAGCAGAAATTTCACACAGCAATGACAACTATATATTTTAACCTTTATAGGTTATTCATACCCAAGGAGGAATAAAATAAGTGAAGGCCAATAATATTACTACATAAAATCTGAGAAGTGGTATCTTCTTGCATTTTAGGAAATGTGTTGCTTTTTGTTTATATTATGGGGTTTTGTTTGTGGGGTTTTTGTGTCCTGAACACTGAAAGACAGACTTTTGACTAAGGCAGTGGAAAGCAAGTAACAAACTATGAGATGACTTTGTTGCTCGAGCTGAATTTTCTCAGATAACTACATGCAAGTAGATGGAAGTTATTTTCACTTTTTTCAAATAAAATTTTCCTGAAAAATTTTATTTTTAAAAAAGGTATATTTTTTTCACCCAGTTACTCTTTTCTGGAGTAGGAGTGCAGTGAAAATAAAGAAGGCCTAACAAAATACCTACTGAAAAATCTAATCGTCCAACCAATTTGTCACAAGTGACTTGACTTTTAAAGGCAAGAAGATGCTGAACCTTATCCAAGTTTGTTAATTAATAGCCTCCCTAGATAAATTCCTTCTTACTGTTGTACTTGATTAATAAATCTCTCTGCTTCAAGGCAACAGATGGCTTAAGTGCTTCCAAAATTAAAAAGTCCAGAACTCTCCATACCACAACAATATAAATTTAGTCAGATGTTTAAGTATTAATAATTTTATTTTTTTTTAGTTGAGTAATGAAACAGCCATGGATAGATGGAAAACTCATTCTTTGAATTTTCTGGACAGTTACAAGTTCAGAAAATTATTTATACATTCTGATGCCTGCAAGAAGTTGATGCCTATAACAATTAGTCATAAGAGAAGCATTCCATGATACCTTATATGGTCATGTTGTACCCAATTGTGTATTCCTGGAATTTGACAATATTATCAAGAATTATACAATCTAGGTGAGACTCCCAAAGAGTTCTTGCTTTGGAAGTCTAAAAGGGGGCAAGTGTTGAGAAATTCTTTTATCAAACAATGTTTAACTTTGTATTTAACAAGGCCCGAGTGATTGAAATGTACAGAGAAGATTTCCTAAACCCAATAATAGATACATCCTGGCAGAAATGCTTAAACAAGGCGGGTAAGAAAGAAGATCTTGGCTGGACAACAGAGTTGAGAAACGTCCAAGGAGAAGAAACTGTCCTCACAAGACCTGTGACCATAAAAAGGAAAAAGGAGTAGGGGGCTAGCTCCCCAAACAACCATCCATGCATGCGTAGTGTAGTTTTTCAAGGCCAGCATTATGTAAATGTAGTAGATAGATGGAAAGGCGGAGGAGACTTCTTGGAAAAATGTATGAATGTTTAAGTCTTTAAGGTATATAAAGAATGAACTTTTGTTTTAGTGTGTGCATGTTAGGCAGAATGATCCCCCATGCACCTGGCACCGAATAAAGATATGCCTGCTTCTTAATGCTACATTGGTGGTAAGAGGTTCATTCCCAATTTTGCTGACAATTCCCCTTGTTTAGTTCCTAGTGCTGATCAACAATTTACATAAACAAAAAGGCCAGAGCCTTGACACTAAATCTGAAACCATTATGACAAGAATGGGTCAATCACACCTTTCTGTCAAAATTGTTAGTCAAACATTCTCCATCATAAGAAAATAAAAGCACACTACACACTCAAGTTTTCAGTCCAGTATCTTCAATTGTTCCTTCCGCACAAAATGGGATAGCCTTTCTGAACTGACCTAGATTATCTGTATTGTTTAAATGAAGGCCATAGTAACTATTTTCTTTTGGTGACTATACCCTGAAACACAAACACCACTTATTTTCTCCTATTTCTATGGCATCATGACCTAAGGGCCACCAAAGTGAGCAGAAACATTTTAATTGATTTGAAAATATGTCCTCTGACCCTGACGTTGCAAAGATTTGCACAGACAGATCCTTACTTTAAGGACTGCACATTTCTTTGTTGAATCACTAAAATACAGCAGCTGATTCTTTGTAGCAATTTCCAATTTTATTGCATTCCAAGTTGTCTAACCCTGTAAAAGGAAAAAACCAATTTTTGGTATCATATTAAAGTGTGTGTCAGAATCCAAGCACAAAACAAACAGGTCAGTTGTCAGAACTCCTGGCACAAAACAAACAAGCCTGCTCAACATCAGCACTTCTGAATAGATCATGTCTACTAATTTATTAATTCTTTTATAATAACGTTTTCAAACTATATTCTTAAAAAAGCTATTTTAAGTTTCACCCCAATTATGTTAATTTTCCTCCTATTGAGTTTGTTGTATCTCATGTTTGATATCTCACTCTTTGCAATGTTTTCAAAAGACTGATCTTGAGGTCTTTAAGATAATTTCATTTTTCAATACAGTTGCATTCTGCTTTCTTCCAAATTAAGTCACAGAGAAAAACTCCTCAACATTTCTATTACACCAACTTTTTTTGTTTTAAACTTAAAATTTCAATCCATTCATAAGTGGTTGTTCTATTAGAATTTAGAAGAAAGAATGTCAAACCTCTGGGAGCTGAAATTCAATTATACGTATGTGTCCACTGGTGCTGGGGGAGAAGCTGATCTATATGTGGAAACCACAACACAGAATTCTCCATTGGTTTATATAAGAAAAACAGCTTTTGTCTGCTAAAATGGTCAGCATCATAAGACAGAGAATGCATTTTCTTCCCCTCTGATTTTCCTAGCATGCATCTGATTATCCCAAAAAGCATGGTATAAAACATATCTTAAAATAAAATGATTAATATACTTTTAGCACTACTTCCAAGAAGAGTGACAGTTTTCTGTCCGTTTTACAAAACACACACACACACACACACACACACACACACACAAAAAGAGATTTGGGAAACCTTGATTAAACTGAACAGTTACTCAGAATTATCTGTTTGCCTATTTAAAAAATGTATTTGCATAAAATATTACCAAATTCTTCATATGTAGTTATTTCCTTCCCAGAAGCTCTTAGAAGGTGTAACTGTAGAGATGTCCTAGATACAAAGGCTAGCCAATCAGACATGCGTAAATGCAAGACATACATGCTAAAGTCTCACAGGCACCTTGGATTTCACTGCATTGCTACAAGTACGGACAGCAATGAGATACTTGGTTTTCAAGAAAAGACCAAGTACTGCAGTAAGTGATCCCAGTGGAATAATATACTCCTGCCTGCCTTAAACTGAGCTCTCTTCTGAAAGTGAGTCTCATATTCAAGGTACTCTGGTACACTGTAGGAGAGTTAAGAAGTTACATTTCTTGTAGGAAAAAAAAAAATCATCCCAATAGCAGGAAGGAAAAGTGGCCAGTTCTTATTTACATGAGCAGCTCCCCTAAAATCTGTGAAATCACAAGAAAAAAAAATACAGGCTCCATCTTGCAGTTATGATCAGAGACTAATCTGTCAATACATGTACATAATGTTACTTACACAACTGCACTTGGTTTAGATCTCATTTGGAGGAATATCAGAACCCTTTGGTACACAAGGTTTCCCACTTAACAACTACATTTTGATTCAGAAGCCAGTAAATTACTTTAGGCCAACAAAATTATCCAATTGTTTCATAAAAATTCAGCTGTATATTAGACTAATAGCAGCTCTAGAAAGGTTGCTATAACATAGATGCTCAAAAGCACTGACATGATTTATTTAAATATAAATTCTTAAGCACCTACATATAACAGAGGTTGTAATTCAGAGGAAAACTAGAGATATTCAGTGACATTACTTCTCACTTCAATTCACCTTCTTCTGTCCACATATTTAAAATATACTAAAACTTAAAATTTTTTATTGTATGCCTGAATGCTTAGTTTTCAGAGATAATTACTGGATACAAAACTAATTTAAGTTTAATAACAATAGAATATCTTAGTTATCTTGCAATTTATTTGGAAATATGTTATTCTAGGAAGACTCCTCCTGTGTCACATTTAATTGCCTTTGAAGATCCTGCCATTTGAATCTGTCTTCTGGAACATGCATTTCATCATTATTTTTTAGCCTTGTTACATCAATCACCACAACTGCTCAGAAGATTTCTGGGCTGTGAAGTGATAATTTGTTCCAGCGATATTAATGAGGCAAGCAGTGGTCTTGAGGGAGGTGACAGCCCATTGCTTTACAGACAGCACCAGATTAAGGTGTTGTACTATACATAGTTTGAAACATATCACTGGAGCCTTCAAAATATTATAGGCTATATCTTAAGGTATTTTTGCCACCCATACTACCAATTACCCGTGGAGTGACATTACAGCCCTTGCCCTAGTGCACTGTCATTCAAAGAAGCAATAGCAATGGTAGATGGCTTGGAGCTTCTGGGAATGACTACAGAACCAGAAAAGAAGATTTGTTGATGGCATTCCCAGTATACTGCTGCAGGAAGCAGTACATCTGGAAACAACAGATGGTCTGCGTTTAAATGGGAGTGAATAGAGTATTTTAATACCCACACATCTCTAATTCAGTTCTACAAGTTTGATTTCTGTGTTTTCTCAGATTATGGAGTGTTACAGGATCTATATGACAGGCTTTATCCATATTACTGTTACTATCAACATTGCCAGCTAAAACCCTAATGTTGCACTATCTTTATCTGTGAACTCTGACTTAGCCATATGTGCACTTTCAGAAAAGCAGACTTGGTCTTTAAAACAAAGCTGAAACCAGAAATTTATATGAAATAAAATACTACTCATTACAAGCCAGATGTTGTACCACCCTGAATCATATACGATCACCTATTTAGCCTTTTGCACTTACTTTATGATATATTTTGTACAGTACACATGGTTCTACACAATAATTTCAATTAAAAGGGAAAAAAAAAGAAAAGAAAAAAAGATGGCAGAAAGAATACACTCAGAAGACTTTTAAATGTATCCTTTCCATATAAATGCCTCAAGCTCTTAACTGATTTATACATAAGAACTACTTACAGGCATTCTAAAGAATAATCCTAACCACGCATGATTTACATTTATACATTTTAACTCAAAAGAGGAGAGGAAAGAGGATATGGCCATCTGCGTAGTTCCAAAGCCTTCTGTGGATAACAGCTAGCGCTACCAGCTCTCCCAGTTACTAATGCCAGATTGAACCATTTGTAACTGGTACATAGGGAATGGATGGCTAAGAGCTGGAAGACAAGCTTCTAGAAAAAAGACCATATACATTTTTTAAGCAGAATGCACAATTATCTTCCTGGTGATTAATCTCCATCAGAAATATAACATGATAAAGAAAAATGAGGTGCAAATCTTCTAAGAACACTTGGCTTTATCTTCTTTTCGATAGCATACATTCAAGGTATTGGAATTTTGAGACTGACATCCTAAGACAAGTTTAACAGGTTATACTGATGTAACAAAGTATATACACCCTTGGAAATGTAAAAGACAGTTCCTTATAGATGGCCGAAATTGGAAAATTGTTCAAGCATAATTAGCCCTTGGTAATATAGAGGTCAGCATCTGTTTAAAGTAGGATTTGACATCAGTTAAAGCATATGGATAGGAATCCAAACTCTTTTTCTCATTAAAAATACACCATTTAATTTGGCTCAGTTCAGGACGATTAGCAATATGTGCTCAAAGAGAAGCTTACAGTTGGAACAGGGAGAGTTGGCTTGGGCAAAGACCATGCACAGAAGAGAATCCAGAAGCTTGTAAAGATGGCCTGGATACACTATGCCAGACTCTTGTTAATGCTATTAGCACTTTATTTTCATAAGCACTCAGATATATTAAGTGAAAACATTCAGCCAACAAGAAACATATAATAACAATTACATATAAATAAATCAAACATACTACCTCCCTAAAATGCCCAGAGATTTATCGTCCAAGCTTTCTAGAAATAACAGATTTCCAAAACCAAAACCCACCCTGAGGTTATTTACACCTAAACATTGCTAAAAACAATTAGACAGAATACACATTTGAAGAAAAAAGACATCATCCTCTGATTCATGGCTTAGAAGAACATGCAAGCAAATACACTGCCAATTCTAAGGCTTACACTGTTAGTGAACTGTAAAGTTCAAAGAATGTTGCAATGCAAGTACATTAGAGATTTTAAAGTAAGTCCTAGCACTTTCCAGTAGCTGTCCTAACAGAAGTTAAAAGGAAAAAAAACCAAAAACGAACACACCAAACTGAAAAACCACACCCTTTCATCTTACCATTCTCCCCTCTAGAACTTCTGTGTGTGCACAGAAGTTACTGCACAGAATGATAACTTGTCATTCTGTATTGACATGCAGAAGGTGCTCGATCCAACATTTTGAAATAATTAGCTGTTTAATACAGTTGAAGCATTTTCAAAGTTATTCTGAAGCCTACTACTGAAACTTCATCTGGTAGCAAACACAGCAAACTAGTACCATCAGCAGTAAAGCTGATTTAGCATACATTTATTTAACTATCTTTTTTTTCTCCCCATAGAATTGCAGAAAAAATACAAAAGGAACCAAATACAGCGTATTTTTTCCACAGTAAGGCACAATTTAAAAATTGCAGGAAACTCACTTCTGTAACTTTACATTCCATTTCCTGTAATATAACTGAAATTATTTGGAACTCAGTGGTTTGAACTTGAAGACTTCAAGACTAGATTTATTAGAAACCTTTAAAAAGAAAGCAAAAACCAATTTAATCTAAATTCCTTGCACTTTCTCATTTTATGTGCTTAATATTTTACATATAATCTTGCTACAAAAAACACAAACCAACAAAGATAGTAGTACATCCATACCTCCTTCTACCACACAAGTATCTTATGCCCATTCACTGTTTATGAATTGGATGATCTGATAGCATAAGAAAGCCAGACATTTTTGGAAGTGCTGTTAGTCTGTCATGATATAATGATGGCATATTAGCTCACAGCTTTCCCTGGTTTTACAGAAAGTAAGTGAGAAATTACTCTTTGGTGCACCAGTATTTCTAGCAATGATGCTGTTACAATAGAGCATACAGAATCTTTCTCTATGGTCACAGGAGTGCACGGTTACTTGTGCTTCATTTTTAGGTTTGGTTTAGCAGGACCTTTATCAAAAACCTAGCCTTAAGGCTCTTGATAAAATCCCTTTCATGTTTCCAGGGCACAGTACTATAACAAAGAAATGCAAACATCATCAATTCCATACACTCTTCCTCTTACTTCTTAATAAAAACCAAGGTGGGCTTTAGTGCATCTTCTTATTTACTATTAACCCATTCATATAATGTTTCACATAAAATTTACCTTTATTATAAAACATGCTTTTTTGTTAAGAGGCTTATTAGATCGTATTTAACTACAGACTCTTCTTTGTCTATGGAAATAGTGAATCAAATGTTGGAAAAAATGCTTTGCACTATAGCTTATTTCTGGGTAATTTAAAACCCTACGATACTCTATTCTTTGACTGTCAGTGTGAAAAGCAGAATAAACTAACCAGATCTCTATTCCTTCTTAATAGGACTGACTGTTCTCATCAAATATGTAGAAGAAGAAAGGAAAACAGGCACTTATTTTTCTCCCTTTGGATTTCTCAGCTGGGGAGAATACACTTACCAAATAGTTTCAAGAATAGCAAAGTAAAACCTAAATTTTCAGCTGCATAATATAGTCATTTTCAAAGGGTATTCTTTCTTGGTGTGCTGAATATAACAATATTAAAATGTACTTAGAATGGCACTGCAATTTACCACTGGTTTGAAGGCACAGTAAAGCAACAGGCATGGCCATATAACATGGAACTTTAATCTGCCTAATTCTTAGAATTTGCCAGCCTCTAAGCAACTGTTGATTAAAAAAAAAACCCAAACCACAAAACAACCACCAAAACCACAAAAAGCTCAAAACCACCACCCCATCCCCCCAATATTTGGCCTATTACTCTACAAGATATCTTCATATCATAACAATTGTTTCCAAAAATCAATGTATACAAAATTGTGATATATGAAAACTCATAAGGATTCAAGTGACTTAACACAATGTAAAAAGAAATACATATAATTTGTGAAGAACCGCTGTTACCACAGAGACACAAACAATAATGATAATCTATTGCATTAGGAGACATCCCACATGTATTCACTTTGTAGGGCCCTGGGATAGACCCCTGTAAAACATGGAAGGGATTTTTAAAGAGTCCAGTAACTACAACTCTCACATGGTTTTTCAAAATGGTATATTTTTAAAACTGTCTAGAAGTAATAGTACACCAATTGGAGTAACTGTTAAAATATCTAACTTTTCAATCTCTCATAAAGCCCAAGTAGAACACAGGTTTAACCAACACACGGTCACTGAAACTAGGATTGTTTCAAGTGCTGGATCTGGACAAAACAACAATAATTTTTAAAGAAATCAACATCTGAAAATAATCAATATGGTCATCAAAAAATTTAAATTGGGCAAAATCAGAAACACAAAGATTCCCAGAAGAAAATAATGAGTATTCAAATTGAAGTTTTCCAGTACTTTCTTTGTTGAGCCTGTAAAACAATTCTAATCACGTGAAGAAGGTAAGTAATAATATTTGAATAGGCAAATTAAATCCTCTCAAAGCAGTGATTTTCTATGAATTATTTCACATTAAAGAAATATTCTGAGAAAAAGAGGTTATTTTTACTGCTGTGCTGTAATATCTTACTTTAACTTAGCACTAGGTGTCGTGGATAGATGAGGACTTTCACACAGAGGAATACTAAAATGATGGTAAGCTAATGTTTTAAAGAAACTTCTTTTGGAAGTTACAATTTTCAAAGCAGTCCTCAACATATGTGCACAATTATGATCACTGTTCATGCTCAGCAAATACCAAATGCTAAAGTACAACTAACAAATCACAGTCCTGTTCCTTAACTGTGGTTGTTCAGTCTGGAGGAGTCTGAGGGGAGACCTCATTGCCCTCTACAGCTACCTGAAAGGAGGGTGCAGAGAGCTGGGGATGAATCTCTTTAACCAAGTAATAAGTGATAGGACAAGAGGGAATGGCCTCAAGTTGCACCAGGGAAGGTTTAGACTGGATTTTAGGAAGCATTTCTTTACAGAACGGGTTGTTAGGTGTTGGAATGGGCTGCCCAGGCAGGTGGTGGACTCCCCATCCCTGGAGGGGTTTAAGAGCTGCAATGACCCAGCGCTGAGGGATCTGATGTAGTTGGGAACTGTCAGTGTTAGGTTAACGGTTGGACTAGATGATCTTCAAGGTCCTTTCCAACCTAGATGATTCTGTGATTCTAAAGAAGCTACTTACCTACTGAGTACTGTTTTTTCCAGGTAAGCAAAGACTCGAATGTTTTATTTCCTCTTTGTGGTATTTAAGATTTTTCTAGTCTAAGAGAAAACTAACATGTTTTCACAATACACAACTTCCTAATGCATATGCATGTTTTGACTCTCCTCAGTACTTTATAATACTAGGTCATAATCCATAGCACAAGCTCATAGTCACCCAATATTTTTTACTTATAAGCAATATTAATACACAAGTCATCCTCTATCTTTACTAACAAGACGGATAAACTGAAATAACACCTGATATCTTTTTATATCTGAAAGCAGAAAGGAATTAAAATTTTACACCCATTTTCTTGCAAGAGAGAAAAATCACACAGAAGCCATGCTAGATACACGCCTTCACAAGACAGACAATAAATTACACATGGTTCAGTAACTGAAGTAAGATTTAAATCCTGGCCACATATTTGTATCTTGTCTTAAAAGAAGAGGACAAGTGCTGGAAAGGAAGTTGCAGCACCTGCCTCTGAAAACTCACCATTTCTAGTATAAAAGTCTTTGAGCATCTTTAAAGCTTCACGTGTGAGCCAGGGCACTGGCTTGCAATTGCGACCAGAAACTACTTCAATGAAAATGAAAAATACAGGACCTCTGCATCTTTGGGTCTCATAACACAGGACCTTAATTTGATGGTTGAAGACTGAATTACAATAGTTCCACTTACTTTAATCTATAAATAAAAAATAAATACAAAGGGATTCCATTACTTGGTGACAAAGCAAATGCTGTGTGTTAACACCCATAGGCAGTTCCGCCCCCACACAGCTGATCACACTCTCCTCTCCAGTGGGCTGGGGGAGAGAAATGGAAGGGTAAAAGTGTGAAAACTCATGGGTTAAGATAAAAACAGTTTAATAGGTAAAGCAAAAGCTGTACACACAAGCAAAGCAAAATGAGGGATTCATTCACTGCTTCCCATGGGCAGGCAGGTGCTCATCCACCCCCAGGAGAGCAGGGCTCTGGTACGCCCAACAGTGACTGGGGAGACAAATGCCATCACTCCGAACATACCCCCCTTCCTTCTCACCCCCAGGTTTACTGCTGAGCACAACATCATGATCTGGGATATTCTTTGGGTCAGTTGGGCTCAGCTGTCCCAGCTGTACCCCTCCAGGCTCCTTGCTGGTGGGGTGGGGTGAGGAGCAGGAAAGGCCTTGACTCTGTGTAAGCGCTGCCCAGCGGTAACGAAAACATCCCTGTGCTGTCAGAGCTGTTTCCAGCACAAACCCAAACCACAGCCCCATACTGGCTACTGTGAAAGTAACTATATCCCAGCCAAACCCCAGTACAACAAATAACATTTTTCGTAAGTCACCGACCAAGTTTCAATTCAAGGGCTCAGGAATAATTCCATCTTAACTTTAATAGTTTGGATAGTTTTGGATTAACTGAGAAGGTCAGAAAAACTGGGTTTGTATCTCTAAATTTCCAACAAACAAAATACCTGGTGCAGCACAGAACAACACATCATCAGGGAACAACACCTAGAAGCACTGTAACTGCTGTGATACCTACTCCTGTCCTCACAGGGAGTGAGTAACACAAGTCAGGCAGGAGCAGCAGCCGCTGCCTGCAGAGCTCCAGAAACCCTTCCTGTCAGCACCTCTTGCAAGGATAAGGCCTGTCCTGACACTGCACAAAGATTTCTCCCTAGGTTTCAACTAATACTTGAAGATATTAACATCTCTTCCTGTAAGAAGAGACAGTAATTCAACAAGTATCACAAGTTTAGAAACTGGAAATCAAAACAACTGCCTTCAAATCCCAATACGAGTCTCACCTCTTTTTAACAATCAAAACAGTTTAAATAACTGATGTACAACAAAGGAAAATATGTTGTGGGGTCTTTTAACAGAAAAATTTCTTAAATCCAAGGATACAGAAAAATAATTTTGCCTTGAACAATTCCCTTTATTTCTATCTAATAATTACAATATAAAGACAACAGAGAAGATTTCACACATCCTCTTACAATCTCTACAAACAGAATAATGTGAATGTTCTTTTCCTAAAGACAATTCACCTAAAGTTTGTTTAGAACATGGTTTCAGGAAATATTCTTCATGAGAAACCATAGTTTGAAATACATGAATAAAAACCACAGTCCTAATTACCTTTTACCAGAGCAAATACATTTGAAAACTTTACAGATAATATTCCTTTAAAACCAACACAGATTCAGATCATACTGTCTTATTACTGAGTAGGAGATTTTAGTAAAATATGATGTCTACAGGAATGCAAAAAAAAAAAGCTTCTGTACACTGCCTTCAGCAGCTTTTGATTTCACCAACATCTAAATTGATAACACTTTTTGAAGACAAAAACTTACACTAAAGCAGAGCATACACATGCAAAGGAGTCAAGCCCAACCCCTATCTTGATTTGCAGCCATTTCCTGTATCACAAATAAAACCAGTGAGGTTCCTGTGGGAAGATGAATACAACATGCAACAAGCAATGATGACTTGTCCTTCTGCATTCCATACTAATAGTGATCTGCTTGGCTAGACAGTAAAGCTACATATAGACAATAAAGCATCACCTATAAGAAGATGGAAACATTTTTCAATCCTTGAAGATAAAACTAATAGAGATACATTTCCACTTTTCATTTGTCATTTTAGACCAGACAAATCCTGTAATGAATGACATAGAGGGGTAAATCTGAAGGAATTATGGGTTCCTTTATCAGCCCTCTTCCAACTGGCATGGTAAATGAAAGTTTACAACTATGAATCAACCAAAAAACTAACAGGGAAGAAATAAACACATTTTTACTAGAAAATGTTTCAGGTGTTATTCTTACTGTATTAACAAAAATATTAAAACACATAAATAATTTGACTTCCAGATATGACAGACCTACTTATAAGAATGGAAGATCATTATGATGTCAGTCTTAGCTTTTTCTTAGCTTAGTTTCTTAGCTAGTGTATGTGCAACAAGTATAAATAGTTTTACAGGAAGATTTCTCCTCAAATCTTAATGAGATCACTATTTCTGAAAAACTACCTTAATTAACTTCATTCTCTGTATGAAATCTACAAGGTACTACTCTTTATTAATAAACATCTTCATCACAGACTAGTACAATGGTAAGAAACAAGAAGAACATTGCCACCTAGCTGTTTCAACAGTGTCCATAGAAGATGGCATGTTCTGCTTAAGTCTCTTAAATATTCCAGAGAAAAACCAGTCCAAATCAAATACGTAGGAAGGGTTACCTAAAAACATGAGGCAAGAGTTAGTTTCTGTCACTTTTATCTTACCAACTCTGAAAGCAGCTAGTTATAAAATCAGTGTAATGAAAGCTTTTTCAAAAAAATTAGTACAATCATTGAATCAGTGTCTGACACCATCTTTCTTTCACCAGTTCTCAGCAGAACATCAGAAAAACATAGGTATGTACACTCACATTTGTAAATTAAACAGCACTCTGAAATCCCTGCAAAATCTGAAATATCCTTAGTTATTGATGTATATTTAAATAAGTGAATACCTCTGATGGGCAGATGTGCTTCTTCAAAATACATTTCCTGGCTGTTTTAAATATATTTAATAAAGTTTACATTTCAAAAGTAGTTCCTGTACAATTTACAAAATGCAACTGGCTGTACACATGCAGTATAATGACTTCCCAGAAAATTCAGGATAAAGTAAACCAGCTGAAGCCTGACACTGCAGATGCCCAGACTAGTATTTTCTGAGTAATTTAAAGAAATGCCACAGTAGAAAAGCATCCTGCCCTGTCCCACGGTCCAGAGAGAACAAAGGCAAACATAACAGAACTGGCACATCGTCTGCTCAGCAGCTGTGTATTCTTGTTCTGCAGTTCTGCAGCTGGGAGCTCACACATTCCAAAAGCATTTGGTAGTTTCACTGAAGCTCTTCAACCTAACACACTAAATTTAGGGAGCTGTAGCACTGAGTAAACAATCAGAAAAGGGGATAAAGCTTCTGTATAGCTGCAAGGCTTCAGGCAGCGATTTAATCCTCCCTCCTATGAAAATTTTTATCATCTTTAATCTAGAATAATGCCATTTTCTGAGGAATGAAACTCTTAGGAACTGAGGTATAACAACACCAAATGTCAAATTTTATAAAGTTTTCCATTAAAACCTGAACCTTTACCAGTTAGCTGCTGGTTACTCCCTAGCAGTGCAGGGCTCTCTCATGGTCATGTCAGTCTGCAAACCTTATCCCACCTACTGATTCTCCATGAAGCCCAGCCCTGAGAAAAACAAGCTATAGAGTTCATGGTGCACTCCTCTCCAGGCTGAGCCTCCCTTCCTTCCTCACAGTGCAGGGAGGACAAGAGCACACAGCAGGATGGATCCCTAGTGCCTCCAGCCTCCAAAGGTAAACATCAACTTTGTGACAGTGGTGGAACACACTCATTTATGAGCCATTCCTGCCCCAACGCTGCCATGGCACAGGCAAATAGGACTGCAATATGGTCACGTTTAATAGCAGTATTTTCATTATAATCCAGGAGTAAATAACAATTTGACAAAGAAGGGGGTGTGTGTATTTTAGTACTTTAGACTTTACTTGAAACAGAATAAAATAGAAGATTGATGGGGACTACATAAATTTACTATATGCCTAGCTAATGACCAACTCTTCTTAAATTAAGAATACTAACAACCCCTTCTTCAACTACTTAACCTTCAACTATTAACCTGGAACTATTAACCTGGAACTACAGCACAATTTTGAGCCAGTAAGAGGATGCCTGTGTCTATACTACATTTAAACAAGGAACTTCACAAAACCTGACTATTAGTGAGATTTAACTCATCTGATGTAGGTATGTCAAGTAAGTAATTGTATACATTAACTGATAATTATCCAGATATACTCAGAGACAAAAAACAGAAGCTATGTAAAAAATAATTTAAGATTCTCAGTATATATGTATTTTTACGTCTTCAACAACTGGATAGCAATATTACACCACATAATAAGAATTTAAAATAATAATTAAAAAAATAGAAGAAACTGATTTTTTTTTTTCCCTAAACAGCAAAATGAGGAACGTACAAAGACAAAATGGCCTAAGCAGACAAAGCCAAAAGCTTTCCTTTAAGCTCCCCAAAGGATATCAGGAGTTCAGAAAAAAAGCACACACCAGCATGTCACTTGTGTCACACTGGTGTCTGCCGAAGGTGGAACACATACAAAGAACTTGAATAAAAATTAAGACCCCCAGTAAAACTAGTTTATCACATGTGCAAACTCCTAAAAAGGAAAACTGCATTTTTTTTCTCCTCAATGTTACTTGATTGAGAAGATTTTATACCTTCATCAGTGGAAAGCATACATATTGGTATTAGTATTTTGTAGAATTAACTGCAAATATTATTTTTTGATGATGGCTCGATCTATGCGGAGCTTTGCCTGCAATAAATAAAGAAAATGAACACATCTCCCCACCCCCTGCCAAAATTTTTGTTAATCTTTTCCCATGGGCATTTACATTTTATATTTAGAGGTTTATCGTTCATATTACCCATCAGATGTTCCTCCTGTGCTTATCAGACATTAAATCAGGGTAATAATTTACACAAATAAATGAGACTTGCATGAGTGCATCAGTCCATCACTCCCAGTCCTCCCTTATCTCTGTCCCATGATTATCAAGATTATTGAGTTCAATTTGGTTAAAATTATTCAGTGGTTTCAAGGTGAAATTATTCAGTCAGATGCCCAGAACTGGATACAAGACAAATCTAACCAGTGTTCTCACTGGGTGAAATCAGTTGAATATTTCACACCTACCTCTTCTCTTTGGTCAGCTTGTCAAGCATGTACATTCAGACTAACCACAAAAACTACTGTCACATCTGGCAAGTCAGGGCCAAGACAAAGAACAAAAGAACAAGGATACCCTGGAGACTACAGGAAGAAACCTAGACTGCTCCAGGGTATTTTCATGATGAAAAAAAGATCACAGAGAGAAGATCTGGCATATCAGCCATAACAGTAAATAAGATACAATCTTCAGGAAATCATCTTTATTTCTTTTGTCTTCAGAGAAACATAAACAAGTGGTTAACCTGTATTTAGTTCTTCCACTTTTAGATCTGAACCTACAAAAAGCTAAGCAAGTGTCATGCTTAGCACAGTACCTTTACCCCCAAAAGAAGAAGGGTAAAGTTAGCCTTTACCCTTAAATAAAGTAGTAAAAAGTACCTACCTGTTTCAAAAGGATACTGGAAAAAATACATACATAGAAAAGTTCGCATGTGCAATATTCTTTCAAACATATATATGTATACACACATACACATGTGAATAATATATACACACACGTAAAGACCAGATTTTATTATATTGTCAACTAAATGCAAAGAACTTATGGTTTAAACTTCTTTCCCATGATTCCCATCAACATGAAGGAAAAAGTTGTTCATTAAACAAAATTTAGCACTCTACCACATAATTGACATTGAAACAGCAATTACGTTTATGACATCTTTAAGACAGCATCCATGCAGTATGCTACCCCGATTCTTAGTTTCTCTAGGCCACATGTCCTTGTTTCTTACTCTTAAAACCATGTCGAGTTGGATGAGTCTAAAGGAAAGGTAAAAATTTCAGAGCTTTTAATAAAAGCAACGAAACATATCTTTGTTTTTCAGTCAATTGCCATCAGCATCTACATGGTATCTACTTTTCGCAATTTGAACATTAAAAATAATATTCTATAGTCATAGGATATGTTCACATATCACAATACGGAAAAAAAAAAATCAGTGGCATTGTTCAAGCCTTTTTAGGATAGAGATTTTATTTCCATGAGAAATAAAATTGAAATCTTGTCAAAATATTTTTTTGCTGGAAACAATGAATACTAAATCCTTTACATTAGCAGATCTGACAGTTATGTGATCACAAATTAGCTTCCTTGGATATTAGTCCCATAAAAGTTCCTCAAAATGATCTGATGTATAGTTATTTTCACCTCAGTGTATTTTATACTTGCTGTGATGATCTTGCCAAAACACATATTCTTCCAGGTTGTTGACTCACTTTTTCATATACTCTGGAATGTTTGTCTAGTTTGCATAGTCCAGATATAGATGACAGGTAAAAGAAAACTTCTGCACTGAATAAGAAAACAGCAATGTCTAATATTTGAGAATGGGTTTTACAGACACGTTTCAGCCAGTTCATACTAAAATCAGCAAGATTTCATTAAAATTATACTCTTGCATCAAAAGAAATTATTGCCTCTTCAGAAGATGTTGGCCACCTACAGATCTAAGAGGTACCAGAGCTTCAGGCCAGAAATCATGACTGACTTTATCCTACAAGCCACATTATGATCTACTATATGAAATGCTGAAGAAAGAAACTCCGTTTTCATTACAATATGCTCTGTTTTTCATAGTCACGGTGTGCAATTCCAGCTTTCCACATGGCTGCAAGCAAGAAGTCACACAGCTGCTGAAGAAACCATTTACCAACTGAGAAACAGATTGACTTGGCAATGACCCCATCTATAATACTAACATAATCACAGTCCTACAGAAGAACACAGGCAAAAAAAAAAAATTAAAACATCCAAAGACATATACAAAAAGAGTCAGGACAGAGACAAATCATTTGATGAATATGACAAACTCTCTGAAGGCATGTGGGTTTCAAACATGCTCTCAGTTGTCCGCGCTGCACTCCTGACAATCACCAGTGAGGAAGACACCTTCTTCACTCCTGATCCCTGGGTATTACACTCAAACCAGATGGCTCATGAATTGGTTGGGTAATATATGATTACACAGATTTAATTTTCATGATTGAATTGCAAGAGAAAAAGCTTGAATATTAGGATTTTATGGTAACATGAATACTGTGTGATCATGTTTTTCACTGAAAGGGTGAAGAAAATAGTTTCTTCAAAGTCTGAAACTTCTGGAATGAATTTTCCTCTCATTGCAATTTTCTGGATAGTGCTGAAGACCTAGCACTGGTATTTCCATACAAAGTCAAATTACAAACTTCAGTGAAAAAAACCCCAACGGACAAAGCAGATTCTCAGGCTCAATGGAAGAAAGAATTCAGACCCTTTAGGTGGGAAGTTATCTACAAAATGAAGCAACTACCAGATCTTCCCACCAATTACCAAGGGGTGATATAGGTTTCACGAGTCTCTTCTCTGCATAAACTGGGATACTGCTTCTCAAAACAGAGTCATAAAAAGAAACCAAGAGATAGAATAAAACAAAACCTAAAAACTAATGCAGAGGAAGCAGAGACAGAGCTTTTAGTATACAGTCCTTTAGTATACAAAACTGAGCGTTTTATGGCAAGGACATTTTTTGTTGTTTCTATTAATGACACATTCCCCCCCACCCAAAGAGGGAAGAGGAATTCACTAGAGATGAATGATCATCAAATACTCTCAGTTTGTCAATTTAAGGACAGCTGCAAATATTGACAAGGTATCTAAATGGTGAGTGTTTTGTCAGATGGAAGTTGGGGGATGAGAAGTGGAAAGTTAACTTGGAATTCTCTTAAAATTGTAACTTTAACACAATTCATTGGATACACAAGCACTTGAAAGGCTTAAAGGCAGCACATGTATACAAGTCTGCATACACTGAGCCTGTTTACTGTTAGAAAAATAAAGCTATTAAATTTGGAATTCCCCCAAAATTACAGGAAAACTTAAAGAGTTCTGATCTTGGGCAATATTTGATTTACATCTTTGCAGCTTCAAAGAGCTGTCCCAGTTTCATCTGAACTAATTACTAACTGTTGTTTTAGGGCATCTCAGATTTTTTTCTCTCTAACTCTGCCTTAAAAAGTTTTAAGCACATAAAAACGTGTTTAAGCATAGTTGTCACAATATTTTTCTCTCAAAAAACAAATAATTCTAAATCACTCTCTACAACTGCTAGAGTATTAATGTCTTATTTAGCACCGTATTTAAAACTTTTCAAGAAGCTCAATTTTAAAGATAAAATTAAATACAATATAACTTAACTTTGTCATTCAAGACTGAATTTGCATATTAGGGTGTTTTAGTTAACCAGAGCTCTGAGACAGAGCTGAAAGTGGACCTAAGGAACAGTCACAATACTACTGCCAGATTTCCAGTCCTTCTCAAGAGTTCTACACAAATGGTAAGGAAGAGCACTGGGGTTTCATTTAGTAGTTTATCGATATTTACTCATACTGTGGGATTATAGTTATGGAATAGGGTTTATGATTTGGGTTTTTTTTGTTGCTTTTTTTTTTTTTAATACTGTTTTCATCAACTGTGACATAAAATAGTTAAGTGCAAATAGCTGTTAAAAAAAAAATAATCACAGAATCATGTAATGGTTTAGGGTAAAAGGGACCTTTAAAGGTCATCTAGTCCAACCCCCCTGCAAGAAGCAGGGACACCTTCAACGAGATCAGGTTGCTCAGAGCCCCATCCAGCCTGACCCATCCATAACCGCACACTACTTGTGAGCGTGTGCACGTATGTGAATGAGCATGCATGTGTACTTATTCATCTTATTCACGTATACGAACTCTTTCCATATAGGTAATCTGGTGCCATGAAAGAAAAAACTCCTGAAAATAGGAATAGAATAAAAGCAGTTGCTTATAATATCTAAGGAAAACACGTTTTGGACATATTGCTTTCCATCAGACTGAAGTACCCAAATATTTTCCCTGATTCCAAGACTAAAATTCAAACTATAACTGCCACTGAGGTCTACTACAGCCATAGTAGTAGACTAAGTAGTAAGTAAAAATCTTAGCAGCCATACATCTAACATGCGCACAAAGAAAAAAGGAATCCCTGTTAGAATCCTAATGCTTCCATACATGAAACACTGCATAAAACTCCTCTTAATTTTTACAGTGCAGGTGGAAAAAGAACACATTGGAAGAAAAAGGGAGGTTCACTACAAAGTTAATCTTTAACTGAATTTATGAAACAAAACTTGAAACAAACACCAAGTGTGAAAGAAGTACTAGTAACTTTGTAGAAAAAGGGCATTACTGCTCACACAAAATGGAAAGGAATATGAGCTGAGAGATGCTTACAGGCAAACAAGCAGAAGGCTAATGAGAACATGTCCCATTGTCACTCACATAATGTAACATTAAAAGCTGATAAAGACTGAGAATGACTTTTACAGTACTGTAGGAGGGCTTTTGCTAATTAGAAGTCAGACAGTGTCTCCCCCCAAAGTCTGACAGAACAGAAGCAACTATTTACTTCTTTCGTACCCTTTTAAAAAATTTAGGATAGATGATGACAACCGCTTTGCATTTGTGTTCATACATTTTTGTTCTAACATGCAAGCAGTAACAAAAGTTTAGAAAGTAAATTCCCTCTCCTCTTTTAAACCACATTTAGTCTCCTGTAAATGAATCCCTTCTCCATTTTAGGAAAAAGTAAAACATTTGAAATGTACATAAAACTTAATCTTCTTTTCAGCTTAAAAGAAGTCTGTTACGTTACATTCTACTTCCACTAAAATCAGGAAATAGGAATGAAAGACCACACGAAGAGCACTGTTTTGCTACAATTTAAGCCTTTAGAGTTGTAAAGGAGGGCTCAGAATGGACTATGGACTGATCATCTCTACAGAAAGAATCAGAAAAATGAGGTTTGAGTGAGGGAGCATGAAAAGTAAAAACTTTCCTTCCATGTCACCCAAACACCTACCACCTAATCACTTTAATTTACACAGCAAAAACAGAAGGGGAAAAGAAGGACATAGGAAACAGATATATCTTGTGGGGAAATGGTAATTCCTATATCGTGAATTATTTGGTATGGAGAAGTGCATGCACTCTCTCACAAAATACTCTGTCCATGGTAGTTGTCCTCCCTCCTGCCAGGCTAGCCAGGACAACTGCCACACTGTTGTTCTCTGCTTCCTAGCCTTGACAACTTTGCCTTTTTTCCCTAAAGATGAAATTGCTCTCAGCTTACAAGCTCAAGGCCAAGAACTGATTTTCAAAGCAACAACTATACTAGGTTCTCTGGAATCTGCAGAAAGAGTTAACAAAGGTGCCACTAAAAAAACCTGTCAGTGTGGATTGAAAGAAGAAATCTATGGCAGACTTCTGATGATCTGTGTTAGTCCTAAGTATCTTTTGGGCTAGTTTGCCAACGTCTCAATTTAGTGGGATACTAGGCAAATACCTTGGGTAACATTTCAGAGTTACAGAGCCCAAAACTAAAGTATCTAGATTTCTTTTAATGTTTAATGACTTACAGTAAATGGTTCTTAGTGATACTATAAATCAGTAAAACACAAAACAAACTATTAGATATCAGGCCCCCAATGTAATTTGGCATTAGTTATTCTTACACACTATACCTAGTAACCAACAAACTGTACTGTTTAAACACAAAAGTTTGCCCAAATTAAAAGGCAAAGTATAATTCAAGAAAAAGTTCATTTTTTATGATGGAGCTTAGGGCACAAACAATTCATAAAAATAATATCAAGCTGATTCAAGAAGACAGTACAAATTACATTTATCATTGTTGGGTGGTACATTTATTTTAAAGTGGAATATTATGACAACTGAAAATAAAGTCTCTTTCCAAATGATGCTGAAAAATTACTTCAGCTGTTAGGTTGTTATAAAAGCAACATATCAATCATTTCACAGTAATACTGCGCTCAATTGGGTACCAATGCCAGCTGTATTACTCACGTTAAGTATATCAAAATACACACAGTTTCACTTTATGATCACTAATTTTCACTACTTAATAGCGGTATATTCGGTGCCTATGAATATGCTGCTTGAATACTGAAATACAAACTTGTTTACATATGAGAAAGAACAAGAAATAAGTTGTACAAACCTCCCTGGTCTTACACTGGGAAACCTTTCTGTTAATAGGAAAGTTAGCCTGAGACTAAAAGGTTAAGTTATATATGAAGCCCTCCTAGACTTCTCTGAAATTCTTAAATAAGGCATTTAAAACCAGTTTATTTTTAAGGCCCATAGATGCCTTAAAAAGAATTCCCATTAACCTCTTGGTGTCATAACTAACTTGCACATCACAATGACTGGCATCCAACTCAAATTCTGAGCACTGCAATAATTTATTAGCATTTATAAAGAACACTGAGCTCACCAAAGAAAAGTTGACACAGATAGAAACACAAAATATTACGGTCAATAAAGCAGAACAGCTCTCTAATAAGTAGCAATGAAAAATGGATCTGTTCCACAAGATTTGCAAATACTAACAGTAGTACCCTAAGAGATAAATCACAAATAATGGAGTATTTCTTGCAAAGAGCAAGCAGAGGTAGCTGGGCAAATCTCAGAATTGCAAATCCCAGCAATGCCTAAAATAAAGGAATGAGCAATTAACCCTTTAAAATTTAACTACATGAATAACTTCATAAAGAGTCAGAAGAACATGTCAGAAAACAGCAGCAAATTCTGATAACGATGCTCAACCAACACTTCCTGCTGGATTACTTCCTCTGCTGAAGAAGTAGATATTCAGTAGCATAAGCTTAAGTTTTGGCACAGAAAGTGTTTCCTGCATAGTATGCAAAATATTAGATGCTGAAAAAAAAATAATGGGACTTGTGTCAGTGGCCCTCAAAACTCAAAGCAGAAGTTCTTTTGCATATTTTTCATTTTAATTCAATATTTTGATTTTTTTTTAATTTACACAGATGTGAGAACTGTGAGTTACAGTATGTTGCACAGCATATCATAAACAAAAGTGGTACTAAGGCCTGCAGAAATTAATGACTATTTGCTTATAACTCCCAGATGAGTTACTACTGTGACCGAAGGCTACAATTACTTCTTATTTCCTCTTAGCCAAACCTGAAATATATATGTCAATATTCTTATATGTAACAATAACAGGCTGAAAGTCCATTGCCTCAGGAACTATGCAGATAAGACTCACCTTCAAAATCCATTCAGAAAAGGGACTTTAAACCCCAGTCAGTCACCTTACTACAAATTATGGCTTCAGTTCCATTAGGCAACTTGAAGAAAAAGTGAAATTGTGTGCAGCAAACAAACTCCAAGCCTTTTCTTTTTTAAAATATTCAAAACCATTCATTGCTAAATTCCTTTCATTCATTACACAAACAGCTATAGAACTTTTTACTGTGGAAACAATTTTTATCTAACATTCTTTGAGATTCTTTTGTCTATGACTGCAAAGGAGGAATTAACTGATTTTAATTAATCTAATTTTTCAGTGAGCTAAAATTTCAGCAAGTCTACAGTATCCAGAATTCAAATTGACAAATGTCATCTTGAATACCATTCATTAAAAAGCACTCATCTCTTGGAGAATTATATTATTTAGCTAACGTTATCCATCCTTAGATGTGTATCATTTAAATAAATGCTCATTTATGTAGAAGTACATTCTCCAAATATATGTATTTGTACTCTATAAATACATATTTGTTCAGATCAGACTATAACAACATTTTTTTACTAAACTGGGCCCTCCCAGGTCTGCCATCTCTACCATCAACTGAAAAGTATCTAACTCAAAACAATGTTTCTTGTTTATGAGTTTCTGTCACTGCTGTTGGATAACTGTAGTTCAGAAGCAATAAACTGAACTAGATTGTCTCTTTTTTTGATCTGGTATGAAAAATCCTACATCTGACCCTGACATTATTCCCTTATTCAGGTAAAACTGTTTGCCTGTACCAAAGAACCGCATCTAAGCTGTTCAGGAAATGTCAGGAGAAAGAATTAAAAGGATATCTTTATTCTTTTAGTCATAACCAAAAAAACCCTCAGAACTGGATGCCTACTTGGCAATGCAGATCTCTGGTTCTAAAAATAATTCCCCTTCCTCCTGCCATCTCCTTGGAAAGGTTGACAAGTTGCCCCAAGAGCCCAAAACTTCTATAGAGCATTTATGTTTCTTTTGCTCTATTTATAAACAAAGATTCCACGTTACAGAAAAATCATGGACTGTGTACAGCTTTAAGTAAGTTTACTGTTTTGAAAACCTAGAAGGATAAAAACCTAAAGCAGCACACAGTTGCCTATATACAAATGTGCAGCAGACACTTGCTGATACTGTACAATCCAGCAACCACAGAATCTGTTCCTGTTCAGCTAGAAAAATCTGCCTGGTGACTCTTTATTTAGACCTATTTTATTCTGCCAATGCTAGCTATCCATTTAAGAGGACTTAAGGGATCTTCCCAAACAGCATTGGTGAGCATATGAGGGGAGGGAAGAACAAGAAACAGGCACCCAAGAGGGAAGAACAGTCCTGCATGCTGGAGAAAAAGCAATGCATCTTCAGAAGCAAGTGGAACATCTCTCGGACTTCTAAAACCAAGTAGCAGAGGCAGCTAAAACAGTGCTGTTTTACTTCCCCCATTAACTATGTTTACCAGAAGGGTAAAAGTGAATTAGGATATAATCTCGGAATGCTCAGAAACTGGACACAATAAATTGCACTTCAGGGAATATCATCTACATATCCCCCAAAACAGATGAGTTATTTCAGCAAGCAGGAAACAGAAAATCTTTATTTCTACTAATTCTGTTATCATCATCCCTTAGGCCTACACAGCTCATCTACTGTCCAATTTTAGCTGTATGCTTCCCCAGAAACATAACCTTTCGGAAGCAGTGCCCTTTTCTGCCCTTCTTTTTTTAATATACAAACCTCATCTGGCATAAGGAAAAGCAACAAAACATTTAAAAGGGCTAACATAGTAACTCCTTTAAATAGTCATAGTTTTTAATAAGTACTATTTAACAGAGAGCTCTCTTAGAATCACTGTGCTAGACAGTTCTGTTTTCCCATCAGTAATGAGCCATGCATTTTTATTCCAGTGTAACAGGATGTTCAGCTCCCAGTATAACGATTAGGAGAAGAGCCCCTGTTTTACTCTGTAGACAAAGTAGATACCATACTTATGTTTTGTCCCTAGGAGCTGAAACCATAACAGAAGACAAGTTTTGTTAAGAGTTTAAGGAAATAACCTTTTAAAAGTTTCTATACTATACAATTATGTCCTAAAGCAATTTTGATACAAATTTGCTGTGGTCATAATCATCTTCATGGTACATATAGTCGTCTTCTCATCTATTAACAGTCTTGTAATCCCACAGCCCTTTCATGCTGGAACACTAAATCAGCTTTGGAGGGGAATTTTGCACAAATGCAAACAAACAATTTCTGTTAATAGGCACAATGCTATTTAAGTCTTCTAGTGCCTGTAGACAGCAAGCATCAAGAACACATTTCTGACCCTCAGGCAAGGCATCAGAGAAAAATTGAGAGAACAACTTTGAGGTTTATTTCTTAATTACAACAAGCTGTCTGCAAATTCAGGGCACGATAGCCTTGAATTGATCTCACTCATCCTCAGTGTGGGAAATGAGTATTTAAGTTGTTTCTGGGTATCAGTTTATAGTAGATAAACACATTTACTGGATTGTGGCTCTATTTGAAAAATCCCTCATTTCCTCTTCTAATTTACTTTGAACTGTGTCACTTGTAAGATTCCCATTAATACATTTTTTCTGAGGCCTACCATCCTTTAGTCATGAACTCATGCTTCAAACAATAATGCAGAAAGTTGGTAACAGATTTGCTGTCCTCCTACAGCACTCTCATGCTCTTCACGTGAAATCTGTGAGGCAGGTCACAGGTCATTTAAACCCAACAAAAACCTTGCACACACCAAAACATAGTTTCCTCTTAGAAATCACAGCAATCTCAGTGGTCAAAGTTAGGATGGGTAAGGTGTCCAATATACCTTTATGGTTTTCACTCTAACAGGACACAACAAAGGGTCTCATGAAATCTCAAGCCTTGTTCTACAGAAGACAACCTGAACCACAGAGTGTGCAGGTGAGCCATAAGTTCCCTCCTTTCTTTTCAGCCCGGGGAGACTGGTTTCCTTTCCTGGTGGAAAACTGAAAATACTTCCTTAACTACCTTCAACACTTGAAGTTAATAGGAGGTTTTTTTACAAAATACTTATGCGCACACATGTACACATACACTGATGTTCCAGTGAACAAAAGAAGTAACCAAACCCCCCCCACACTTTTTCTTTTATCCTCAAGTTTCCTAGCATTCCTCAGAACAAAAAAGTTTAAAATATACAAGAATTAGTGACACCTAAATGCAAGCAGAACATCCAAGACAAAGTGAAACTATCTAAAAGATGAACAAAGACAAGCACAGCTTCAAGCTGGTGCAATTCACAGTTGATTTATCAACGGATATCACAATTCAATGTTAGTTCCAGAAAAGCTGTCAAGTTTAGGTTTTTGCTGACCCCGTTGCCACGAATCTACCCAGGAGATTTCACATAAACAGAAGATACACAAAAAGTTATAGAGGACCATGCTGTAATCTAACACAAGTTCTCAGCTAGTTGAAGAGCATGTACATGTCACTACAAATACTTAAACAAGAAGTTCAGTGTTTGATTACATCAGTCAAGGCAAATTCGGAATTGTTCAGATCTGCCAAAAGCATTTTTCTATTAAGTGACATCAGGAAAGAGGCAGCATGTATCTGCCTGCTGCAGCTTATCTGGAACACCACAGCAAAACCCCCACGCCTCTGCTACCCCTCCTGTCACACAGATACATTGTCTTGCTCCACCTCTCCTCTCTCTTCCTTCTGCACCAATTTCAAATCACTTTGAGCATATTCAGTTTTGCACAGACCTACAAATGCAGCTGGTTTCCTTCCCTTCCAATTTATTTCTCACCTTACCTTTCTCCCCAGAACTTCTCTAAATGATGCACAACCTGACATGTTGAACCCTCAGCTTTTCTCTGGCATCATACTACCACATTAGAAGAAACAGGTCGCAGTCTCTGAGGACAGACACCAAACAGTAACACTCTAAGAGCATTTTCCCTTTGATTGCATTCCATGATCTTCACTCCTTCAGTCTCATCTTTTAATTCCCTTGGTTTTTTAAATCACCTTACAATAGATTTTCATACTGTATTATAACTTGCAATGGACAAGTGCTACTTGGCTGAGGTTTTTCCTTTTCAGGATGTAGCCCATTTTGGTTAATTTTTAGAGGTACATAATGTGTCTTAAGCATTCAACCTTGATATTAAACTCCTCCAGAAAGGTATTGTCTTCATTTTCACATGTAGAAAAGTGCAGACATAGAATATAATTTAAAAAAAAAAACAAACACCCCAACCTAAGGAATTTAATATTCCATTTCATTTGGAAAGAAAAACAACTACTAAGGGTACCCTGGTACCATAACCATGCCCTTTCATACAAAAGACTAGGCTCTTAAAAGCTTTATTAAGCCAGATCCTTAATATTCTTTTAATGCAGTATTTTTAACTGGTATGGTGCTTATGCTTGCAGAAATGTTTTGATGCATTTACATTGCATTTGTGTTTAATCTACAGCTCTACACTCATCCCTTAGGTGTGCAGTAATCCCCACTGTTAAAAAGGCAAAGCAAAACAAAAAAGCTGAACACACACTATTTAAGCAATCTATTTCAAAGATATGTCAGAGACATATATTTTATTATTTCTAAATTGCACCATTGATCAGCAAGATGATGAGCAAAGAAAAAGATCTGCTAACCTAAAATGTGTGACTCTTATTTACACTGCATTTCCAATCAATAAGGTAAAAACATTACTAAAATATGAAAAGTCATGGTTTTGATTTACTGCTGTTTCTCATGTTCAGGTATGAAGTCCACCACCACATAGAACTAGAACTGTTTATACTTCATACACTATCACTTTGCCACTGTAACATATTAATGTCACATTAGTTATGCAGAAATGATTCAAAATTTTTAAGTTCTAATAAAGGTGCCAGACATCTCTGGCTGACTGACACAGCTGTATTCTTGGTCATTATCCACAGATATTAGCTCATCCTGTAAATACCTTGCACACTGACAGCAATTGTTATGATGAAGTAAGAGCTAGCAAACACTTGATCACAGCTTTTGTTTGTCTGGTGTTTAAAAATAGGTCTGCACTAGAAAGATTTAATATCCTTTACTTATCTACAAGGAAAAGCACATGTGGAGGAACAGGGAATACACATTCCTTTTGTATCACTCCTGTATTTGATCTTGAGTAATTTCTTTTAAACATGAGAACTTGTCTCCATCTGTTAACAACAGAGACAGTACATTTAGCATCCAACATGATGACGTTTACTAAAATGTCAACAGTTAATCATTAAGAATGACTTATGGCAGCAAGAAGGGTGCACAGCAAGCTCACCACCCTGGACTTCAGGAGAGCAGACTTTGGTCTCTTCAGTGAGCCGCTTGGCAGAGGACCATGGGATAAAGCCCTGGAGGGAAGAGGGGCCCAAGAAAGCTGGTGGCTATTCAAGGATCACCTGCACCAAGCTCAGGAACCTGACAAAGAGGAAGTCAGGAGGCCTGCATGGAAATACAAGGGACTCCTAGACAAGCTCAGACACAAAAAGGAAGCCTATGGAAGTGGAAGCAAGGACAGGTAAGCTTGGGTGGAGTACAGAGAAACTGTCCACGCAGTCAGGGTTCAGGTTAGGAAGGCCAAAGCCCTGACAGAATTCAGTCTGGCGAGGAACATCAAGGGCAACAAGAAAAGCTTCTATGGGTACATCAGTAGTAACGGGAAGACTAGGGAAAATATGGGCCCTCTCCAGAAGGAAACGGGAGACCTGATTACCCAGGACATGGAAAAGGCAGAGGTACTCAACTTTTGTGCCTCAGTCTTCACTGGCAAGGGCTTCAGCCACATCACCCAAGACACAGAAGGTAAAGGCAGGGACTGGGAGAAGGAAGTCAAGAGTCCACTGTAGGAGATCAGGTTTGAGACCATCTAAGGAGCCTGAAGGTGCACAAGTCCATGGGACCTGCTGAGATGCATCCGCGGGTCCTGAGGGAACTGGCAGATGCAATGGCTAAGCCACTATCCATTGTAATTGAGAAGTCATGGCAGCCCAGTGAAGTTCTCGCAGACTAGAAAAGGGGAAACATAACCCTCATTTTTAGAAAGGATCAAGAGGAAGACCCAGGGAACTACAGGCCTGGAAAAGAGAAGGCTCTGGGGAGACCTTAGAGCGGCCTCGCAGTGCTTTAAGGGGCTACAGGAAAGGTGGGGAGGGACTCCTGATCAGGGGGTGCAGGGGTAGGAAGAGGGGTGACAGCTTTAAACTGAGAGAAGGTAGACTTAGATTACATACAAAGAAGAAATCCTTCCCTGTGAGGGTGGTGAGGCCCTGGCACAGGTTGCCCAGAGAAGCTGTGGCTGCCCCCTCCCTGGCAGGGTTCAAGGCCAGGTTGGACGGGGCTTGGAGCAACCTGAGCTGGTGAAAGGTGTCCCTGCCCATGGCAGGGGGGTGGAACTAGGTGATCTTTAAGGCCCCTTCCAACCCAAACCATTCTGAGTGAGACTGGAATAACTAACACTTCAAGGGCCTTATTTATATTGGCTTTATGATTTATGGCATGGTAGTAATACGTAATGATAAAACACAATACAATCATATGTCTGTGAAAAGTTCTGAAAACATAACACAAATTTTTAAATCAGCAACATAGACATCTACATTCTAGTATTCATCTTCTGAGAATTATGATATAAAATCACTTTATTTAATTTCTTGGACCTTGATTATTTTTATTATTTGAGCATTTAGTCTAAGTTTAGTGTAACTGCATATGTGTATATATACAAGACAACTACCAGTATCACTCAGTTTCCACACATTAGGCATTTCTAGATACAGATATAAGTCTGAAAGCACACATGTCTAATACCTAATGGGACTCCACATGCAGCTCCATTCCATACCCAAAAAACTGAAAGCAAGAAATCCAATGTGTAAATAAGTTCCATATTCAGAACAGAGAACAGCTAAGTCTTCTACATTTCAATTCTCTTCTGACACAAAGTCAGAATCCAGCTAGACTGGAAACAACAGCACTCAACCAGCATGCCTGCTCTGTGGAAAAGGGCAGGCTTATTCAAACATCCTTGGGCCAAGAAAATAAGGAAAAGGAGTATCAAAACTTACTCCAAGACTACTCAGCAACAGGAAGACAAGAAATGTCTCATCTCCTTGCACACCAGAACAGACCTCACAAATTCATCTTTTTTTTTCCCTTGGGGACATTTTATGAAGATTAATTTCTGTATCTTGTTTCATTATTGTTCAAGAAAGAGCTTCAGATTTTCTGTTCAAATGTAATAACATCAGTTAAGTTACAAACTGCATTTTTAGGATGCATTTTCCCCAAGATTTTAAGACTCATTTCAGCTTTTAAAACACCTTGAAATTACTCTCAATGTGGAAGTTGCAAATAAAGGAGTTAGCATTTTCATCCTCTGGATAGTATTTTTTCCTGACATTCAATTAACCCTGTATCACTGATATTAGTATTTCAATTTCCATTGAAGTTACATTTCTGGTGCTTTTTTTTTGTTGCTCAAACAAGTTTTTAAATTTATTAAAGGTACATTAAGGTAAAGCCAATGGCATTTAATATAGTGAATCAACTGAACAGGTAACATCTACAAGCTAGTCAAAAAAGCAGAGAAGCATCTAAATTACATCTCCTATCAAGTATAAATACTAGTAACATTACTGTGTTACATAATGTTAACTGCAGCTATAATTTCTACATAAAGATTTCCACATTATACCAAATTTTAAGATGGATGAGGGCTTTCAAGCAAATACCTTTAAACATACAGAAAACACCAAAACATCAACAAATTAAAAAAAATGCAGCTTTTCTAAAGTTAGATGTAAATAGTAGACATTAGCTTCATCCACATGAAATTATTTTTAAGCCTACCAGTAAAGATTTTTTTTCTTAAGGAATTAATATTTATGTGGTTTCAACCATAGGCAAAGAAGAATGAGTACTGAAATCTGTTCATTTAAGCATGCTCTCCTCACCGTGAAATGCAATAGGAGATTCTCAAGAACAGACTTATCTGAAGTGCCAAGATAAGAATATAACCAGTATCTCCTTTTTACTTAACCAGCATCCAAACCTTACTTTCCTTCCAGTGGAAGTACCATTTAACACAATTTCCCTTCAGTTTCATTCATGGAGACAAACTTACTCTTTCCACATTTATGTGTCTCTCTTAGCTAATTGTTTGACTCATCAAAAGCAGAATAATATTAAGATGCAACATATTGAATATTCATTTTGAAGAAGGAAGACGCCACTCACAATTCCATCATTGTTACTGAAACCTGCTACAACTGTACTAGGGAATATTTTCATGCATATGTAAAAGTTCAGCCAAATATTACTAGGCTGTACCCTTGGCCAAGAAACAATCAAAAGTTAGTTAAGTTGGAGAGGGGGGCAAGTCTACCTCTAACTGATTTTAGTAAACTTTGAATATGCCACTTATCAGTGCTTCAGCAAGATGCTCAATCTTTCCAAGTAAGTATCTACCTAGTAAAATGAAGATGAAGTTTTTGGTGAGCATCACTGGAAAACTCTGAAGATATAAAAGCATTCAACAACATAGTGCGGGCCTGGCAGAATTATCAGAAAGGCTGACGTGATGGTGGCTGGTTGATCATCTGTTACCACAGATTCATAGATTTGCATAGTAGCTAGACTGAATCAGAGCTTTTTTTTTTTTTTTTTTTCCTTCTAGAGGGATCTCCATTCAGTCATGTCAATGACAAACCAACTTCATATTGAAATAAACATAGCGCTGGTAATGAATGACAGACTGGATAACCTGCTATAATTTTTCCATATCAGTATACCATAAGACTAAATCAGCCTCTATAAGGGAACAATAGCATTACTTTAATACGTGTCCACTTAGGATTCCATATAACCCTTCATAATAAAAATAATTTTTCTAAACATGGTATTTTATTTCAAATAACAATTTTTAAAATGTATTTATTCATTAGAAAGGACTGTAGTAAAACACTGAAATCAACAGCAGTGGATTCAATTCCCCTTACTACTTTTACATTGTGATATTTATTGGTAACTTCTGCATGGGTTTTACATACCTAAGTTGTAAAAAAGAGAGAAGCTCCTTATGAGAGGAGTACAAAAATCTTGGAAAATTTAAAGTTTGTACACTGCGATTATAATTGAACTTTAAAGGTAAGCAAAGCGAAGGTGGCAAAGCAAATGCTGCATCTCCTTTTCGTAAGCAGTAAAGTAGCTAAACAGAACAGCAACTACTATATGTAAAATTGCTTACACCAATCTTTGCTAAACTACAATCTGACTTTATCCTATTTTCACTAATTTTAAAGGCAGAAAATCCTGTAACTCCAGTCAGTGAGATCAGGACTGGGCCTTTGGAGAAAAAACAAAACTACATTAAAGCCTGTTGGGTCTCATGCAAACAAACTGGTTTCATTTGTTCATTATTTCAAGGGCAATATTTCAAAATTAAGAAGTAGTTTAAAAAAAAAAAAGACAAAAAAAGCCCCACCCAAACCCAAAACTCACTCTGAACAATTCATTTGCACAGCAAACAAATGGCACCACATACAGAAGCACTGGCTTGGTTTTTGTTTGTTTGTTTGGGTTTTTTTGGTTTTTTGTGTTTTTTTTTTTTTTAACTATAATGGTCAACAATTTCACATCAATAACTAAATCATTTAAAGTTATTTTTGGGATTGTAATATATCCATTTCCTAAATCTTCTACGATTGGATTCAGTTAGTTAGGTCCTGAGAAGCTTAGAAACATTTACTTGAAGATAATTGTTGTGATGCTGATTTATAAGCTATAACTTGCTACGGTTCCATTAGATTACCACACATGGGTTACCATGCATTAGATGTGGTAACAGCTCATGTACATACATATAAAAATGGTAAATACATTTTGTAGTAAGAATAAAACACATATTAATACCTAGGAGATTCATTTTAAAGCTCTTTTTGTGTGCTATTGCAAAACAGGGCTAGGAGTCTGAGCTAGGCAATCATTTAGCTGAATAGTTTCATCACTAAATAATACTGTTTGGCACTGCTAAAAAAAAAAATCTGTAAATTTTGACAGAATTTGGCAATTTGTTTCTTTCTTTGTTCATGTCAAAACAATGTTTCTTCTTCAGAAATAAGCTAAAAGAAATTTTAAGAAACTCTTTAGACTTTTTGATTTTACATATCCAATGTAGTTTCTCAGTCCCAATTTCTTCATTTGCTCATGAAGTAATCTTCAAATCATTCCTGGTTTTGGTTCTATTACCTATTCTAAGATAAAGAGATTGCACTGGATGTAGGATATCAAATCTATCTGTCTCCCTCAATCTTTAAAGATAGACCATATTTGCATTCTGCAGAGCAGACATCAGTAACAAAGCACACAAAAAAACCCCAAGCAAACAAGAAAAGAGAAAATGAGGTACCTTTCCCTAGTTTCACCAATGGACTGAATAGTTTTTTCTCTTATCTGGAGGTGCATAAGATAAGTCTTATTTCTACCACTTATTTTTATTTAAAAAACCTGTAAAACCAAAAAAAAACCATGAAGCTTCCATGCTTACCATTAAAAAAGAGCAAACTGACAAGCAAAATACCCAACATAACTCAACTGCTAATAGCACTGACCTTGTTGATATATTATCTAAAAGAAGTCTCAAAACAGCAGTACAGGAATTTACAGTAATCTCTCATGTACGTTACAGGTTTGCATTTGGGAATGGTAACATCAACATATAAAACAATTTCCCATGGTCTTTAGCTGCTACTCTAGAAAGCTTAGTATGAATTGCTCAGAGCAGTTCAATACAGCTCATATATGCTTTGTGATTTCAAAATTCAATTTTGTAACTCATAATCAACTACAAAAATATGAACCGAATATGAGAAACATTAAAATGCAATTTCTTCTTACTATTGACTACTTATCAACTGACAACTTAGTCTGCTGAAATTAAAACAATTGGTATATTTTATGGTGATTGCTAAAGCTGCTGACCATAAGTAAAATTATTGTGCTTTATAGACTTAAAAGCCTCTTAATCTAAGCAGCCAATTTAACCTAACATTTCTAAAGACAATGTAACTTTATTTAAAGTGTGTTAATGAAACATTAAAAGCTTGCACAATTAAATTATAGTTGAATATATTAATCTTAACTCTTTCCCTCCAGTATGTCTGCAGATAAGAATCTGCTTTAGTTACACAATAAAATTGCACAGCATGTCATAGAAATTATGACTATCCATCTACATTTACAAAAGTTCAGATGAAAGACATCCCTTCCCTCTCACTTCCTGCTCAAACTGTTACTTAGGCAAACAAACCAGCACCAAATCCTCTGCTGAACCACACAGTATGACTTCATTCATTAAATCAGCAGCATATTTCCACCTAGGTGCTAGATCAGTATAAAATGCCTTTTTACAGCTAGGAGAAATTGGCCCATTTCCTCTAATTAACACCTTATTTAATAAGCATTACCAAAACATTAATTCTCAAAACAGTACTGCAAGTTTCAAACAACAGACAGAAGTAAAAGTTCCCACACTCCTCTTCATATGCTACATCTTTGGAGTTTTTTAATAACAGTTGCTTACTACTACTAAAAATAGTTGCTTACTACTAAGATTTACTCTTGTACTCTTTAAAGACATTCAGTCCCTGGTTATTCTGATTTATTGAAATGTATGGAATTTGTGGAAATCCACAGTACAGCTAACAGGCTGATAAAACTCCAAACATTTGAGCTGATTACACTGTAATCGAGGTAAGCTCTCATATTCTAGCAAACATACATGAAAATGCATTGTGCAGATAAGGAACACCACCATTTGTGGACACCATATCATTTGGACAAATGCAAGAGGCATCTTTTACAGCAATACACAGAATAAATTTTGCAGATAGTTGTATCCAAATGCAGTCCCCATATATTAACCTAAAAACTTCAATGACCAAAATTCCATTTTTCGTACACAATCCAGGACATCTTTCCTAATAAAAGTAGCTAGGCTACATGCTGTAAAAGCCATCTTGTCCTACGCGAGGGAAGATCTAGGTGCAAACTCTGACTCTTGTACCTAACTGCCTACCTATAACATAAGGAGAAGAAAGAACGAACACTACCAGTCATTACTCTTACTATCAGTTGTTTGTCACTTAGAAGTAGTTAATAATACAAACTTAAACAAGAAAAAATATATTAAGATATGCACTTAAATGCTATTTTACTAGTTGAGGGCACAGCATGGGCTCTACAACAAAGAGAATGATTTGTATTTTGTATGGGTGGGATAGAATTTTCTTGTAGGAGCTGAAGTACTAATAAAGAAGAGGGAAAGGGAAATAAAGACTAAAGCTCGCAAAACCAGAGTTCTCAATTCAACACCAACCTAACATTAGAGAACCTGGTATATGCACTTCCTTAGTAAAAAAATGCAGTAAGGGTGGTACTTCCTTTCCATATTCAGATCTGGGTAAAGGCATAGAGGAAAGAGATGGTGGAGAAAGGCTTACCTCTGGGAGAGTAAGTGGAGGTAAGGGGAGGCTGATGATGAGCAAGATCAAAGCTGTGAATAAGCAGCTGAAATCAGAACAACATGGATTTTAATTCACTGGACTTCATAAAACAGAAGGGCTCGACATGATGATACGGAGCCCTGCAGAAAAGCAGACAAATTTCTGGATGAATTGGGAGCTCTGAGGAAAGAGCTGGGGGAGAAACTGATGAAAACGAAATTAAAGTCAGCTCATAGGTGCATCTATAACTTGGCTGTACACAGAGTGAGGGACATCTAGTTGTTAGGGTTTATAGAGCACATCAGGTGGTTATGACAGAGTAAGACCTGTAAGCATAGTTCTCACATGTTGTGAATGGGAAGGGCTAAGAGCTGTGCAAAAGTGGGAGTAAGAGGAATCTGAAAAGGAACAGGAAAAACTGTGAATATGTCCGAGAACGAAGTCAGGAAAACACAGCAGCTGTTTGGAGCAAGAAATAATTTGGTGATACAGGCACACCAGAAGTACCCATCTACAGGAAAGCAGTACTGTCTTCAGAGGTGAAAAGGCTCTATGGTTAGTGGTACATGTATGGAAGACAGAATTTGAAAGAGGAAACTTCTATATGAGGAGCAACAGATATTCCTGCTGAGGATGGCTTATAGGAACAAGCAGAAAGGCTTGTATCCAGACCATCAGGAAGTCCGTAACCAGCAATGCTGCTTCTGCATTCATTTCTTTCCCAGTGACACCTCTCTGGTCCAATAGTTGGCCAATAACTTGTGTAAGAAATGAATTCAGAAACAAAACGGGCTGCACAGCTAAATCAGAAAAATCATATAACACATCAAAGTAGCTGAAAAAGAAAGTGTCTTCTGTAACAAAAATGTGTGTTATGAGAAAAGTAGTTTGCTTTTTAGAAAAGGTATCTGTGATGTTTCAGATAAGCAACACAACCTCCATCAATCTTTCTTATTCCACAAAAATGGAGCAAGAAAGTCTCACTCCTCCAACCAGTACATGAAAACCATCATACTCCCTACTCTGCTGTTGGCTGCTACCACCTTTTGGAACCATCTTCCACAGGAAGCACTGGTATGAGGAAGCAGAGAGTAGGACAGTCAACCACCTCCCAGGTTTGTATTATCTATCAAGGACAACAGTCCACCACCCATTACCATGGAATTGTGTGGAACTTGCAAAGCTCCACTTCTTGAAGTTCTTCTATTAGAAAAACAAAAAATTCAGTTTACAATCATTAACACTGATTTATCATTAGAAAAAGTAAGGGTATTATTTAATAACAATACCCTTAAAAGGAATGGTCAAGTTATTGATACACTACTCAAAGCAAAGTCAATGCACTCAGTCACATATGCTATCTGAAAATCTTTACTCCTGAGTTACTCTGTTCTCACTAAGTTTCTGTAGTTAATATGACCTAACACAAAACTCTTTGACAGATGAGGCAAATACACTACACGCACACACTGCAGCCAGTATTTCATTAAGGACTACTTAAGTCCCAAGAGACCTCTCTTTTAGTAGAAGTTTCTTTAAAAGTTGCATTGCTATAAAACACACTGCCCTGCAACCCCATCATCATGCAGCAGTCTGTGAACATGCATATGAACAAAATTATGCATAAACCAATTATCCCTTAGAGTAGAAAATTATGCAAGAGCAATTGCATGAAAATGTCATCCAAAATAGTGTTCCAAATCTATCTACAGTCCTGAAACAGTTACAGAAGAGACTATTTGCTTACAACCCTTTTCAGATCTAAAATCCAGCATTTCAATAACAGAAACACAAATTCTTTAAAATATGTCAAAATGTTGTCAGTTGTTTAAGACTGAAGTTCATACAGACAGAAAGAGCTGTACAGGTAAGACACAGGCATGCACTGTATAAAAGCAGAATGCTATACCTAAAACCTCAAATGCCTTGTCTTTAAAAATCATTAAAAAAAAAAAAAAGAGTTTATGGACTCCTCATAACCCTTAGCAAACACATCTCTGCATTCAGGAAAACAAACAAACCAAAACACCAAAAATGCCAACAGCCTACAAGCAAACCGAAAAATACATCTGTAATTTGGAACAAGCAGTACTATCTACTTAAAAGAGGCTCTGAACTGGAAGAGTGCAGTAATTGCTCATTAAGGCTACAGAAAATAAGCACTGCTGAGTGAAGGCTTCCAAAGCAACAAGCCAGTATAAGCCCAATTCAATACAGTCATTTTAATTTTAATACAGACAACACTAACTAGAAGCAATCTCGTCCCTCCAATCTTACACTACGTGTTTTTCAAAACTCAGAAATGAGAATTCTGTACTAGAAAGTAGGAAACAATTCAACAATAGCGTGAATTCACTCACACAGTGGACTCAACCAAGAAGATTAATCAAATATATGTGATTTCTGTTCTTTTAAATAGAAAAATTCAAATAAAACAGAGCAGTACAACAGAGTGAAAACAAAGATAACTTATTTTCAATAATATACTCAATATACTAAAGTTCAAATTTGTAATAGCAAAACAGTATTTAAAAAACAGAGGTAGCTTTAAGTATCTTTTAATCAGATTACAGATATATTCTGTTAAAACAGTAAATAGAGTAGTAAAGAAACTGACTTGTTTCTCAGCATAGATTAGTCCACTAGATACTTATTAAGTTTTTTGTAGAGTTGAGTTTTTGGGTGTCCTCAATATTTTACAAAAATAATTTTTAGAAAAGAGAGGTTCTCATTAGAAAAACCCACTTATATTAATGATTTTAATGTATACGTACATATTTCTATAAGTCATAAAGGACAGTCATACATATGCTGTTCTTAAAACCTCTAAGACTCTGTTTAAGAGAGCTAACACCACCACGACCACTTCGTATTTTCAGCTTTAATTTGACCCTAAATATAGTGTCAAAGGACTGGCTAGACAGTAGCACCTAAGGAGACTGTTACATATTAGCAAGATGCAGCCAGTGCAATTGAACTCTCTTTGACTTGACGCTTTTTACAGTTACAGGGTGTTGAACATTAACTCAGTTGTGCTGAAACTGTGAAATGTAATGAACAGACAAATCTAGATAAGCAAGTAGCAGCAAGAAATCAGAAACTCCTGAATTTCAAACATAGCGCCATCACCAATTTAATATTGGATCTCTAATAAAACATTTTAAACTCTAGTCCCACTACAGTCGTTGTGTGATACTGACAGTCATTGCAGCTGAAGCGAAGGAAGGGCACACACCGTTCCCCCAGTCTGTAAAATGGGAACAAAATGTATTCTTGAAGAAATGAAGAGGACAGTTTTTCCATAACCAAAGCCCTAAGGTAATGATGAAATAAACAGCATTATTCTTCTTACATTTTTCAGATTAAGATCTGTTAAAAATTCAATCCATACCATTTAGACCTCAGGAATCACATTGAAACAATGTCCTGCCTGCTCCAACTGACACCAGCGCCAACCTTCAGAATTTCTTACCTCAATGAAAAGAAGACAGTACACACTTACCTATTCCTAACCCATTACTGCAGAGCAAAAATGTTGCATATCTCCATACACACGTGACTCCGGGCACATGTGTTAAGCAACCATGTCGGTTCCTCAGTTTTAAAGACTATCTTAAACTATGATGCCACATCAAATGAGCAATAACAGATTTCCCTTTCTTTTCTTACATGATATTGCTTTTATACAGAAATCTGAATACATTTCAGTGGCTTTTTTATACAATATTTTCATTTACTTCCCCATTTGACTACTTGAGATGTAGTAATTTGCATTCCCACATTCTTAAGAGTTGCTTTTAATAAGAATTTTCTATTTTTTGATTTATATGTCATTTAAATATCTAAAATTTGGCAAATGGAAGGCACTTTTCTCTGTGAAAAAAAATACTTTTACTTAAGTGTTTGAAATGTAGTTTTCCTGTTGTAGTTTTGTGGGTTTTTTTTAAGATCAGACATTCATAGAACAAAACCTACTGGGAACGTGTTATTCAGAAAAATTCTAATCACTCCTTGAAACAAAACTGATATAACAAAAAAAAAAAACAAAAAAAAACAAACCACCAACCCCAAACCACCAACAAAAAAGACAACACCCACAAAGGATCCTAAATCCCCAAGCTGTTAAAAGATTTGAGTTCTTGAAACAAGCCCAAACCTCCAAAACATACAGTTGCATTAAAAATACATTAACAACTTCTGATGATTTTATACTATCAATATATGATCTCTATAGGGAAAACAGCAATTAGTTTATTAACAACCCTGTATTTCATCTGAGGAGGAGTGTTCTGAAATTAGCCCATAGCATTGCAAGTCATGCATAAAATAAGCTTTGAAAAGAAACTATGGACAAGAAAGAAGGAAAACTATTGGGCTGGGTCTCACCTTCGGATGGATAGCTCTTCCCCTACTACAGCGTGTCTTGCTATTTGTGATTCACAGTGGTCTCTACAACAGTAGGAACTCCGTACTTCAAATATCAGATTGCTCTACATTAAGCTTCACAATTAACAGCTAAAATACAGGCACTAGGAGTGGTGGAGTTCTGTTACTGCAAAAACATATGGAGATATAGTAGATGTTTGAGATGCTTGCCCCACCACACGGACAGTTGATATTTATTTCCATAGTAGAGGGTATCTGGCTCGTTAATTATCAGCGAAGCATCAGCACAACGAAGATGGGTATCTACAACCTTTGGATATTAGGAACACAATCAATTAAAGACTATCACTAAGCAGCTATTGCACAGTCTGAAAAGGGAGCATGTATTTCAGTCAAAGAAGGGCGGGTGTGGGGGGGTGTGGGTGTGTGTAGGGAAGAAGTTCTTGCCATGGATTTGAGAATTAGAACATGTAAACCCCACACCTGCTAAGGTAAACGTGCTGACATTTAACACAGTAAGATCACGCAGTTAACAGCGGAGCAGCAGGGACCTCTCTGCGCGCCACAGCGGTACCAACCGCCAGCCCGAGCACCCACCGACAAGCCTAAAGCCTCGGCCACGCGCTCCAGCTGTGCGGTATTTAGGGGGAAAAAACCCAACACCCGAGAGCAGCAGAGCGGTACCAGGGCTGCACGCACGCCGTGCCCGAACCCAGCGACTCCCGGATCCCACGGACGGGAGGAGAACGGACTAAATATACATTTGACAGATGACGTCTGAGAAGCAGCGAGAAACAAGGCAGCCCCGTCCGCCCGCGGGGAGCGCGGCGGCCGCTGCCCCGGCAGACCCCTCGCACCCCCGCGCGCACCGGGGAGGCGGTTTTTCGCACCGGAGC